>NC_090651.1:212779298-213104631 GCF_040937935.1 Hyperolius riggenbachi | reverse complement strand
TGGATGGTACATCTGGATCCGACTTTGTGCAGATGTCGTCTTTTATGCTGTCCTGCCTGTTGAGGGACCCCCGTATAAAAAACCTCAAGGGGAATGAGCTGTACTGGGTGGCCACACTACTAGACCCTCGGTACAGGCACAAAGTGGCGGACCTGTTACCAACTCACCTGAAGGTGGAAAGGATGCAGCACATGCAGAACAAGCTGTCAACTATGCTTTACAATGCCTTTAAGGGTGATGTGACAGCACAACGTCAGCAAGGTACCACTGCCACTAATCCTCCTCCCGTGTCCACACAGTCAAAAACAGGACGCTCCAGCAATCTCATGGTGATGTCGGACATGCGGACGTTCTTTAGTCCAACGCCTCGCCGTAGCCCTTCCGGATCCACCCTCCACCAACGCCTGGAATGGCAGGTAGCCGACTACTTGGCCTTAAGTGTGGATGTAGACACTGCTGTGAACAGCGATGAGAAACCTTTGAACTACTGGGTGCGCAGGCTTGACCTGTGGCCAGAGCTGTCCCAATTTGCCATCCAACTTCTCTCCTGCCCTGCCGCAAGCGTCCTGTCAGAAAGGACCTTCAGCGCAGCTGGAGGCATTGTCACTGAGAAGAGAAGTCGCCTAAGTCACAAAACTGTTAAGTACCTCACCTTTATCAAAATGAATGAGGCATGGATCCCGGAGGGCTGCTGCCTGCCCCAAGACTAAGTCAGTCCCCGCACACACAGCTTCTCTGCCTGCACGCCATGTGACTGGCTGCCTGGCCTACCCCAAGAAGACTAAGTCGCTCCCAGTCCTTCCACACAGCATGTCTGCCTGCAGGCCGCTTGACTACCTTCTCCGCCACCACCAACAGGGTCCGGGACTCCAGGCGGATTGCTGAATTTTTTAGGCCGCTGCTAGCAGCGGCCGCTGTAATACTTTTTCTGGTGCGTGTACATAACTGCCTAATTTTTCTGGCTGCACTGCGGGCAGCTGCAACAACAAAAGAAAAGGCATGTACATGAGTGTCTCGGGGGGCACACCCACGATAATAAGGTCGTTGCCTCATTGTGGTCAGACCAAATTTGATCAGCTGGACAGTCACTGTTCTGTCATTCAGCTACATCAGCCAGGCGACCATAGATATGGGCTGTAAAGCCACCAAAACCTACACTCTCGCCATGGTGCGCACCAGTCCAGCACGGCCATCACTACACAAACAGCTGTTTGCGGTGCATTACACGGTGAGTTTGGTGTGTCAGTGTGAAGCAGTACCTTAATTACACTACCTGATTTATGTATACACATGCAAGATGTTTTAAAGCACTTTAGGCTTGTCATTTAGCATTCAATGTGATTTCTGCCCTTAAAACGCTGCTTTGCGTCAAATCCAGATTTTTCCCGGGGACTTTTGGCATGTATCCCACTCCTCCACCTGGGGGTCCAGGTGTTAGACCCCTTGAAACATCTTTTCCATCACTTTTGTGGCCAGCATAATTTTTTTTTTTCAAAGTTCGCATCCCCATTGAAGTCTATTGCGGTTCGCGAACTTTTACGCGAACCGAACCATACGCGGAAGTTCGCGAACCCGGTTCGCGAACCTAAAATCGGAGGTTCGGCCCCACTCTACTCCTCTTCCTCCCCCCAGTCACGAACAATACCACGGGAACGTGGAGCAGCAGAAGCCCCCTGTGACGGCTGCCGCGGTTGTTCTTCGTCCGCCGCCTCTTCCTCCTCCACAGAAACACCTTCCTCATCATCACCATCATCAGAGTCTGACTCCTCTCCTTCCCCACACGACTCCTCTTCTTCCTCCTCCTCCTCCCCCCTCTGTGCTGCCGCAGGTGTTGTGGGAACTTTAGTAAATATGACTTGAATAAAATTGTTTTTGTTTTGTTTTAATTTTTTACAATATTACTTTATAAATAATATAGTCAGTGTTTGTCCATTGTAAAATATTTCCTCATCCTGATTTACATTCTTAAAGGGAAAAAAAATAACTCAATACGTTGCAAAGAAGTTAAAAAATAGAAAAGAGATCAAGAAATGATTGATATTCGCCATGTAATTTGTTCATATTGTATGATCCACAATCAGCCTGCACATAATCATCTTTACTGTTAGCAGTCAAGAAAAAAACTAGACAGCACCAACTGCCATTGTTTATAACCACACCCACCAACATTGCGATAGGCTAAAAGGTTGTTTTTTTTATAGCTATACATGTGCACAGAAGGAGTTACTGGTTGTTTGGCAGTTGGAAATAGAGATGGCCCGAGTGGTTCGCCGGCGAACGGTTCCAGGCGCACTTTGGGTGGTTCGCGATCGCATGCGAACGCGAACTTTCCCGGAACTCCGGTTCACCCCCATAGTGCACCATTAGGGTCAACTTTGACCCTCTACATCCCAGTCAGCAGGCCCGTTGTAGCCAATTAGGCTACACTATCTCCTGGAGCCACCCCACCCCTTATATAAGGCAGGCAGCACCGGTCATTATAGTGGTTAGTGTCTCTGGAGTAATTAGTGTCTGCTGGCAGACTCTCATAGGGAAAGATTAGTTAGGCTCTTGTAAGCTTGTTAGATTGCTTCTGGCTGATTGTTATTCCTAAAATAGCACTCCACAACAGCTCTTTTGAAAGCTAATCTTGTTCTTGTGCTTTTTTTTAACCCTCCACCCTCCTTCCTCCTCCCTCCTCCTTCCTCCTCCTCCTCTCTTGTCTTGTCTTCCAGGGATTTGTAGGATGTCAAAAGCCAGCTTATATATATTGGCCGGGAATCGAACACAGGTCAACTGCTTTGAAGGCAGCTATGCTCACCACTATACCACCAACACTACATGCTGAAGCCAGCTTAGCATGTACAATTATGATATACCCAAGAGAAAAATGAGCTTGCTAATTTGCCTAATTTGCTAGATGAAAGCAGTGGGACACATGGTGATACTGCTTACAGGCTTCAATTCAAGACTTCAGAAAGATCATGTGCCCCCCTGGATGATGCTGGTGTAACACACACAGCAAAGGACAGCAATTTGAAATCTGGAAAATTCCAGGGCAAGGGTGGGAAGGATGAAAAGCTAGGTGGCCATGCAACCCTTCCTGCTAACCTAAAGCCTACTTGTGTCTTACAACACATTGGCTTAAGACTTTACCAAATTCAATGCTCCAATATGGGGAAGCTTCTCTGTTTGCTGTTTTTTACAACGAAGCATCTGCTGTAAATGGTTTCCATAACTTTTCTGGCCAGCATAATTTTTTCAAATTTTTCAAGTTCGCCTCCCCATTGAAGTCTATTGCGGTTCGCAAAAGTTCGCGGTGGGTTCACGAACATAAAATCGGAAGTTTGGGCCATCTCTAGTTGGAAACAGCTGTTATTTCCCACAATGCAACAAGGTTCACAAACAGGAAACTGTCAGGACCTAAGTGCTGACAGCACACTGTGGAAGGGGTTTCACCACAATGTCAGCCATACAGGCCCCCCTGATGATCTATTTGTGGAAAGGTAAAGATTTCTTATGGGAAAGGGGTTATCACCTACAGATGGGGATGCCGTTCAATCACTGGTTACAGTTCCTCTTTAAATGTATCTTAGGTGGTGTCATCTATCATGCCGGTGAGGTGCATAACTGTCTGGGAAATGTTTATTTAATGTTTGTTCCTGAAGTGAACAGAAACAACACCTGGGCCCATATGCAATTCACTTTTTTCTCCTTCGTTTTCTCCTAGGAGATAATTTTTCATATCTATTAAAAACTACTTTTTAGCACATTACAATGGTAAAAAAAAAGTACCATATTAGGTAAAAAGGTACTGTCAACATTATTTTGAATATTTGTTTGCTTGTCGGTGATTTAAAAGTCATTTTATTTACAAATTGTGAAAATATCAACTAGAAGAAAACTCAGGTGAAAAGGTGAATTGAATATAGCCCCTGGTTTCCCAGAGTGCACTAGGAGGAGAATGTTTCATGACATCATAACCAAGGCCAAATATCACTGGGAGGATGGGGTTACATACCAGTATACAGTAACATATAGATATAGGAAGTGTATCTATAATGAAACCAGGATTATTAATGTAAAATTGGGTATGCTCCTGAATGTAGTACATTCTACTATGTGCCATTACAGTGCCTCTTGCAAAAGTTCTTTCTCACCATACTTTCAATGGCTGAAATGAGCTGTGTTTTAGCTTTATGATACGCAACCCCCTCTGAGAGCTCTAACGGGCTTAAGCTGCTTGAGGCTCTCAACTATAGAATGACACCTGGTACCGCCACTTATACTGAAGCTTTGCAGCGCCTGCCAGCCCCCCAGATACTGAGCCTGCCCTGGTACCTGTCTCTAATTATTAATCCCCCCAGGGAAAAACTCTGATTTGCCATCTCTGTTTACATTCTCACAATAATCATGTGTCAGTCATACCCCTTCTCTTGGAAAGACTGTGGAGCAATTTATAGCGGCTTGCTGAGTTTGGATGAAAAACGCATTAAAGGCAATCAGCTTAATATGTTTATTGTTTAACATAATTCCAAGATTTGGCAAATAAACATGTTATTTCAAGAACAGTACAATGGACATCAATACAGAGAGGAAAGATGATTTTATGTAGGAAGGCTAACTTTAAAGAGTGGTTTTAAAGAGAAACTCCAACCTAGAATTGAACTGTATCCCAATCAGTAGCTGATACCCCCTTTTACATGAGAAATATAATGATTTTCACAAACAGACCATCAGGGGGCGCTGTATGACTGATTTTGTGCTGAAACCCCTCCCACAAGAAGCTCTGAGTACCGCGGTACTCTGGGCAAACTGCCACAATGTAACAATGTTCACAGACAGGAAATAGCTGTTTACAGCTGTCTCTAACAGCCAAAACAGCTAGGAGCAGCTACATAACCTGCCCACAGTAACAATGTCACCATGTAATAAATGTCAGAATGTAAATCGGGGAGAGGAAAGATTTTACAATGAGCAAACACTGACTAAATCATTTATACATAATTATGGTAAAAATGAAGAACTTTTTTTACTACATTATTTTCACCGGAGTTCCTTTTTAAGTGTAACTCTAGGTAATGTAATGGTTTTTTTAACTTTTGGACATAGCAGGGAAAAACGAGAACCACTGTCAAGTTTTTATTTTGATTATGTCCCAATTATAGATATTTTTTTTCTCACTTTATGTGCTTATGATTGTTGATAATTTGAATTCCATAATGCTATGGCTCTCAACAGAATAGGATTTGAGGAGAAATTTCAAACGGGACAGTTGTTTAGGTTAGAGACAAAACTTCCCCTTTCAGGTCTTCTTTAAGGATGCCCATACAATGCTCCATTTTTTAAGCTGATCGACCTATCGATTAGAATCAGAGGAGAATATGTGCCGCAACTTGGCCGCTCAATCAATCTTTTTATTGATTTCCGGCCAAAATTGGTGGATCGGGAATGATGGAAAACTTTGGTTGGAAGGGCTCGATCAGGGGCACATCGGTAACAGCGTTCAATATCGCAATAACTGACGGATCTCCGGCTGGTATTCCCCCCCCCCCAGTGCAAAGAGTATATGGGTCCTCCCCTTCCCCACATGCACGTGTTCAGTGTTGAAGGCTCACCTGTCCACTGTTGCATGCGAATCCTGGCCTCCTCTGATGTCCAGCATCACAGTGAGCGCCTGTGCTACGTGACACTAACATATGTAGCAATGTCATTACATGCTCCTGGTGTCACATAGTACAGGCGCTTCCTGTGCCCCTGGAGGAGACGAGTGACAGGTGAGCCTTCAACACTGAACACTGGCACTGGGGAACACATATACACTTGGGGGCAGCAATAGGATGAATATATGGCCACCTTAACACACTTTTGCATTTTTAGGACAGCAAGTAGAGGAAATCTAGTCAGTTGAGATACCTATGACAATTGTCTGACAAAAGGTCTAAAGGTGGCCATACATCAGACGGGCTGGCAGCTGATCGACCATCCGATTAGATAATTATAATCGGAAACTGATGAAAATCAGTGACGCCAAGTGCATTCCTGATCGATGATGCAACCACTTTTAGCCCAAAATTGGTAACATCATCGATCAGGCATTCATTTGTTGGATATGCTGCAAGATGTCGGGCCATCGTATTCAATCAAGTGCGCGGCGGTAATGGTGAGCGATATAGGGATGAGTGAAGAATACAATGAAACCCCAGACGCTGACCCCCCCCCCCCCTTAATGTTCCATGACTCCCTCCTCCTAACCCCCCAGTGTGCTATACATTACCTCTCTGCGCCTGCTGCTGCCTCCAACCGCTGTCCTCCATCCATACTTTTGCCAGTGGTTGCCAGTGTATATGTGGGCACTTGTGTGATGTGTGATGCTTAAAAAGAAAAAAATGTTCAATAAAGATTTTTCAAATGACACTTGACATGTAGGAAACAGGATCTGCAGGAACGGACATATAGTTACGCCGCAAGTGAGCTGGGCGCAGGGTAAGCCGAATGATGGCTCCCCCTGCTGTCGCTCAAATTCCCGGTGACGTTAAATGCTATTCCCCCTCCGATTCGTGGCAACTCAGTTGGAGAAGTAATCCTATAGTAGTGGGTTTATAGTGGAAGGTAAATTGTAATCCTGCTGACTGGAGTTTAGGAAATCAATGAAGGATGGGATGAATATGAGGTCTCCTTTCCAAATGAATATGAGGTCGTCGATGTATGTTTATCGGGTTGTCCTGATGCATTTTATGTAGTTCTAGGTAACCCATGGCTAAGTTTGTATAGGAAGGTTCAAACAAGCTCCCCATGGTGGTCCCACTGGTCTGTTGGCACACTGTATCTTGAAATGTAAAGACATTGTGGTTTAGGATAAATTTGGTGCACTTTACTAGGAAGGATTGTTGGGAGGGGAGCATGGCTGGGTTAGTGGATAGGAAATGTTTGATGGCCGTAATACCAAAGGAATGGGGGATGTTTGTGTAGAAGGAGGTGACATTACAAGTAAGCCAGATATAGTTAGTATGCCAGTTTATGGTCTTCAGTTTATTGTATCAGATGTTGAGAGTCTTTCAAGTAGGAGTGAAGGGATTGTACAGGTGATTGTAGGTGTACTTTCAGAAATTGGGAGAGGTTACTGGTCTTTGAGTCCATGCCTGAAATGATTGGTCATCACAGCACAGAGGTGCCTGGCTCTTCTACTGAGCACATATGCTATTGCTCGATTATTATTGCCTGATGAAGCAGGACCAAGCCTGCGAAATTCGTTGCATTGTCCCCCGGAGTATGTAAATAAGCTTGTTGTATTTGACAAACACATTGGCAATTTTTGTGTCTGCTTGGAGGAGGTAAGTCCATCACTGACTCCTCATGTTTTAAAATTTTTATGTTCTTTTATCCTTTTGGCGCCTCTGTATCCATACTACGCTTCAGTATAGGTAGCTAGGAATAGGTGCCTTCAGTATAGGTTAGCTAGGTATAGTTGCAGCTAGTATAGGTTAGCTAGGTATAGATGTCCCCCGTATAGATGATGGAGGGAGGCGCCACGGCCACACTGGGACTGAACTGCAGGGAGGGGAGCCGACTTCTCCCTCCCTCTCCCCGGGCCCACACTCCAAACCCCCCCCCCCCCTCATCCCCGTGCTCCCCCCTCTTTGCAGAGAAAGTGCAGCAGGAAGCCTCATATCACTCACAGGAGAGTTGCTAATATGAGGCTTGCCGCTGTGCTTTCTCTGCAAAAATGGGGGAGCACAGAGGGGAGCCCCGGGGAGAGAGAGAAGTCAGGGGTCCCCTACCCGTAGCTGAGTCCCAGTGAGGCTGCGGCTCCCCCCTTCCATCACTGCGCCCCACCCTTACAGCACTCAGGGCGGTCGCCTGTCTGGCCCGCCCATAGAAACGGGGCTGCTAGAGGGTAATGGGTTGGAGACTTGGGGCCTGATTCACAAAGCGGTGCAAACACTTTGCACGCGTGTGAAAAGCCCTTTATCACGCCTAAACTTAGTTTAGGCGTGATCTGAAGGAATTCGCGCTAACTCCCGCGCGCAAAGTTTTGCGCACGCAGTACCCCGCGCTACGCGCGCAGCGAACCGTGCTTCACGCGAAGCGCCCATTAAACCCTATGGGACTTTGCAAAGCATTGCGCGCGGGAGCTTCGCGCGAATTATAGCACAAAGCGGTGATAACTTTGCTAGTGCAAAGGTTATCACGCCTAAAGTCTTTTAGGCGTGATAACTGAGTTATCACCGCTTTGTGAATCAGGCCCTTTAGGGAAGTAGAGACAGCGGTTAGTGAATTAGGCAACTCCCAATGCTACCTCTAGCAAATTATATTGTGTTTTGAGAGAACGTTTGAAGGTTTCCAGGCTCAGAGCGTGGCATGACAAACAGGCTGTGGGAAAGCGTTCAAAAGGAGTGGTGGAGTAAGAAGTCACTTCTATTTCAACCCATCTCAATTGATTTCCAATTCAGTTTGTGATTGTAATGATTGTCTGTTTTTTTTTTTGTTTTTTTTTTACTTGCCATGGGGTTGAGCACAGCGTACCACAGCTCACAAAATGCTTGATTCACAGTTAATGATTTAAGATATATATCACATGCATGCTGGTGGAACTCTTAGGGCTTGTTCACACCCAGGGTATTTAGCGTTTTTTTTTTAGCACCGGAGACTTTAAAAAATGCCCTTAAAATCGCTAGTGCTATGAATCAATATGGGATAGTTCATATGAGCGTGTTACGTCCTCTTTCCATTAAGTAAAGCACTGCCTGTACCATTTTCGGGGCATTTTGCTACAGTGGAAGTTAAAGGAAAAGCGCAAAACGCTCACAAATCACTTTATCCGGTGATTGCATTTGCGCTTTTAAGAATTAATACATTGTATTTATTCTTTTCCGGGACCAAAGAGTTCACTTCCTGACTTGTGTCAGGAAGTGAAAAAGCAGAATCGCTCTGCAAAAGCGCTTTAGAAAAGCACTGTAAAAAAAACAGCGCCCACCGGAGCGCCAGGAGGGGGAAAAAATTGCCCACAAAATCACTGCCATCAGAAATTTCGATTTTAGATGTGGACCAAAGCCTTAGGGCCCGTTCTCACTTGTAATCGCAAAACGCTAGAGATTAGCGCTGGTTTTTACCACGATTAAAGCGGTAAAACTATTGTAAACTTTCAAGATTTTTGAGCGAAGACGACTAGAGCTTTTTAGCATTCTAATCGCTATCACTTTACAGTTTTGTGATTGCAGCTACTCACGAATCGCTGGTGATCAGCAGCAGTCGCGGCAGTGATAACACAATGCCATATAGTTAGTATTGCACTAGCACTTTAAAGAGACTCTGTAACAAATTGTTTATCTTTATTTCTTCTATGCTATAAGTTCCTATGCCTTTTCTAATGTGGTCTGGCTTACTGCAGCTTTTCCTAATTGCACAGTAGCTGTGTTATCTCTGTTATATGATCTAATCTTCTCTCTATAGTCGGCACAGTCAGGCTGAGGCAGTCAGACTGGAATGTGCAGGGCTGCTTGTGATTAGCTAGAAGCTGTACACACCCCCTGCAGGCTCTGTGTGACTAACACACTCTGCTTAGCTGAGCCTATTAGAAGCTGGTTAGTTTGTTTGTAAACACTGCCTAAAACTGGCAATTACAAGCCAGGTTTGCAGCAGAGAATGGCAGAAACAGCACAGAGGGGACCAGGAGCACATAATGAATAGAATGGTATGCTTTTTATTGTAAGAATTTCAGAGTACAGATTCTCTTTAAGAAGCACCAGTGATCACCGGCAATTTAGCGATTAGTGGTAATGGCCAGCGAATTGCCCCAGTGAGAACGAGCCCTAAGTGCCTAAGTGCTGAATGTGTCTGTTTGCCTGCCTGTTTGTTTTTTTGCGTGTGTGTGCGTGTGCCACATACACTCGCAAGGCACTCTTCCTACTGTTAACAGGCATGGTAGGCTGGTAGAAAAAAAAGGGGAGAGAAGAGAAGCTTATATGATGCAATACCTTTAATTCAGTTTGCAAATTGTAGAAAAAAATGCACATACAAGATCGCAAAAATTTGGAAGTGTATCTCACATGCCTATTCCTAATGTTACACTCCTCGGATGTCAATTGTGGCCAGAGGGGGACATCAACTAGGGTATGTGGTAGGTCTGGAGTCCAGGACAGCTCCATGTGGTGGGTGATAATGATGATACATTTCAACACACCAGTGTATCTTTGTCAAGTCAAAATATCAGCACTAGAGAGGAACGGCACTTATAGCAGGGCTAGCCTGGTCATGTGATTTCTGGCAATGTTGTAATGTAGAGCCTGGTATAGGTTCCCCGCAGTATAGGTTAGCCAGGTCTAGTTGCACCCAGTATAGGTAGCCAGCTATAGGTCCCCCCAGTATAGGTAGCCAGGCATAGTTGCCCCAGTATAGGTAGCCATTATAATTGCCCCCAGTATAGGTTAGAAAGGTAGGTGCCTCCAGTATAGGTAGCCAGTATAGTTGCCCCCAGTATAGGCAGGTGCCCCCGGTATAGGTTAGATAGGTAGCTGCCCCCAGTATAGGATAGCTAGGTGGGTGCTTCCAATTTAGGTAGCCGGTATAGTTGCCCCCAGTATAGGTTAGATTGGTAGGTGCCCCCAGTATAGGTTAGCTAGGTAGGTGAATCCAATATCATTTAGTCAGTATAGTTGCCACCAGTATAGGTTAGATAGGTAGGAGCTCCCAGTATAGGCTAGATAGGTAGGTGCCCCAGTATAGATTTGATAGGTAGGTGCCTGCGTTATATGTTAGATAGGAAGGTGCCCACAGTATAAGTTAGATAGGTAGGAGCCCCCAGTATAGGTTAGATAGGTAGGTGCTCCCAGTATAGGTTAGATAGGTAGGTGCCCCCAGTATAGGCTACATCGGTAGGAGCCCCCAGTATAGATTAGATAGGTACCATATTTTTTGCCATATAAGACGCTCCGGAATATAAGATGCATCCAGGCTTAGAGGGGAAAAACCAGGGAAAAAATATATATTAAACCGGGTTCGTCCATGTTCCAGGAGCGTTGTACATGTTCTCTCCCAGATGGTGTCCTCCTGTGTATCTCACGTGTCCTCCTGTGACCCCCATATGTCCTCCTGTGTATTCCCTGTGCCCTCCTGTGTCCCCCTTGTGTCCTCCTGTATCCCCATGTGTCCTCCTGTGCCCCCATGTCTCCCCATGTGTCCTCATGTATTCCCTATGTGTCTTCCTGTTTCTCCCATGGGTCCTCCTGTACCCCCATGTGTCCTCCTGTGCACCCCATGTATCACCTGTGCGTCTTCCTGTGTCTCCTATGGGCCATTCTGTGTCCCCCCATGTGTAGTCCTGCTCCCCCATGTCTCCCCAGGTGTCCTCATGTATCCTCTATGTGTCTCCCTCCTGTGTTCCCTTCTCTGCAGTCCTTCCTCTCTCCCTCCCCCTTGTGACTCCTGGAGTCAGTAGCGACAGGCGACAGCTTACCTCCGTAAAGTTCCCGCAATGACTGCAGACATCCTTCTCCCCTGCACTTCTCGCTCTAGTGACCGGCTTGAACTGATGATGCACAGTTCAAGCCGGTCAATAGAGCGAGAAGTGCAGGGGAGACGGATGTCTGCAGTCATCGCAGGGACTTTGCGGATGTAAGCTGCCGCCTGCCGCTACTGATTCCAACACTCGGGGGGCCATGTCAGGCGTTATACGATACAATTATATAAACTATAACGGTATGTATAAAATCAAAAACTAAGGCCTCCTACAAAAAAAATAATGGGAGGAGTCTTGTTATATCAAAACGCCCAACCTTAAGTTCTTATAGCGAGTTTCTCAAGCTACTGGTACAAAGAGTGAAAAGTCAGGACAACTCTTTACTTTTAAAAGATAATTAATTTATTAAAAAAATAAAAGTTGTCGGAATGATTACAAATCAAATAATATGAATCAAACAATAACCACCAACTATTAATAACCACAAGGTACTTCTCTGTACAAGCTGACCATACACTTCAGAGCAAAGTTGACTACAGATATTAAAATAAAATCAAACAATCACAATAGGCTGTGCAAACACAAGATGTCAGACATTTTAACTTATTTGCAAGGCTTGATTTAAAACACAATCTAACAAGGGAAAAATATGGAAGCAGATCTAGCTGGTCTAAAAACCTCAATATATAAAACAAGTTTAAAGTTTACTGATATGTAAACACTTATTTTATGAAAAGAATTTGATTTTAAATCAAAGGAAAAAGATATGAAATTATGCAATTATGACCTGATCTGTAAATGAAACTTTTATATGTCAACCAATCTTTTATCTCTCTCTAACAAGTTATAAGCTTGGAGGAAAAACCTACATTAATAAAAAATGTAGAGAAAATGAACCCAAATCAAACATGGATATTCCTAGTGGCAATTCCAGGAAGGTTACAAGTTCAGGGTATTCTATACTAGGTTAGAATCATTGAAAATCCAAGCCCCAACTTATTTGGCTTTGATATAATTAAAAAATTATAGTTACCAATAAAATGGAGTAAGGAATCTTGCCAGGCCTGCACTGCTAACACGATCTGGGAGTGGCCTCAAGTCTGGTACGGCGTGAGAGTCTGGGATCCCTTCTTTCAGAGGTTGAGAGTGTGTGTCTGCAGAGGAGAGTCTGTTTCTTTTAGAGAGTGTGTTTTTGAAATGATGAGAGTCTGTCTCGAGTGTCCAATGCACTCATTATTTACAGTTCTGTTCAAAATTATTCAACCCCCACTGAAATTGGGTGTTTTGGCCAGTTTGACATTGATTTTGATCATTTCAGTCATCTTGTTTACAATTAAATCAAAGAGGCACTTGTAAGTCAGACAAATATAACATAACATTTATAATTAAATAACCACAAATGTCTTTTCTGTGCTTTCACCATTATCAATTTTATTCAACCCCCAAGTGACATTCATTCTTAGTACTTAGTACAACATACTTTTCCAGTTATAACAGCTTTTAAACGTGAAGCATAGCTTGACACTAGTGTCTTGCAGCGATCTACGGGTATCTTAGCCCATTCTTCATGGGCAAAAGCCTCCAGTTCGGTCACATTCTTAGGCTTGTTCGCTGCAACTGCTTTCTTTAAGTTCCACCAGAGGTTCTCAAACGGATTTAAGTCTGGTGATTGCGATGGCCTCTTCAAAATGTTCCAGCCTTTAATCTGCAACCATGCTCTAGTGGACTTGGAGGTATGCTTGGGATCATTGTCCTGTTGAAAGGTCCAATGTCTCCCAAGCCTCAGTTTAGTGACGGACTGCATCACATTTTCTTCCAATATCTCCTGGTACTGAAGAGAATTCATGGTACCTTGCACACGCTGAAGCTTCCCTGTACCTGCAGAAGCTAAACAGCCCCAAAGCATGATTGACCCCCCGCCATGCTTCACAGTAAGGAAGGTGTTCTTTTCTTCATAGGCCTTGTTTTTCCTCCTCCAAACATAGCATTGATCCATGGGCCCAAACAGTTCTAATTTTTTTATCAGTCCACAGAACACTATCCCAAAACTTTTGTATATTATTCAAAAATAAAAGAATAACCTATTGACCTGTTAATACCATGTTCAACACTATGTTGACAATTCATTAACCCTCCTGGCGGTCTAATAAATTTTGCCAGGAGGCAGCGCAGCAGTTTTTTTTGTTTGTTTGTTTGTTTTTTAAATCATGTAGCGAGCCCAGGGCTCGCTACATGATAGCTGCTGCTCAGCGGCATCCCCCCGCCCGCTTCGATCAGGAAATCCCGTTCAAAGAACGGGATTTCCTGAAGGGCTTCCCCCGTCATGGCGACGGGGCGGGATGACGTCACCGACATCAGCGACGTCGTGACGTCATTGGAAGTCCCGATCCACCCCTCAGCGCTGCCTGGCACTGATTGGCCAGGCAGCGCACGGGGTCTTGGGGGGGGCGGCGCAGCGCGATGGATAGCGGCGATCGAGCGCAGGGCGGCGGCGATTGGTGTGCTGACGCAGCTAGCAAAGTGCTAGCTGCGTGCAGCAAAAAAAAATGAAGCAAATCGGCCCAGCAAGGCCTGAGAAAACCTCCTGCACGGCTTACTACGTTCGGGGTTACCGCCAGGAAGGTTAAAGGTTCCTTTCTTTTAATTCCTTAACACATAAAACTTGTCAAAACTAGCTCTTTGGGCAAATTCAGCTGGTCAACAATAAGTTATGACTCTGTTTGAGAACAACCATTTATAATCCAAGACGTTATCCTTGTAAATATGGTTCTTAAGTGTCTGGTCACCGAGTTAAAAATTAAAATTAAAACACATTGTAGCTCTGACCGCCTCTGGGGAAAACAGTTGGAATTGAGCATAAGCTGATATATGATATTTAAATATATAGCCCCATACACTATCCACTTAACTATATAAAATAACATGGGATAATGCTTATTACATTACTATATATGACATGCTATATATAATGACATACATATATATATAGAATCACTAATAATAAGAATATAAGAAATTCTATATCAGTTCACCTTCTTATTTCAAGCTGCCACTGTACAGCCTGCTGCCCTTTGGACTGTAAACAAGGACACTTTGGCTTTAATATTGTCCAATACAAAGTAAACTTTTAAGATGTGCCTAAAGATTAAGAATAGTTACTCCAGTAAACATTCTTTCTGATTCAGCAGTCTGTCACTAAACCATGTCCTTTGAATTTCACTACTCAGCTTAAAGAAAACCTGAACTGAAAATTAAAAGTCAAAATAAACATACACAAGTCATACTTACCTCCCGTGTAGTCTACTCCTCAATCTTTTTTTCCTCTACTGCGTCCTGTTTGTCCACTGTGATCAATGGAATTCTCCGTCCTCCATTTTGAAAATGCCCATTACACCATAACAGCTTTCTGGTCAGCACACAGTTAAACTGTAACATCGCTCACTTGAGCCATAGGGAAACATGGACACATCAGTTCTCCTCTCAGCTGTAACTGACAGCAACTGATATATAACTGACAGCAACTGATATATTTCAGTTCTGAAAAAATGTTGTCAGAACTGGAAGGGATCATTGTCAAAAGAAAATGGAGAGCTTCTGAGAGGAACTGATGGCAAGCTAACTATGTATTGTTCATTTGAAGTTACCTCATGTGTTTATTTTAAATAATTTTACTCAGTACAGGTTCTCTTTAAATTGACTACACAGGTTTAAATCTTATATAAAAATAATATAAAAGATCAATTTCTTGCAATCCATATAATAAATCAAGCATGCATATATAATATACAGTGGCTTGCAAAAGTATTCGGCCCCCTTGAAGTTTTCCACATTTTGTCATATTACTGCCACAAACATGAATCAATTTTATTGGAATTCCACGTGAAAGACCAATACAAAGTGGTGTAAACGTGAGAAGTGGAACGAAAATCATACCTGATTCCAAACATTTTTTACAAATCAATAACTGCAAAGTGGGGTGTGCGTAATTATTCAGCCCCCTGAGTCAATACTTTGTAGAATCATCTTTTGCTGCAATTACAGCTGCCAGTCTTTTAGGGTATGTCTCTACCAGCTTTGCACATCTAGAGACTGAAATCCTTGCCCATGGGACTGTAGACAATATCTATTATCATAACTACAAACTTAGCACTAAAATTAAATACCAAGACACTCCAGACTGGCGAAAATTGGCCGTGGCCATCTTTATTAAGGAACGTTATAACTTTAATAATAATAATGAATAAATAACTGAGGTCAATATCAAACTTTATTGTCAAACAATTATTATAACGATACATAAGCAACAGCAGTTGCGTATCTGACTACCACAGCCCAGATATGGTTGATCAGTAATAAGACCCCAAACGTTCCAATAAAGATTTTTGACCACGACGTCTTGAGGAAAGGGGAGGGGGGGTTGGGAAGAGCTCACCTATTAGCCACTGAGGTGACAGGCAGCTAGTGCTGTCCTGACCTTTCTTATATACACCTAACTCAGCCCTGATTGGTCGCTAAACTCTGCCCTGAGCCTTAGTGACACCTGCAGAAATAGACCTACCTGCCCTCTGACCAATCAGGGCTGACATACCTGTGTGCCACACATTCACCACACACACACACTGCAGCAAAGCTCAGCCAATCAGCTGTGACTTTACCTCACAGTGAGGGAGATATGAAAATACCTCATGACAGGCTGTAATTTAGCTTATCTAGGATTGCCACAGACCCATGCAGGGCCTAATTTATGGCTTAGGCCCTTTGTATGGGACTGTAGACAATACCTATTATCATAACTACAAACTTAGCACTAAAATTAAATACCAAGACACTCCAGACTGGCAAAAATTGGCCGTGGCCATCTTTATTAAGGAACGTTATAACTTTAATAATAATAATGAATAAATAACTGAGGTCAATATCAAACTTTATTGTCAAACAATTATTATAACGATACATAAGCAACAGCAGTTGCGTATCTGACTACCACAGCCCAGATACGGTTGATCAGTAATAAGACCCCACCAGCCAGACTCCTAGGCTGGCACCCCACCCACGACCATTTCAACACAGTACTGGAGGCAGGGCCGGCGCTACCATTAAGGCAAAGTAGGCAGCTGCCCCAGGGCCCCAGAGCTTGTATCGGCCCCCAGGGGCTACAAGAGGAAAAAAAAATTTTCAAACCGGCCTTATAGTTTTTGAGAAAATCGATTTTAAAGTTTCAAAGGAAAAAAAATACACATTTAAAAACCTGCCGACTTTAATGGTTAATAGCAAATCCACCTTAAATGCTAGAAACCCTAAATGTGCAGGATATGTTAAGGAGATCATTAGGAATAAGAGGAAAAAACAATTTTTCAAAAAGACCTTATAGTTTTTGAGAAAATCGATTTTAAAGTTTCGAAGGAAAAAAGTATACTTTTAAATGCGGTAAAGGTCACTTTTAGTAGTAAACCTAACAGTAGTGTAATTTTACATGCATCAAACGAAAGCGCAATAAATTTCCTGACGGAGTTTCCAGGGGGTCTATACGCAGCCGCAGCGCTTTGGACAGGGATCGCTATACAGCCGCAATATGGCTGTATGAAGATCCCTGGCATTTTTTCCTATTTTTCCAATTTTTTTTTTTTATGTTCAGAGTGTGGGAATTTTTTTAAAAAAAAATTATGTGGGGTCCCCCCTCCTGAAACTTTTTAACCCCTTGTCCCCCATGCAGGCTGGGATAGCCAGAATGTGGAGCTCCGACCGATTGGGACTTCACACCCTGTTATACCAGCTGCAAAAAAGGTCCCCTAATGCCGATTTTTGTTCCGGGGTATATGTTGGGGGGGGGGGGCCCTGGTTTATTTTGCCCTGGGGCCCCATTGTTGCTTAAACCGGCCCTGACTGGAGGTCTAAGTTAAAAATGTCCAATCCAATTTCACTAAGGTGGACTTCATCTTGCCTATAAAGCCCTACCACACCACCCTCTAAATCAATGTGTCTGTATGTACGGATCCCAATTTTTGGCAAACACTTTGACAATCGGTGATTAAGACGTCTCCGGATCTTTTCGCAAGGAACCAGACCTGGCGACAATAACCACTTCAACCTGGGGACAATTTCAGAGAAAATTATAGTTGTTCCCTTGGAAAATAATTGAAAACTGCTGAGGTCATCCCTGATATTGAAAAATAATTCAAGTGTCTTTTTCTTTGCAATGTCATTACCACCCAAGTGTACTATCAAAACATCAGGCACTGGAAAAACTTCAGTCAAACGAAACAGCTCAACTTTCAACTGAGACCACAACATTCCCCGAACACCATACCAATATACCGCAAAGAAGCGAGGGTCCAGGTTCAAGTTGGATGTATAAGACCTCTTGCAGGCTCTCTCATATGCCCAATAGACAAAAGAGTGTCCCACGATCCAGACTATAGTTTTCTTTCCTGTAAAATATTGTTAAAAAAGGTCAAGGACGGATATACAACTTGAATGCTGCCGACTTCCAACGCCCTAGTCTTTTGATAACACTATCATCCAAACCTAACCTGGCCGCTTCTGTAGCTGCGCCTATTCTAAACGAATGCGCGGTTAATCTGCAATGACCTAAACCTGCTCGCAGTGCAACTAACTTCAATACTGCAGTGAACTGAAAGTTTGTTAAAGGGAGACCTGACTGGTGTCTAAACAATGAACCCGGGGACGACCCTCTGATTGATTTAAGTTTACCAAAGGGCAAAGCTTGTTGCCCGGCCAGAGATTCAATTCTACTAACACACCTTTCCCCGCCTGATCTGTCTTTGACCTCCTGATCCATAAGCCTACCTTCCCATTAGATCTACTCACATCCTCATATCTCCAACCTGTGTCCTTGATTGAACTTTGTGATACAAGCTCCGAGATGCGTAATGCCGCAAAAAATAGCAATGAAAAAGCACATCTAAAAAGCAATAACTCAAAACTAGATTCACAAACTGCTTCAGCTTTATCCCATAATAGCGCGAGAATATCAATCGTTATTGGTTGCCTAGTATCTGGTTGATTAGTTGCACGTTTATAACCCTTCAAGAGCTGTCGTACTGAAAAACAAGAAGTGCAGGAAGGGATGTTATGTAGTTTAAGAAAAAATGAAATTCCTGACAACCTTTTTGAGATATGAGAATGAGAGTAACCTTTCCTAATATCCGCTGCAATAAACTTCAATACCGCTTCTTCTGACATATTCCATTCAGTAACACCCATGCTGTCAGCGTCGGACTGACCCACCGAACTACCGACGTAAAATTCGGTGGGCCGCCTTTAAGTGATGTGACGTCATCAGTCACATGACCAGAGGGCCCCCCTCTCTCCTATCCCGGCAGCTGGGCCTGCACCAGCCAGGCAAATTGACAAGCCAGCTGTTGTGCTTGGAAAACGAACGCACCTCTCTGCATTGAAACCCGGAGTGCAAGTATTCAGCCTGTCCCTCTCCTGTTTCCCTGAGCGCTGATTGGCTGAGAGTGCCCTCTGACACACTGCTCCGCCCACCCTCTGTGCTCTCTCATTTCCATAGTTGAGGCGGCACATTTGAGCTGTGGTTATCATCAATCATCAGTCTGGCCTGAGACTGCCGTCTCTCAGCTCCAAGATTGCTTTGAAAATACGGATTGGGATATTTTCTTTCATGAAACAGACCTGGAGACGAGTACTTCCTCTGTATTGTCATATGTAAATTTCTGTGTGGACACCATCACTGTCAACAAAAGAATTACGGTTTACCCAAATCATAAACCATGGATAACAAAAGAACTCAAGGGACTTCTAAAGAATAGAAACAAAGCTTTTAAAATACAGGACAAAGATGCATATTCTTCAGCCAGAGCAAGTCTGAAAAAAGGCATTCAAAATGCAAAACTTAAATACAAACAAAGGATTGAGGAAAACTTTGAAAATGACTCAAACCCAAGGAGGATGTGGCAAAGCATTCAACTATTCACAGATTACAAAAAGAAGAATAGCACTCAATATACACTGGACAATAACATCCCCAGCCTAGCAGATGAACTTAACAACTTCTTTGCTAGATTTGAAAAAGACAACAATCGGCCTCCAGTCAACTTTGGGCCCACTACAGACTCACAGCCATTAATCCTTCACATACATGAAGTGCAGCAAGCACTCACAAATATCAACACCAGGAAAGCTGCAGGTCCTGATGGTGTGCAAGGACGTGTGCTCCAGGCCTGTGCTGGTCAACTAGCGAAAGTTTTTACACAAATATTCAACCGCTCTCTGTTCTTAGGTGTAGTCCCATCATGCCTTAAATCTACAACCATTGTGCCAGTCCCAAAAAATCCTAGGATAACCTGTCTTAATGATTATCGACCAGTTGCTCTAACCCCTGTCATCGCCAAGTGCTTTGAACGACTGGTAGCCACATACATCAAGGCCTCCATCCCAGCAAATCTAGATCAACACCAGTTTGCTTACCGAACAAATAGATCGACTGAGGATGCCATCTGTGTAGCTCTCCATGCTGCCCTCTCACACCTGGAAAAGCCCAACTCCTATGTTAGGATGCTCTTTGTTGACTACAGCTCAGCATTTAACACCATTGTACCTAGCCAGCTGACCAACAAACTCCATGCACTAGGTCTTGCTCCCTCCATATGTACTTGGTTATTGGACTTCCTTACTAATCGCCCTCAAACTGTCAGACTAGGAAAACAGACATCCTCCACCCTTACCCTGAGCACTGGCGTGCCACAGGGCTGTGTATTAAGCCCTCTCCTCTATGCACTTTTCACCCATGACTGCCAGCCTATCCATACCTCAAACGTAATTGTTAAGTTTGCAGATGATACAACTGTCATTGGACTTATATCAGACAATGAGGAAGCTGCATACAGAGAAGAAGTTAGGAACCTGACTGCATGGTGCAACATTAACAATCTGTTATTAAATACAAAGAAGACCAAAGAAATTATTCTGGACTTTAGGACCACCAAAAAGACTACTCACCTACCGCTAATGATCAATGCAGAGGCTGTGGAGAGAGTTTCCAGCTTCAAATTTTTGGTAGTCACCATCGCAGAGAACTTGTCCTGGGCTGACAATGCTTTAGCTCTAACTGGCAAAGCACAACAACGCCTCTACTTTCTGAGAAAACTAAGGAGCGCTAACCTCCCACAGAAGCTGCTGGCTAATTTCTACAGATGCACTATAGAAAGCGTTCTGACCAATTGCATGACGGCCTGGTACAACAGCTGCACGAAGGCTACTAGAGAAGCCCTGCAGCGAGTTGTTAAAACAGCAGAAGCCATTATTGGCACTGAACTACCATCACTGGAACTTTTGTATAATACTCGCAGCTTGAGGAGGGCCAAAAACATTATCAAAGACAACACTCACCCTGGAAATGCCTTGTTTGTCCATCAGGTAAACGTTTTAGATCAACCCGCACACACACAAACAGACTGAAAGACAGCTTTTTCCCATCCGCCATAAACTTGATAAACTCTGAATCCTCTCTGAAATAATTAACACTGTGTACAAATTGTTTAAACATCTGTAATACCTGGCATACTTGTATAATTTCTTCTCTTCCTTGTTACTATCACTATGTTCCCTATATGCACCGTGGGGTTGTCATGAAAAGTAATTTCGTTGTGTTACACAATGACAATAAAGTGAATTGAATTGAATTGAATTGAATCTCAGGTTAGGTGTTCATGTGAAACATCCCCCTCCTCTCAAACAGCACACTGGTGCCTTCAGCCTGGCCAGACAGCTTATCTCCTGCATTCCATCTTCTCTCCTGGTAAGGGGGGGAGCTGAGGGGGCAGGGGCGGACATACGGCCGTGCAGCCGCACAGGGGCCCTTCATGTTCAATTTCTTCAGGGCCCATTAAGAATGGTGATTAGTACTAGTAACTTTATTTTTTAAATTTTCCACCCGCAGCCGCTCGCTGCCTGCACCGCACGATTGGAGGTCACATCCATCACAGACAGTCAGGGTACTGCGCTACTTCCTACCCTTCATTTGGGACCCCTCCCCCGTCATTCCGGCTGCAGTGACTAAAGAGCGGCAAGTTTGTATGTGTGTAAACACGTAGCCACTAGATTATCCAGCAATGGATCTGTCCATCACTAGCATGCAGGAGGAGTAAAGAAACATGAACAGTGGTTATCTTACTTCAGATGGCATTCCGTTCCTCGGCTGCATCCAGGTGACTTCTGTTTTCATGCTTCAGCAGTCAGGCATTGCCTATGATCTCTGTCCGTGTGATAGATGTTAGTTTCTCTCCCCCCTCCTGGTGCTGATTTTAGGAGCCATGTAGTAAAAGTTTGGCAGGGAGGAGGGGGTTGGGAGGTTACACGGTGCTCTGCTTGCAGGTCTCTGTATTGGAAATGTGGATGCTGCATGGACTAGGCAGATCCTCTTTCTTCTTGTTTGCCCATAGGTATGCATAGTCCTTCTTTACAGCATTACACATCCTCTAATGCTAGGCACACATGATGCAATTTTCTGACAGATTAACTGTCAGATCTTCTATTTCCAACAGCGCCAATCTGATTTCCGATTGATTTTTCATAGAAGTGAATGGAAAATCGATCGGAAACCAGATCGGACTTGTTGCAAATAGTCGATCTGAGTAAATCTGTCTGAAAATTGCATTGTGTGTACCTAGCATAACTCTGAACTTTCCCTATTGCAAATTCTCCATATACTTAAAGACTATCTGTAAATGGGTTAATTTTGAGTATCTGTGAGTTCATTGTATGGCACAGCAACATCCGTGCGCAGTACCCACTTGCCTGGGGCATGGTGTTGTCGCCTTTGACTCAGTCTGGACTGTCACTTGAGTCAGTCTGTTCCGCTCCTTGGCCAGCCAGCCCAACAGCCACTGTCCGATCGTCCCAGGCACATCCCAGCAGTGCAGCGGAGGTGCCACTTGCAGATGTCATCACAACAGACAGGAAGGTACACTATGAGTACTAACTCATCCCTAATTTAAAAAAACAACAACAGCCAACTGGTCCAGTAAGCTTGAACTCAGAGAAGGTAGGCATTCTCTGGCTCCCAAGAGACTGGGAGCTGCAGTT
Source organism: Hyperolius riggenbachi (assembly GCF_040937935.1). Classification (NCBI taxonomy): domain Eukaryota; kingdom Metazoa; phylum Chordata; class Amphibia; order Anura; family Hyperoliidae; genus Hyperolius; species Hyperolius riggenbachi. The sequence goes on along the minus strand of NC_090651.1, from coordinate 213,082,127 downwards.
CCCACACTTTCAAGCTGGCCATACACTAGGCCGATTCCCCGCCGATCGACAGCAGATTCGATCACTGGGATCGAATCTGCTGTCACATCGTTCACGCTACACGCTAAATTTTGATCTATTTCATCCCAAAATAGATTGATCCCGTCGATCACTCTGTGCGGGAAATTACCGTTGATCGCCCGTCGCTAGCGGCGTTCGAGAGCCCGGCGACCGCCGCAATACAGCTGCCATAAATTACCTGCTCCGCCGGCGCGACTCCCCAGGTCTCCGCTGTCTTCTTCTTCTCCGCTCTGGTCTGGTCTCCGGCATGCTTCACTTCTTCCTGTCCCGGCAGGAAGTTTAAACAGTAGAGGGCGCTCTACTGTTTAAACTTCCCCCAGACATGAAGAAGTGAAGCATGCCGGAGACCAGAGCGGAGAAGAAGACAGCAGAGACCTGGGGAGTTGCGTCGGCGGAGCAGGTAATGTATGCGGGGGAGGGGCGGGTGGCAGCCAGCACCACCACAGATTGTGAACGGTTTCAGGCTGAAATCGATTCACAATCTATTTGCAGTAAAGGCAGCCATACGATCCCTCTCTGATCAGATTCGATCAGAGAGGGATCTATCTGTTGACAAGGCCGGATTTAGGCCTAGGCCGCCTAGGCCATGGCGTAGGGCACCACAGGAGCAAGGGCACCAAAGCAGCAGGCTGAACTTTTGCAGCATTTGCAAACTTGCAAATACTGCAATGCACGGAGATCAGGCGAGCGCCTGGCCATGGTACTCTGCTGCCAGCAGCTTGTGCAGGGGCCATCTTGCTCTCTGTGCACGTTTGCATTGTGGCCTGCGACTATGGACTTGGGCAGCATTGGAGACCGAGGTAAATAGGATGCTTCGGCACTGGAGATGAGCTGAGAAATGAGTGACATTGATGGCTGGCTGCTGCGGTGTGAAGGCAAGCTGGCTACCTATACTGAAAGGGGGGGAGTGGGAAAAGGAGGCATTAAAGATCAGTATAGATAGCTAGCTGGCTATCTATACTAGATGGAAAAGGGGGAGGGGTCATCTGGCTACCTATACTGAAGGGGGGCGGCTGGTGACAGCGGCCTTGGGCGGTAAAGAGTACAAATCCGGCCCTGTCTGTTGGTCGAATCTGATGGCAAATCAACCAGTGTATGGCTACCCTTAGGTGCTGAGGCATCCTGGGATGGGACTGGTTCTGCTTTACAAAAGAAGTGAAAGGTCTACATGTTATAACACTGGGCAAAGGGTGAGACAAATTACTGCTCACCCTGCTGCCACTTAAATTCCCGGTGGCGTTAAATGCTATTCCTCCTCCGAGTCATAGCAACTCAGAGGGAGAAGTAATTTGGGGTCTGTCGATTGCCGGAACCCATAATTACATTTGCATGGGGTGCGCACTATAGTATTAGCACCAAGTGCCGAAACCACCTGCTTCAAGTGAAAAGGCTTATTTAAGTGTTGTTGCGATAGGTGCGTGCTGTGGCCCCAGAGCCCCCTTTCTTTTACCACTGCAGGCTGTGGCCAAACGTGTCCTTGTCTCCTGCACAGCCCAGCCATGTCCTCTGCCCATTGCGGAACAGGTTGTTGGGTGATCATTAAAGAGAACCTGTAACGACAAAAAGTTCCCCTGGGGGTACTCACCTCGGTAGGGGGGAAGCCTCAGGGTCCCAATGAGCTGCAGGCAATCCAGTACTGGCTCCCCCGAAGTGTTTTCCGCAATCCTGGCCCGACAAGCCTGAGAAGGCTTGATAAATTTCCCTTCCCTGGCTCCAGCAGGGGCGCTTTTGCGGCTCTCATGAGGGAGATAGGCGTAAATAGCCGATCTCCGTCGGGTCCACTCTACTGCGCAGGAGCAGGAGACTTGCGCCTGCCCAGTAGAGCGGCCCAACAGCGATTGGCTATTTCTGCCTATCTCCGAGAGGAGAGCCGATACTGTGCCTGCGCTGGCAAATATTTACATTCCCGCCATTCGGAGGGCCAGAGCGAGACCGCCGTGGGACACAGGAAGACGGGTGAAGCCTCGATGGGATCCGGAGGCTTCCTCCACCCGAGGTGAGTACCCCCCAGAGGAACATTTTGTCATTACAGGGTTTCTTTAAAGGACACATCCGAGGACCTTCTAAATAAAAATAAAAAAAACACTTACCTGGGGCTTCCTCCAGCCCCTGCCAGCCGTCCTGTACCCACACAGCAGATCCGCTCTATGCTGGTGGTCCGGGGTCTCTTGTGGCGCAATATGCCGACTGCGCCTGTGCGAGCGCCTCTCAGAGTCGCGCTGACATCATCCGGACTGTACTGCGCAGGCGCAGTAGTTCTGCTCCTGAGCAAAACGGCCTGGATGACGTCAATGTGACTCAGTGATCTGCACAGTGGAACACGGGAGGATGCAGGAAGATGCCGTACTGGCAAGGGGAGCAGACACCGGAGGGGACCGGGAGTCACCAGTGGTGCGGCGAGGGCACAGGACAGCTGCCAGGGGCTGGAGGAAGCCCGAGATAAGTGGATTTCTTTATTTTAAGTTTCTCAGACCTTCCCTTTAAGGTGTCAATTAACAATACGATTCTCCAGATAAGCGATCGTCTGATACTGTCGTAATGATCAGTTAGAAATGATTGGGCCTGGGGGAGCACTGTAGATGGGCCATTAGATGAACAGGAAATGCTGTGGGTTGATTGGGGACCACTAGACAGCCAGGAAATGCTGTAGGGGCATGGGGGACCATTAGACGACCTTTAGGGTATGGAGGACGGGGTTGGGGAGGGGAGGAGACTGAGGAGAGAGAGTGACCAGGGGGACGGTTGTTGCTTGGTGTGTGGCCTGGAGTCTGGAGGCCAAAGAGACAGGAGTCAGGACTCAGAGAAGGAGATGACATGTGTGTGGGCAACTGGGGGAAGTTGCTGTCTGGTGGTGTCTGGCTGTCCGCCATGGCTGGGTGGTGGACTTGGGTATATCTCTATACTGGGGACACCTATATACCTGCCTACCTAAACTGGGAAATCTGCCGCCTGCCGCCAATCTGATTGCATTTTGTCGGAAAATCTGCTGCCGTTTGACTACTTGATGAATTATCATGAGGCATGTAACTACTTGATTATTTTATCTAAAATGTATCTGGTCATACCTAATTTCTGTGAATAACACCGCTAATTATTTTGTGGGGGTTTTTTTTAAGTCTGCCCATGACCCGTCATGACCACGCCGATGTTCCAGTGCGTGGCGCCGCATAAGGACATATTCCTGTTGGAGACTATCCTCAGAAGTGCTCACAATCTATTCTCTACCATAAAATCATGCAAAATTTCTAGAGTACATGTGTATGTGAGCCCAAAATGTGGGGGCGCAGGCTGGAACTTTCTTGGTGGGCCCAGGCTGGAACTTTCTTGGCGGGCCCTTAGTGTCCCAGTCCGACCCTGCATGCTGTTAACCTCTTGACGACCAGCTAACGCCGATTGGCGTAAACTGGTCGTCTGCAAGTTTCCATGGAAACGGCCGCTCGTTCGAGCGGCCTTTCCATGTCCATTCACGGAGGCTGTCTCCGTGAACAGCCGGAGAGCCGCCGATCGCGGCTCTCCGGCAAAATGTAAACACGCGGGGAAGAAATCCCCGCTGTTTACATCATACGGCGCTGCTGCGCAGCAGCGCCGTAAGCCAGATCGGCGATCCCCGGCCTCTGATTGGCCGGGGATCGCCGGCATATGATAGGCTGAAGCCTATCCTTCAATGCGCAGGACGGATAACCGTCCTGCGCAGGCCATGGAGGGAGAGGGAGGGACGGGAAGCCAGGGAGCGCCGAAAACGCTGCGGAGGGGGGCTTTGAAGAGCCCCCCCCCGCAAAGCGCAGAGAGCCGGCGGCGATCAGACCCCCCCAGCAGGACATCCCCCTAGTGGGGAAAAAAGGGGGTAAGTCTGATCGCCCTGGCTAAAACCTGATCTGTGCTGCGGGCTGGAGAGCCTACGCAGCACAGATCAGCCAGAAAGCCACTGGTCGGCAAGTGGTTAACAAATATTGTCCACTCCCTCCATGCGACAGAGTATGACTGCCAGGTCGCCATGGAAACTGACTGCTGAATTCCTAAACTGATTAGCTCCATATCAGATTCCATAGAAAAAGCGGAATTTCTTCCCCGCGGGGTTGAGCGGTTGGAGCCAACTGCCAAAATCTGTGCATCTGCAATCGGGACAAAGCATCGGCAATATCATTTTTTGAACCTGGCACATGTTTTGCTTTAATCCACACATTAAATTTCAAAGAATATAGGACCAAAATTCTTAACAACTTAACAACCAAAGGGGATTTGGAAGAAAGACAGTTTATAGAAAAAACAACTGCCTTATTGTCAGAATGAACTACTATACGTCTTCCTTGAAAATACTCACCCCAAATGTACAATGCTGCTGTTACTGGAAATAATTCAAGTAGCACGATATTCTTTGTTCCCTCTGGCTGCTGCCATTCTGCTGGCCATGAGGAACAAAACCATTTTCCCGACCAGAATGCACCGCAGCCCACACTGCCGGATGCATCTGTGAAGAATTCAAGTTCTGCACTGGATACGAATCCATCCTGCCAGACTGATCTACCATTATATGATTGCAAGAATTCCGCCCACACCATCAGGTCAGCCTTTAAATCCGAAGTCAGTCTAATATGAGCATAAGGGGATTTTAATCCTTTCGTTGCTGAAGATAAACGCCGAGAAAATACCCTGCCCATGGGCATAATCCTGGTTGCAAAAACTAAATTTCCTAGCAGCGCTTGCATTTCCTTCAACAGGATTTTCTTTCTGCGCAAAAACATGGCTATTAAGCGCTCAATTTTTTGAATTTTGATATCGGGCAGCCTGAATTCCATTTGGACGGTATCAATTGTAATACCAAGAAACTCCAGGCATGTACAAGAACCAACCGTTTCCTCACCAGCCAGTGGAACACCAAAATGTTCACAAATAGCTGAACAGAGAAGTAACAAGTTGGTGCAGATATCTGAATCCTTTGGACCCATAAAAAGAAAATCATTGAAATAATGTATGAATGACTCTCTTTTGGATATAGCATAAAGTACCCAATCTAGAAAAGTCGAAAAGCTTTCAAAATAATTGCAAGACAGGGCACAGCCCATGGGCAGGCAGCGATCAAAATAAAAAACATTGCGGAATTGAAAACCGAGCGAATTAAAAGCGTTAGGGTGAATTGGGAGAAAGCGAAAGGCCGACTTGATGTCAGCCTTTGCAAGCAAAGCCCCTTTACCTAAAGGGCGAAGGACCTCTAAAGCATCATCAAAAGTAGCATAACACACTTATGCTAATTCACCTGAGATTTCATCATTCAATGACTGACCTGATGGGAATGATAAGTGATGGATCAATCTGTAAGTACCAGGCTCTTTTTTGGGAACTATCCATAGAGGTGACAACCTGAAATTTAAGAATGGTGGGTGCAAAAAGGGACCAGATATCCTACCTTCCTGCAATTCTTTATCAATTTTTTGTTGCACTACATCTTCCATTGAATTTACAGATTTCAAATTATTCACCCAAGTACAACCCGGGCCTTTAAACGCAGGCAACGGAAAACCATTGCTAAAACCATCAATTAACAGCTCCACCTTCTCCCTGTTTGGATACAGCTGCAGCCATGGCAGCATGTTTTGAAACCTCACTGGGGTGACTGCTTTTGAGAAAAAGCTCTTTTGAGCTAGCAGTCACTGAGTTTGCCTTTTTAAAGCATTTTGCTATGGGGTGTGCGCCTCCACAAAATCCGCATTCATGCCTATACTTGCATGTTCCAGGCCACTTACACTGAGCGGCATTGTACGCGTAGCATACACCTTTCCTATAGCTAGATGTTGAAGGCTGGCTAGCTTGTTTAAATGTAGAAACTCGCTGTGGCATCATCAATTCCAACCAAAGGCCCACATCTTTTGAGCCCCATTTAACCTGTGGATATACTGCCATCCTTTGGCGGAATGCTTCATCGTAATGATACCACGCTAATCCACCAAAGGATTTGTAAGCCACCAATATTGTGTCGATGTATCTAAACATATGCGGACACCTGTCTGGAAATCTCTCACCAAGGACACTCGCGTAAATGCAGAACGCTTGAAGCCAGTTGTTAAAAGATCTTGCAACTGGCCTTCTGTGATCCTCATCACTTTTATTGTCATTTTTGTCTTTTTTCAAAATTTCTTTTGATCCCGGTAAGAGAGATAACAACTCAATGTAATCTCCATTCCATATTTTTTCTTTTATTGACATAGACAAATGGAAGCCTAATGGTGAGAGATCACATGACAGGTTCTCTTTATAAATATTATCAGGAACTCCTGGTCTATTCAATGGAACAATTGTATCATTGTGGTTAGATGTAGGATTAGCTACAGTGAGTGGGGGCTCAGAGTGAGAAGGAAGAATAGGAGGGAAAAGCACAGGAGAATTTTCAACATTTAAATCCCTCTGTCCCCCTACATGCCCGCTCCACACCGTACCAGCATCACTTACTAAAGTGCTTCCAGCACTGGGACCCTGTTGCCTCTGCAGCGCCTGTAAAAGAGCTTGAATTAATGGTGATATAGCATTATACTCACCGGCTCCTGAAGGCTGCTGCAGCGACGATCCAGAAGGCTGTCCCAGGAGTGTCATGCTGCTAGCAGGAGCTCCAGCATGAGGCGGTGACACACCACTGGGCGCCGCATGAGACGATCCCAGATGCCTAGGAAACGCCTCAGCAGCCGTCCCAGCGTGCATAAACCCGCCCCCACCGCCAGGCTCACTGCTATGGTCACGTACTGCGACCCGATCGGCTCCGGCTGCAGGGAAGGGGAGGCTCTGCCCCTCTGTACCACCTCTCGATCCTCCATAGGTCGCCGCCGAATAGGCGGGACCGGCGCCATCTTCTTGTAGCCCCGGCTGAGCTACCCACACAGACTCCGGAATTCCGCTCCGCCCACTTCTAAGCGCCGCGACCAGACTGGTCGGCGCGCCAAAGCTCCCGCCAAGGAACGCCTCCGGAGCAGCCGGACTGGCTGAATTGAAATCTGGGCGCACTGCATCTGCGTGATTGGACCGGACCGCTCCAAATGCCTCTCCCGCGGCCCGAATGGCCGCGTCCGCATCAACTGGCTCCACTGCAGCCCAATTGGTTGCGCTTGCTGCCTCCGCCTCCCTCACAGCCCGAGTGGCCGCGCACTGTCCTGCCTCATCCTCGGAAGCCCGAATGGCCGACACAGGTCCCGCCGCTGTACCCGGACCACCCGATCTTCCTCCCTTCTTCTTCTTCCTAGCGGAGCGCTCACTGCCGGCGGCCGCCTCGGGGGGTGCGCCGCTTCTGGCCTGCCGGTGCACTGCCGGGGAACTCCGCTAGGCGACACCACTGGACTCTCCCGGCGAGTAGGGGCCCTTCGCCGACTTCTTCCTCTGCGACTGCCGGCCGGATCCTCCTGCTCTTCCTTCACCGCCGACCTCTTCCATCTGACCTCCCTGCTCCGCTTCAGCCAGCCGCAGACATCTCTCCAGGATCTCCAGACCTCCCGGCTCCTCCTCTCTCGCCGCCAACTGCCTGAGTACCTCCATGTGGCCAGGTGAGCAACGTATTACAGCACATATTACAGCTCAAGAGCTCACCTATTAGCCACTGAGGTGACAGGCAGCTAGTGCTGTCCTGACCTTTCTTATATACACCTAACTCAGCCCTGATTGGTCGCTAAACTCTGCCCTGAGCCTTAGTGACACCGGCAGAAATAGACCTACCTGCCCTCTGACCAATCAGGGCTGACAAACCTGTGTGCCACACATTTACCACACACACACACTGCAGCAAAGCTCAGCCAATCAGCTCTGACTTTACCTCACAGTGAGGGAGATTAGAGTTGGGCCGAACCTCCGATTTTAGGTTCGCGAACCGGGTTCGCGAACTTCCGCGGAAGGTTCGGTTCGCGTTAAAGTTCGCGAACCGCAATAGACTTCAATGGGGATGCGAACTTTGAAAAAAAAAATTTATGCTGGCCACAAAAGTGATGGAAAAGATGTTTCAAGGGGTCTAACACCTGGAGGGGGGTATGGCGGAGTGGGATACACGCCAAAAGTCCCCGGGAAAAATCTGGATTTGACGCAAAGCAGCGTTTTAAGGGCAGAAATCATATTGAATGCTAAATGACAGGCCTAAAGTGCTTTAAAACATCTTGCATGTGTATACATCAATCAGGTAGTGTAATTAAGGTACTGCTTCACACTGACACACCAAACTGTTCACTGAACAGAACAGGTATGCAATGGCGGGTTCACTGAACAGAACAGGTATGCAGTGGCGGGTTCACTGAACAGAACAGGTATGCAGTGGCGGGTTCACTGAACAGAACAGGTATGCAGTGCCGGGTTCACTGAACAGAACAGGTATGCAGTGGCGGGTTCACTGAACAGAACAGGTATGCAGTGGCGGGTTCACTGAACAGAACAGGTATGCAGTGCCGGGTTCACTGAACAGAACAGGTATACAGTGGCGGGTTCACTGAACAGAACAGGTATACAGTGGCGGGTTCACTGAACAGGTATGCAGTGGTGGGTTCACAGAACAGGTATGCAGTGGTGGGTTCACAGTACAGGTATGCAGTGGTGGGCTCACAGAACAGGTATGCAGTGGTGGGTTCACAGAACAGGTATGCAGTGGTGGGTTCACAGAACAGGTATGCAGCCAGGGACAAGCTAAGCCTAACTAATCTTTCCCTATGAGAGAGAGTGTGCAGCAGCTCGCCCTACTCTCACTAATGCAGGCACACGAGTGACCGTAATGGTCGCCGCTGCCTGCCTTTTAGTAGGGAGGAGTGGCTCCAGGGGCTAGTGTAGCCTAATTGGCTACACTGTGCCTGCTGACTGTGATGTAGAGGGTCAAAGTTGACCCTCCATGGTGCATTATGGGGCGAACCGAAGTTCCGCAAAGGTTCGCCTGCGGGACGCGAACGCGAACCACGGAAGTTCGCATGGAACCGTTCGCAGGCGAACCGTTCGGCCCAACTCTAAGGGAGATATGAAAACACCTCATGACAGGCTGTAATTTCGCTTATCTAGGATTGCCACAGACCCATGCAGGGCCTAATTTATGGCTTAGGCCCTTTGTATTCTTCTTTGCAAAACAGCTCCACCTCAGTCAGATTAGATGGACAGCGTTTGTGAACAGCAGTTTTCAGATCTTGCCACCGATTCTCGATTGCATTTAGATCTGGACTTTGACTGGACCATTCTAACACATGGATATGTTTTGTTTTAAACCATTCCATTGTTGCCCTGGCTTTATATTTAGAGTTGTTGTCTTGCTGGAAGGTGAACCTCCGCCCCAGTCTCAAGTCTTTTGCAAACTCCAAGAGGTTTTCTTCCAAGATTGCCTTGTATTTGGCTCCCTCCATCTTCCCATCAACTCTGACCAGCTTCCCTGTCCCTGCTGAAGAGAAGCACCCCCAGAGCATGATGCTGCCACCACCATAATTGACAGTGGGGATGGTGTGTTCAGAGTGATGTGCAGTGTTAGTTTTCCACCACACATAGCGTTTTGCATTTTGGCCAAAACATTCCATTTTGGTCTCATCTGACCAGAGCACCTTCTTCCATATGTTTGCTCTGTCCCCACATGGCTTGTGGCAAACTGCAAACAGGACTTCTTATGCTTTTCTGTTAACAGTGGCTTTCTTCTTGCCACTCTTCCATAAAGGCCAACATTGTGCAGTGCATGACTAATAGTTGTCCTATGGACAGATTCCCCCACCTTAGCTGTAGATCTCTGCAGCTCGTCCAGAGTCACCATGGGCCTCTTGACTGCATTTCTGATAAGCGCTCTCCTTGTTTGGCCTGTAAGTTTAGGTGGACAGCCTTGTCTTGGTAGGTTTACAGTTGTGCCATACTCCTTCCATTTCTGAATGATCGTTTGAACAGTGCTCCGTGGGATGTTCAAGGCTTTGGAAATCTTTTTGTAGCCTAAGCCTGCTTTAAATTTCTCAATAACTTTATCCCTGACCTGTCTGGTGTGTTCTTTGGACTTCATGGTGTTGTTGCTCCCAAGATTCTCTTAGGCAACCTCTGAGGCCGTCACAGAGTAGCTGTATTTGTACTAACATTAGATTACACACAGGTAGCACTCATCAGGGAATGTCTATGGGCAACTGGCTGCACTCAGACCAAAGGGGGCTGAATAAATACGCACACCCCACTTTGCAGTTATTTTTTTTTTTTTTAATGTTTGGAATCATGTATGATTTTTGTTCCACTTCTCACGTGTACACCACTTTGTATTGGTATTTCACGTGGAATTCCAATAAAATTGATTCGTGTTTGTGGCAGTAATGTGACAAAATGTGGAAAACATAAAGGGGGCTGAATACTTTTGCAAGCCACTGTAAATCAGAATACAATTGCTAATATCTATAATAAACCATACAATCCTATAAGGTTATATTCCTAAAGGACATTAATTATGTTTTTATTTAATTAACAAATCTCTATTAATTTCTGATAATTGAAAACCTGACAGCCAGATACACAAGGGGAGGGAGAGGAGGCTAGCAGGGGAAGCGCTCAGGTCTCTAATCATCACGGGAGCATTAGGAAGGTAAGCTGCCGCCTGCCACTGTTACAACACTGCTGGGGGGGCGAAGACGCAAGGGGGAGGGAGAGAGGAGGCTAGTGGGGGAGCGCTGTGATCTTTATTCAACATGGAGCATGGCAAAAGTAAGTTGCCGCTATTGATATATACCGGGGAGGGGAGTCCAGTATAGGTTAGATAGGTAGGTGTCCCCGGTATAGGTTAGATAGGTAGGTGCCCGCAATATAGGTTAGATAGGGAGGTGCCCTTCCATAGTGGAGGGGGGAGTCAGCCGCGGGGAGGACGGCCCGACTTCTCCCTCGCTTCCTCTCCTCAGGGTCGCCCTCCGTGCTCCTCCCTGCAGAGTTAGCGCATTGAGAAGCCTTGTATAGAGCAACTCACCTTCTTGCCATTCTAATTGCCGATCACTTGCTGCTGGTCTCCTCTGCATAGCCGCTGATACACACTCTACTTCCTGATTAGCAGGAACGGAACAGCACAGGAATGAGTGGCCCAGAAGAGCGGCAATGGAGCCCGATGGAGCCGACAAGGAGCTGGAGGAAGCCCTGAAGCCTAAGAAGTTTAGTGACTCATTCCCCATAGCTTAGCAGATGTGTTTGACTTTTCTGTTGAGTTAACTATAAGAAACAACATTTTTCCAACTCATCTGATTTATTTCTCAGTTGATCCAATCGTAATTTGAATCACATCAAATCAATAACAGCAACAAGCACTTTGCAGCCACTGAGCTATCAGATGAAAGTAACTGTAAATGGAAACATGTTCTAATTGCCGTGTACCACGCAGACGGTTTAGTGATATGAATCTGCTCTGCACCTGGTGGTCTCTGGTCTGGGTGGCCCATAAGTGCCTCATAGTAAAGGTTCTGCCATTAATGACTTACTAGATTCTGAAGTGGATTGTGGGGAGCTTTCTGCACCATTAACATTCTGTCAAACAGATAACTTATCTCTGAAGAATTGCAGAAGTTTGTTTTGAAGTTAAAGACAAAAGCCCTCATACATCTCTCTGCCCACAATAATATAATGCAGAGACACACCAGACTCTGCAGAAAAATCTACAAGCCTCCTGGTAATCTTACAGATATAATTCTCTCATATATGTCTGAAAGTCTTGCTCATCCTACTCAGAAATGATTAACAGGGAACCTAACCTGAGAGGGATATTGATGTTTTCTTTTAAACAATACCAGTTCCTTGTCAGTCCTGCTGTTCTCTTTGGCTGCAGTAGTGGCTGAATTACACACCTGAAACAAGCATGCAGCTAATCCAGTCTGACTTCAGTCAGAGCACCTGATCTGCATGCTTGTTGAGGGGCTGTGGCTGAAAGTATTAGAGACACGGGATCAGCAGGAGAGTCAGGCAACTGGTATTATTTTAAAAGGAAAAATCCTTCTCAGTTTAACCACTTGAGGACCACAGTCTTTCTACCCCTTAAGGACCAGAGCCTTTTTGTCCATTCAGACCACTGCAGCTTTCACGGTTTATTGCTCGGTCATACAACCTAACACCTAAATGAATTTTACCTCCTTTTCTTGTCACTAATACAGCTTTCTTTTGGTGCTATTTGATTGCTGCTGCGAGTTTTAGTTTTTAATATATTCATCAAAAAAGACATGAATTTTGACAAAAAAATGATTTTTTTTTTACTTTCTGTGCTGACATTTTTCAAATAAAGTAAAATTTCTGTATACATTTTTGTCCAAATGTATTGTGCTACATGTTTTTGATTAAAAAAAATCCATTCAGTGTATATTTATTGGTTTGGGTAAAAGTTATAGCGTTTACAAACTATGGTGCCAAAAGTGAATTTTCCCATTTTGAAGCATCTCTGACTTTTCTGAACACCTGTCATGTTTCATGAGGTGCTAAAATTCCAGGATAGTATAAATACCCCCCAAATGACCCCATTTTGGAAAGAAGTCATCCCAAAGTATTCACTGAGAGGCATGGTGCGTTCATAGAAGATTTTATTTTTTGTCACAAGTTAGCGGAAAATGACACTTTGTGACAAAAAAAAGGTTTCCATTTCTTCTAACTTGCGACAAAAAAAAAAAATGAAATCTGCCACGGACTCACTATGCTCCTCTCTGAATACCTTGAAGTGTCTACTTTCCAAAATGGGGTCATTTGTGGGGTGTGTTTACTGTCCTGGCATTTTGGGGGTGCTAAATTGTAAGCACCCCTGTAAAACCTAAAGGTGCTCATTGGACTTTGGGCCCCTTAGCGCACTTAGGGTGCAAAAAAGTGCCACACATGTGGTACCGCTGTACTCAGGAGAAGTAGTATAATCATCAGGGAATCGGCTGAGCCGCCGCGTCCGCCTCGCCGCTGCCCCCAAAATGTATAAATGTATGTAGTGTAGTGCATTTATACATTACGTGTCCTGTAGCAGCTTCTGCATGGTGTCCGTCCATCTCGCCAGGTAACAGTAGCATATACACGCTAGCGGCGCATAGCGTCTGACGTCAGACGCTATGCGCCGTTGGCGTGTCTGTGGAACCCAGCGAGATGGGCGGAAACCGCGTGGAGGCTGGCACGTAATGTATAAATGCACTACACTACATACACTTATACATTGCTGCCAGGGTAGCCATCAGGGGGGTACAAGAGGGACAGTAGTATGGGGCCCAGGAAGGGTCTGGGGCCCAAACAGTGGCAACAGGAGTTGTATGGTCATTTCCCTCTTCCCTGCTGCGTGATTGGTGAACACGCATCAATGCAGGAAGGAGGTTGTTATGGGCGACAGGCAAGCTGCTTTGACTCTACACAATCTATCTATCAGATTGTTATTTGGCGTGAGGGGGCCCTGTAGGTTTGCCAAGTACAGGGCCCAGAAAATTCTGATGGCGGCCCTGATTGCGGCGACAGCGGTGGGGGTTTCGCCGTCTCGTCGTTCGTTCGCAATTCGTCCGCCGTACCGCCCCGCACCCGACCAACCAACTTCGGCCCAAAATTTTCCAGCATGCACGATTGACCATGCGGCCAATTTCTGTCCCGAAATCGGTTGCTTTGTCTGTCGGGCATGTACTTGACAGCACCAATTTTTATCCAATTCGATTATAATAATCGAATTGGATGGTTGATTGGTTGGTTGGTCGGCTAATGTATGGCACCCTTTACTGCTTTTTCCAAGTTTTACCATACAAAGGTACAATGGAAGTAGAAGTGAGATATGATCACCTGACAGTGTCAAGCCAATCAGAGACTTACAAATCAAACCAAATCATTTTTTTTCTCAAATCAATCTCCCTAACCCCCACCCTTAAAGAGAATCTGTATTGTTAAAATCGCACAAAAGTAAACATACCAGTGCGTTAGGGGACATCTCCTATTACCCTCTGTCACAATTTCGCCGCTCCTCGCCGCATTAAAAGTGGTTAAAAACAGTTTTAAAAAGTTTGTTTATAAACAAACAAAATGGCCACCAAAACAGGAAGTAGGTTGATGTACAGTATGTCCACACATAGAAAATACATCCATACACAAGCAGGCTGTATACACCCTTCCTTTTGAATCTCAAGAGATCATTGTGTGTTTCTTTCCCCCTGCAGTTCTCATGCACTGAAGTTTCAGGCTGCTTGTTTTTCTCCTGCAAACTGCTTTGCCCTTGTCTGTAATTCTTCAGTATGTGCAGGGCCGGCGCTACCATAGAGGCAAAGGGGGCAATTGCCCCAGGGCCCCAAAGCTTGTAGGGGCCCCTAGTAGCTACAAGAGGAAAAAAAAGATTTTTCAAATCGACCTTATAGTTTTTGAGAAAACTGATTTTAAAGTTTCAAAGGAAAAAAAATACACATTTAAAAACCCGCCAACTTTAATGGTTAATAGCAAATCCACCTTAAATGCTAGAAACCCTAAATTTGCAGGATATGTTAAGGAGATCATTGGGAATAAGAGGAAAAAAACATTTTTCAAAAAGAGTTATAGTTTTTAAGAAAATCGATTTTAAAGTTTCGAAGGAAAAAAGTACTTTTAAATGCGGTAAATGTCACTTTTAGTAGCAAACCTAACAATAGTGTAATTTTACAGGCATCAAATGAAAGAGCAATACATTTCCTGATGGGGTTTCCAGGGGGTCTATACGCAGCCGCAGCGATTTGGCCAGGGAACGCTATACAGCCGCAATATGGCTGTATGAAGATCCCTGGTATTTTTTCCTATTTTCTCAATTTTTTTTATGTTTAGAGTGCGGGAATCTAAAAAAAAATGATGTGGGGTCCCCCCCTCCTAAAACTTTTTAACCCCTTGTCCCCCATGCAGGCTGGGGTAGCCAGAATGTGGAGCTCCGACCAATTGGGGCTTCACACCCTGACTATACCAGCTGATTAATGCCGATTTTTGTTCTGGGGTATCTGTTGGGGGGGGCCCCAGGTTTATTTTGCCCTGGGGCCCCATTGTTGCTTAAACCGGCCCTGAGTATGTGAAAGCCCAGCCAGCTCGGAGGACGATTTATCCAGCTTGTAAAAGATAAGAGAGAAGAGAGAAGCTGCTCTAATCTAAATAATACACAGGCAGTGTGTTACAATTCTCTTCAGTCCCTGTTGACCCTTCCACGAAGGAAGAGGCGTTACCCAGTAGTGGAGTCTAGGTGACCACGGGTCTTCACCCACACCCCCTTGAGGGGAGTGCAGGACCACAACCCCAGGAGGGGGATGTGGAACTTAGCTGCCTAGTGCCCTACCAGGTCACTACTGGGATTGCCTCAGCGAGTGGTCAGGAGAACAGGTGACACTGATTGTGGAGTAGACTTGGTCAGACGAAGGCTGGAGTTCCAAGACAGGTGGAGTATTGCTGAGGTCGGGGTCACAAGCCAGTGGTCGGGGCAGGCGGAGATCAACGGTGGTCGGGGTCACAAACCAGGGGTCGGGGCAGGCAGCAGACAGAGAATATCCAGTAGACAGAACCGAAGTCGGGGCAGGCAGAGATCAAGCAGTAGTCGGGGTCACAGGCCAAGGTCACAACGGGAGATCAGGATCAAGTAAACAGGAACACGGTTCACAAACAGGTAGACAAGCTGTCAGAACGAGCAGCACTGCATCTAAGGGCAGTGCTGCTTATATACTCTAGATTGGCGCCAAAATTAACGCTCGCGCATGCGCACACGCGCCCCGCGGCTCACACGCACGCGCACAACCTTATGCGCACGCAATACTTGGTGCGCACGCGCACTGTGCGCACAATACTTGGTGCGCACGCGCACTGCGCGCAACGCAGCGTGCCGCGCGGAAAACAAACAGCGTCATGTCAATGAGCCTCTGCGCGTGCGCACACGTGAGAAACTCCGGGAACGCTGCAGATGGCCGCCATGGTGAGTGTAACATTGCCCCCCCCGGGGCAACCTTCGGGTGCCCCTAGGACCTGGCTTGTTAGGAAATCTCTGGTGATATCTTCTTATGAGTAAGGGAGCATGTATATTAGCAGCGGGTTCCCAGGAGTTCTCTTCAATTCCAAAGCCCCTCCACTTGATTAAATACTGCAGGGAATTTCTTACCCTCCTGCTATCCAGTATTTTCTCCACCTCGAATTCTTCGGTACCTTCGACGAGAATTGGTTGAGGAGGATCAGGGGAACGACCGGGAAACGTGTTAGGTAATACTTTCTTTAAGCAGGAAACATGGAACACCGGATGAACTCGAAGTGAAGCTGGCAGAGTCAACTTAAAGGTTACCGGATTGATCCTTTGTACCACAGGGAAAGGACCGATGAACCTAGGAGCAAACTTCTTAGAGGGACAGTAGAGTTTAAGATTAGTGGTAGAAAGCCAAACTAGATCCCCTGGAGACAAGTCTGGTCCTTTTCTTCTGTGCTTATTGGCAGACCCTTTACCTCTCTCCTGAGTCTGTTTAAGAGCACTGTGAACCGTGTCAAAGTTCCGTTTGATCTTTGAAATTCTTTCTAGTACCCCAGGGCAATCAGAAGAAACATCCAGGCCAGGCAGGAATGTGGGATGGATACCATAATTAATGAAGAATGGCGACTGATGGGTGGATGAGTGAACTGAATTGTTGAAGGCAAACTCAGCGGTGGCCAACAGGGAATACCAGTCATCCTGGGAAGCAGCAGTGAAGCATCTAATATATTGCTCCAATGTTTGGTTCGTCCTCTCTGTTTGACCGTTGGTCTGTGGATGGTAACCTGAAGAGAGGGACAGTTTGATTTGGAGACCTTTGCAAAGTTCTTGCCAAAACCGTGAGGTAAATTGTGAACCCCGATCGGACACGATATTGGAAGGCAGACCATGAAGTCGCACTATCTCTCGGATAAAAACTTGGGCAGTCTCTGCGGCTGAGGGGACCTGCTTCAACGGGAGAAAATGGGCCATCTTAGAGAAGCGATCCACCACAACCAGGATAGTGGTGAAGCCTTCGGAAGGAGGTAGATCCACTATAAAATCCATTGCGATGTCACTCCATGGCTGGGTTGGAACAGGAAGAGGGTTCAGGAGGCCCCAAGGACGGGTACGGAGGTTCTTGGACCGGGCACATGTCTCACAAGAGGTAACGTAGGATTTACAGTCCCTGACCAGTTCAGGCCACCAAAACTTTCTTTGTAAGAGTTCCTGAGTCCTGTGAACCCCAAAGTGACCTGCTAATTTACTGTCATGGCAGGCCTGAAGTACCAGCATACGTGTTTCGGTAGGAACAAAGATCTTGTTCCGAAAGTAGTAAAGCCCCTCTTTAATTGGTAGATCCGGAGGTGTACCGAGTTGAGAGGAAGCTTGTTTGATGAGTTCCATGAGATTAGACTGCAAGAGTAGGAACTGTTGTGGAGATAGAATGGTTTCGGGCGCTGGATCAGGAGCGGACTCAGGTTGAAACATCCTTGATAGCGCGTCCGGTTTAACGTTCTTGGATCCAGGGCGATAGGTTAAGTGGAAGTTGAACCTGGAAAAGAAGAGCGACCATCGAGCCTGACGTGGCCTCAGCCTCTTGGCTGAACGTAGGTATTCTAGGTTCTTGTGGTCTGTAAGAATTAGGATTGGTTGCTCTGCCCCTTCTAGAAGATATCGCCATTCCTCGAGAGCGGCTTTAATGGCTAGAAGTTCCCGGTCCGCGACGTCTTAGTTCCTTTCGGCCGTGTTTAGTTTTCGGGAAAAGAATGCCACCGGGTGGAGGATGGATTTTGGACCAAACCGCTGAGACAAGACGGCACCCACAGCAGTCTCTGAGGCATCCACCTCCAGAACGAAAGCCTTAGCAGGATCAGGATGTTTTAAGATAGGGGCGGACATGAAGCAGGCCTTTAGTTTTTCAAAGGCAGACTGGGCAGCAGGAGTCCAATGAAACGCACGAGCCGTGCTGGTCAACTGGGTAATGGGAGCCACAATCTGGGAGAAATTCTTAATAAACCGCCTGTAAAAATTAGCAAAGCCAGATAGCTCCTTTTGCTTTAATTCCACTCTAGGGTATATTCTAAAGATTTGTTTCTTTGACTCTAATTCCGCATTTCCTACGCTTTCAACACAGATATGGGACATTTTCTATATGATGCACCTGCATATCCGTCTCAAAGGACAACAGCAAAGACTTTTCCTGCCTAGCTAGATACATGTTAGTGTCTGGAAATTCCAGACAGAAGAAGCTGTTATCTGATGCATCTTTATATGTCTTCGCAGTACCCCATATTGTTGTCATCTGTATAGCATGTTCTATTCATTTATATACCTTTCAATAAAAACAGAGTTACAAAAAAAAAAAATTAGCAAAGCCAATAAAGCGTTGGACGGACTTACGATCCACAGGTATTGGCCAGTCTAAGATAGTAGCTGTGACCTTCTGAGGATCCATCTCGACTCCTCCTGGAGAGATCTTCAGGCCTAGGAACTGTATATTTACTTGGTCGAATTCACATTTCTCCGGCTTTGCATATAATCCATGAACACGGAGACGAGCTAAAACCTTTCTTACATGAAGATGATGCTCTCTTTGGGATGAAGAGAAGATAAGGATGTCATCCAGGTATACTACCATGAAATGGTCGATGAAATCCCTGAAGATGTCGTTGACAAAATGTTGGAAAGTAGCTGGAGCGTTGCATAGGCCAAAAGGCATTACCAGATATTCAAAATGTCCAAAGCGGGAGCGAAAGGCCGTCTTCCACTCATCCCCCTCTCGGATTCTGATCAGATTGTAGGCTCCACGCAAGTCCAGTTTGAAAAAGATGCAGGCGGACTGGAGTCTCCGGAATAAGTCGGGCATTAATGGAAGGGGATAGCGGTTCTTAATGGTGATCTTATTGAGCTCCCGATAATCGATGCAGGGCCGCAAGGAACCGTCTTTCTTCTCAACAAAAAATATTCCGGCCCCAGCGGGAGAAGTAGAAGGGCGGATGAAACCCTTGGTGAGGTTCTCTTGAATGTACTCCTTAAGAACAAGAGTCTCGGGCTCGGATAAAGGGTAAGTTCTTCCGAAGGGAATGGGAGCTCCCGTTTGGAGGTCAATGGGACAGTCATATGGCCGATGCGGAGGTAAGGCGTCCGCTTTGGACTTGTCGAATACATCCAGGAAATCATGGTAGACTGCAGGAATGATGTCTTTCTGAGGAGAGTTCATACAGAACAATGTTCCTGCACGAGGGAAGCAGGAACGCAGACAGTAATCTGAATGGAATGAGACTTCATGAGAAACCCAATTGATAGCAGGGTTATGAGTCTTTAGCCACGGCATTCCAAGGATCACAGGAAACAAAGGAGAAGGTAACAGATCAAAACTCAGATATTCCTGATGTTCCTCTTGAATGGTGACCAGAAGTGGCAAGGTTTCAGTAGTAATAGGACCGGAACCAATGGCGGATCCATCTGCCAACTGGATGACCAGGGGTTGGCGCCTGCGGCAGGTAGGAAGCAGGAGCTGTTGCGCCAACTGGATGTCCAAGAAACACGAGCAGGCTCCAGAGTCCACAATGGCCTTAATCGTAACGCTCCTTCCTTGGGGGCCCTGTAACGAAAGAGTGAGCGGAATATGAGAGGAGGCAAGCGGAGGAGCAGGGGAACCACTTGCACATACTAAAAACTCAAGCTCACCGGGTGGTCTGACCGGGCAGTTGATCCGGAAGTGGCCTGAAGCTCCACAGTATAAGCACAAGTTGGCAGACCTTCGACGCTGTCTTTCTTTCAGCGAGAGAGCGGGACGGGCAAGACCTATCTGCATTGGCTCGGACTCATCTGGAACAGGAGGGATTGACGGCGGAGGAGTAGAAGCAGGTCTCGGGCTTGGCAGGCTCCAAGCTGGTCTAGGAGCTCCAGCTCTTTCAGAACGTCGCTCTCTGAGGCGTCTGTCTATTTGTATAGCAAGCTGGATGAGATCCTTCAGAGAGTCGGGAACCCCAACCCGAGCAAGCTCGTCCTTAAGGGTGTCAGAGAGTGCCTGCCGAAACTGGAACCTCAGGGCAGAATCGTTCCATGAGACATCCGCTTCCCAGCGGCGGAACTCCATCACATAATCCTCGACTGGTCTTCTGCCCTGCCGAAGGGACTGGAGGGCGCTTTCAGTGGAAGCGGCTCTACCCGGATCGTCATAGATCTCTGCCATGGTCTCAAAGAAAGTATCAAGGCTTTGTAATGTTGGATGACGTTGCTCCATCAAGCGAAGGGCCCATGCCTGGGGTTCCCCTTGAAGAAGGGATATCACAGCTCCTACCCTGGTTTCTTCACTGGCAAAGGTCCTAGGTAACAGGGAGAAAGGCAGACGACAGGCACCTTGAAACCATCAGAATTTAGAGCGATCCCCCGAGAAACGCTCAGGCAAAGGTAACCTAGGTTCAGGAAGAGCAGCAGCAGCACCCTCTCCGACTGGAGGATGAACCACAGGGGCAGCCGCAGGAACGGCAGGAGGGGCTGCAGCACTATCAGAAACAGGGATTGTACTTCGGAGTTGATCCCGGATCTCCTGATAACCCTTCTGGACTTCATCCATAGAAACACGTAGCTGTGTCACAAGGTCATATAGAATCTCCACGGGAGAACGAGTTCCACCAGTGTCCATCTTGACTGCTCGTTACTGTTACGATTCTCTTCAGTCCCTGTTGACCCTTCCACGAAGGAAGAGGCGTTACCCAGTAGTGGAGTCTAGGTGACCACGGGTCTTCACCCACACCCCCTTGAGGGGAGTGCAGGACCACAACCCCAGGAGGGGGATGTGGAACTTAGCTGCCTAGTGCCCTACCAGGTCACTACTGGGATTGCCTCAGCGAGTGGTCAGGAGAACAGGTGACACTGATTGTGGAGTAGACTTGGTCAGACGAAGGCTGGAGTTCCAAGACAGGTGGAGTATTGCTGAGGTCGGGGTCACAAGCCAGTGGTCGGGGCAGGCGGAGATCAACGGTGGTCGGGGTCACAAACCAGGGGTCGGGGCAGGCAGCAGACAGAGAATATCCAGTAGACAGAACCGAAGTCGGGGCAGGCAGAGATCAAGCAGTAGTCGGGGTCACAGGCCAAGGTCACAACGGGAGATCAGGATCAAGTAAACAGGAACACGGTTCACAAACAGGTAGACAAGCTGTCAGAACGAGCAGCACTGCATCTAAGGGCAGTGCTGCTTATATACTCTAGATTGGCGCCAAAATTAACGCTCGCGCATGCGCACACGCGCCCCGCGGCTCACGCGCACAACCTTATGCGCGTGCAATACTTGGTGCGCACGCGCACTGCGCGCAACGCAGCGTGCCGCACGGAAAACAAACAGCGTCATGTCAAAGAGCCTCTGCGCGTGCGCACACGTGAGAAACTCCGGGAACGCTGCAGATGGCCGCCATGGTGAGTGTAACACAGTGTGCATAGAGGGGCCAGGAAGGGGGAGTTCATAGCAGAACCACAACACTGAACAACTTGGCAGCCTTCCAGACACAGGCCGACAAGTCTGACAGGGGAAAGATACATTGATTTATTACAGAGATAGTGATAGCAGAAAGTGTTGCAGTAAGCCAGAATACATTAGAATAGCTTTTGGAACTTGTAGGATGATAAAAAACAGGATGCAATTTTTGTTACGGAGTCTCTTTAAAAGGCATTAGGCCCCTCTTCCCCTTCTTCCTAGAACTGTCATAGGACCCCTTTGTTTCTGCCCCTCCCCTTCCTGGAAAAAGCATTAGGCCCCTTTGTTTCTGCCACCAAAACACTCTAGCAGTCCCACTCCCAGCAAACCTAACAATAGACTCGGTCCTGTGAGAAACTTGATAAATTCTGCAGTTTAGATGAGAATCACATGGCCTGGGAAGCAGCCACTGAAAACACTGGGGGGTTGGGGAGGGAAAGCAGCATGGACTTTTACCTCAGTGATAGAGATGAGAAGCTAAAAAATCAGCACACCCAACACGCACTGTATGCAAAGGGGGACCCAGTGCGAAGATATTGCTCTTACTGTTTCCAATGTCTGTACAATAATACACATTAACCAGAAAAACATTAGGAAAATAGAAAATAAAGAGAATTACAGAAGAAAGGAAGGCCTTGTCCCTCCACACAGCAAGAAATGAACAGTTTCTTCAAACCGGAATTCTGGTGGTTAATAACTGCTGCCTTGCTCCCGGGTTTGCACACATATTCTGACGATTACAAAGGGTTCACACTACCCTTACTGAGCACGTGGAAGCATTGACAGTCATGAAAGGTTGCCATTAGTGTTGGGCGAACAGTGTTCGCCACTGTTCGGGTTCTGCAGAACATCACCCTGTTCGGGTGATGTTCGAGTTCGGCCGAACATCTGATGGTGTTCGGCCAAACTGTTCGGCCATATGGCCGAACAAAGAGCGCATGGCCGAACGTTCCCCGAACGTTCGGCTAGCGCTGTGATTGGCCGAACAGGTCACATGTAGTGTTGGGTGAACATCTAGATGTTCGGGTTCAGGCCGAACATGGTCGCGATGTTCGGGTGTTCGAGCCGAACTCCGAACATAATGGAAGTCAATGGGGACCCGAACTTTCGTGCTTTGTAAAGCCTCCTTACATGCTACATTCCCCAAATTTACAGGGTATGTGCACCTTGGGAGTGGGTACAAGAGAAAAAATTTTTTAGCAAAAAGAGCTTATAGTTTTTGAGAAAATCGATTTTAAAGTTTCAAAGGGAAAACTGTCTTTTAAATGCGGTAAAAGTCTGTTTTCTTTGCACAGGTAACATGCTTTTTGTCGGCATGCAGTCATAAATGTAATACAGATAAGAGGTTCCAGGAAAAGGGACCGGTAACGCTAACCCAGCAGCAGCACACGTGATGGAACAGGAGGAGGGCGGCGCAGGAGGAGAAGGCCACGCTTTGAGACACAACAACCCAGGCCTTGCATGAGGACAAGAAGCGTGCGGATAGCAATTTGCATTTTGTCGCCATGCAGTCATAAATGTAATACAGATGAGAGGTTCAATAAACAATAAACAGTAATTGGTGTTGTCCAGAATGCGCACAATGCGTGGGTCGCGTTTAATGCAGTCCTAGGCCGAAGAGGTCATAGCCTAGGGTCACAAAAACCTGTTTATTTGGGCAATTTCAATGGTGGCGAGTCTGACGTACATAAATCGCAGCAATGGCCGTTAGCAACGTCTGAATCTCACAAAATGTCTCATGCAGGTAGAAGACATATTGTTAGACTTGGGCTCCAAAGATGGGTTCCCTACATCTCTGCAAACCAGAGTTACAGGGCTCCAAATTTGGTAAAATCCCCCATAGGCTTTCATTGGGCATCCTATTTACAGTTCCAAAATCTCACATCTTTTCAAAGGGCAATTGCTCAGCAGTGGCAAATTTTCTAGCATTGTAGGGACCCTTAGGGGGAACATGACTGGTGAGTTTCGGGCCCCTAGGCCAAAGAGGTCATAGCCTAGGGTCACAAAAACCTGTTTATTTGGGCAATTTCAATGGTAGTTATGCTGACGTACATAAATCTCAGCCATGGCCGTTAGCAACGTCTGAATTTCACGAAATGTCTCATGCAGGTAGAAGACATATTGTTAGACTTGGATTCCAAAGATGGGGTCCCTACATCTCTGCAAACCAGAGTTACAGGGGTCCAAAATTGGTAAAAATCCCCCATAGGCTTTCATTGGGCCTACTATTTACCGTTCCAAAATCTCACACCATTTCAAAGGGCAATGGCTCAGCAGTGGCAAAACTCACCAGTCATGATCCCCCTAAGAGTCCCTACAATGCTAGAAAATTTGATACTGCTGAGCCATTGCCCTTTGAAAAGATGTGAGATTTTGGAAAGTGAAATAGGGAGGCAATGAAAGCCTATGGGGGATTTTACCAATGTTGCACCCCTGTAACTCTGGTTTGCAGAGATGTAGGGACCCCATCTTTGGAATCCAAGTCTAACAATATGTCTTCTACCTGCATGAGACATTTCGTGAAATTCAGACGTTGCTAACGGCCATGGCTGAGATTTATGTACGTCAGCATAACTACCATTGAAATTGCCCAAATAAACAGGTTTTTGTGACCCTAGGCTATGACCTCTTTGGCCTAGGGGCCCGAAACTCACCAGTCATGTTCCCCCTAAGGGTCCCTACAATGCTAGAAAATTTGCCACTGCTGAGCAATTGCCCTTTGAAAAGATGTGAGATTTTGGAAAGTGAAATAGGGAGGCAATGAAAGCCTATGGGGGATTTTACCAATTTTGGACCCCTGTAACTCTGGTTTGCAGAGATGTAGGGACCCCATCTTTGGAATCCAAGTCTAACAATATGTCTTCTACCTGCATGAGACATTTCGTGAAATTCAGACGTTGCTAACGGCCATGGCTGAGATTTATGTACGTCAGCATAACTACCATTGAAATTGCCCAAATAAACAGGTTTTTGTGACCCTAGGCTATGACCTCTTTGGCCTAGGGGCCCGAAACTCACCAGTCATGTTCCCCCTAAGGGTCCCTACAATGCTAGAAAATTTGCCACTGCTGAGCAATTGCCCTTTGAAAAGATGTGAGATTTTGGAACTGTAAATAGGAGGCCCAATGAAAGCCTATGGGGGATTTTACCAAATTTGGAGCCCTGTAACTCTGGTTTGCAGAGATGTAGGGAACCCATCTTTGGAGCCCAAGTCTAACAATATGTCTTCTACCTGCATGAGACATTTCGTGAGATTCAGACATTGCTAACGGCCATTGCTGCGATTTATGTACGTCAGACTCGCCACCATTGAAATTGCCCAAATAAACAGGTTTTTGTGACCCTAGGCTATGACCTTTTCGGCCTAGGACTGCATTGAACGCGACCCACGCATTGTGCGCATTCTGGACAACACCAATTACTGTTTATTGTTTATTGAACCTCTCATCTGTATTACATTTATGACTGCATGGCGACAAAATGCAAATTGCTATCCGCACGCTTCTTGTCCTCATGCAAGGCCTGGGTTGTTGTGTCTCAAAGCGTGGCCTTCTCCTCCTGCGCCGCCCTCCTCCTGTTCCATCACGTGTGCTGCTGCTGGGTTAGCGTTACCGGTCCCTTTTCCTGGAACCTCTTATCTGTATTACATTTATGACTGCATGCCGACAAAAAGCATGTTACCTGTGCAAAGAAAACAGACATTTCCCGCAATTAAAAGACAGTTTTCCCTTTGAAACTTTAAAATCGATTTTCTCAAAAACTATAAGCTCTTTTTGCTAAAAAAAATGCCCTCTTGTACCCACTCCCAAGGTTCACATACCCTGTAAATTTGGGGTATGTAGCATGTAAGGAGGCTTTACAAAGCACGAAAGTTCGGGTCCCCATTGACTTCCATTATGTTCGGAGTTCGGCTCGAACACCCGAACATCGCGGCCATGTTCGGCCTAACATCTAGATGTTCGCCCAACACTAGTTACCATCTTATAATTACTCCACGTCTGACTTTCTGGCTTCATTGTCATTTTTCTTTGCTCTAAACTTGTCTTTTTTTCTTATGAGTGAAACTCAGGCCTGAGGCATAAATTAGGCCCTTCCTTTCAGGCCTCATTAAGCAGCCCCATTAGCTCCTGGTGACAAGACTAGTAAGCACCAGTGTTTTACCTAGAACATATTTTTCTGTGAGGTAAATGACACTGCAGCCCAGGGCCTACGGTGCAAGAAGAGTTTGGTTTGTTGCACATAGCAACCAAATACCTTGTTTTAGTTGCAAAACAGGAAAACCCCACTTTTCAAAAGTATCGCATGCACAGTGCGCACAAAGTTACTGCCTACACTAATCCACTTCCCAAAACTGCACCGCTCACACTAAGCTGCCGCTCACGGGTGCTACCGGGTCCATGCAGAATTACGTCCTTCGTTTAGTATATAGGATGAGTTTGAAATAATACTGGTCAAAATCCTTGTAATATAAAAGATGACATTTGCTAGATTGCCATGGTGATAGCTTATGGCTCTGTACATACTTAGAACTATGAAATACTATAATAGATAAGCACTGTAAAAAGACAGGGCAACTATTTCAGGGCAACCATAATTCTTACATACACTGAGAGAGGCTAATGCAGTGCACAGAGCCACATACTTCTCTTCTCCCATGAAAGAATGATAACACTTATTATGAAAAACTATGGAACACAAATTGGAAAACAGGAGGCATGGCCTTATTATCATTGTGTCTCAGATGAACTCGCCTTATGAAGCTCATTGTTGAGATGTTTGCTTCAGGAGACATAAGATGCCAACAAGTGACTCCTGATCAGTTGTGTAGCCGGAGACTATGGGGCCCCATAGCGAACTTTCCATGGGGCCATCAGATCTAGGCACTCTTGAGCAGTGCTAGTGTGCTACCCTATAGATATGAGTTGATTGAGCAAATAACATTCCCATGCAACATACACTGTGTATAGTCCATGGGCACTGAGACGAAGTCAGATGGTGGAGAAAACAAAGGAAAGTTAATGGTGAGCACATCAAGTACCACCTGGGCAGCCTCTGCTCCAGGGACCCATAGTAGCTGCTATGGCTATCACTACGCCCCTGCTCCTGATGTTTCTTTTGAATAATGGAACATTTTCTCCAAATCTGTATATTATATAACACATACAATTAGTCAATCCAAAACTAGACCACAATAATTTGTATTGTCTGGAAAGTAACCTGATGTGCTATCCCTCCGTCAGTAGAGGGCACTGCTGCTTTCTACTGAAGGAGTTTGTCTTCCACAGCTGATGTGAACATGGAGGAGCATCATATTGCAGGTGATAGGTTAACTGTACAGAAAGGACATTAGTATATGCAGAATAGCATCAGCCAATGAACAGAGACTTTTATCATTGGTTTGCTGTATACGACAGACAAGCCTAGTTGATGTTGCTATAGCTATTTGCATAGTTTGCAAACTGGATAGCCATCTTATGCAATGATAACAGTCAAGAAGAGTATTAAAGCTGAATGTGCACTGAATTCAGTATGTCTGAACACGCCGCAACCTCACCCCTCCCCCCCCCCCCCTCCCGATAGTCCCACACACACATCTCATACAAAAGGTGACAGCTTTTAATGGTAGGCATACACTACGCAACATTTTTAATAGATAAGACCAGTGGCAGTCAACCTGTTCGCTAATCGCTAACAAGGACCACACATGCAGCCCCCCTCTACACAACACCAAGGTTACATTTCACACTGGAAAATACGTATTACTTATTATTTTAAAGCAAACAAGGCTGTCAGATGTGGAAAAAATTGACACATATTTGTGAAAATAAACTTTTTCTAATACTGAAAATATTTTACACACTAAAAGCCCTATGATGCGGTTATGCACATTTTGTCCTAGTTCCTGACCTGCAGTGGTGACCCTCAAACAGTGGTGAGGCGAAGCAACTGAGGGCCCCAAAGTGTTTTACATTGGGTCCCTTCAAACACTCTAAATATACCTAACAATTAAAATGGAGCACCAAAACCTGCCAAGCAAATCTCGAATGTCAGAAAGGCCCATTTTGTACGGGCATGCAAATGGTATGACCGCCCGGGGTGCCGGATTGAGTGGGAGGGAGGGTGGGTGCAGCGACGTGGGGAGCAGGCATAGCAGAGTTTCAACTCACCTTCCTCGATGCCCGAACGCACACAGCCTCTATCTTTTTCCTGTTCAAGGCGTCCATCGTGTTGGTAATAGCAACCCATGTGATGATGTAACCACATGTCATCACAGGGGGGCGCTCTTACCAATGCATCCGACGCCGGGAACAGGAAGAAGAAAGAGACTGAGTTGAAACTCCGCTATGCCTGCTCTCCCCCGCCCATGCTTGCTACCTATCCTGAAAGCACCTACCTATATAACCTATACTGCGTGCACCTATGCAACTAACCTATACTGCGGGCACCTACCTATCTAACCTATACTGGAGCAACTATAATGGCTACCTATGCTGGAGGCACCTACCTAGCTAATTTATACTTGGGGCACCTACCTATCTAACCTATACTGGGGGCACCTACCTATCTAACCTATATGGGGGCACCTACCTATCTAACCTATACGGAGGGCAATTATACTGGCTACCTATATTGGACTCACCTACCTATCTAACCTATACTGGGGCAACTATACTGTCCTCTTTAGCTTGGGGGAATCCAGCGCTGGCTCCCCCGAAACTTCCTCAACAAGCTTGTCAAGTGGCGCAATATTTACCAACTGCAATCCTGCACAGGCACAGTCAATGGCGGCGCTACACTAGGGCTTACCCAGGCTTAAGCCCCAGCTGACAAGCTGTCAGCCCCTGCAAAAGCCCCCCCCTCCGCAGGAGGGGTGGAAACGGAGAGAAGAGGAAGCCGTGTGGACAGCGGCGGAGAAGGGGGCCATCTCCCCCCCCTTCCCTCACCTTGGGGCTCCCACTCTCTGCCTCGCTCCCCCCTCAGATATCAGCGGCTGCCGTCAGAAGACTCACTCTCTTCCCAGCGTGGCTGATCTGTGCGCCGCTCTGGTCTAGTCTAGACCAGAGTAGCGGCGCACAGATCGATCTCTCTCTCCCGCGCTGGAAAGAGAGGTCGTCTTCTGACCAGCCAGCTGCTGATATCTGTGGGGGGAGCGAGGCAGAGAGTGGGAGCCCCAAGGTTAGGGGGGGGAGACGGCCCCCTTCTCCGCCGCTGTCCACACGGCTTCCTCTTCTCTCTGCTTCCACCCCTCCTGGCCTGGGGACACCTATGGTAAGTCCTACCTACCTATACACTGGGGACAACTATACACCTGGCTACATATACTGGGCATATATACCTCTGGCTACATATACTGGGCACATATACCTCTGGCTACATATACTGGACACATATACCTCTGGCTACATATACTTAGACATATACCCCTGGCTACATATACTGGGCACACATACCCCTGGCTACATATACTGGGCACACATACCCCTGGCTACATATACTGGGCACACATACCCCTGGCTACATATACTGGGCACACATACCCCTGGCTACATATACTGGACACACATACCCCTGGCTACATATACTGGGCACACATACCCCTGGCTACATATACTGGGCACACATACCCCTGGCTACATATACTGGGCACACATACCCCTGGCTACATATACTGGACACACATACCCCTGGCTACATATACTGGGCACACATACCCCTGGCTACATATACTGGGCACACATATCCCTGGCTACATATACTGGGCACATATACCCCTGGCTACATATACTGGGCACATATACCCCTGCCTACCTATACTTAGACATATACCCCTGGCTACATATATTGGGTACATATACTGGGCACATATACCCCTGGCTACATATACTGGGACATATACCCCTGGCTACATATACTGGGCACACATGCCCCTGGCTACATATACTGGGGACATCTATATCATTTACTGGTGAAAGACTGTCTGTCATTATGTGCATTAACTGGTGAAACACTGTCTCTTATTACATGCATTTTGTGGTGAAACGCTGTCTCTCATTATGTGCATTTACTGGTGAAAGGCTGTCTGTCATTATGTGCATTTACTGTTGAAAGGCTGTCTCTTATGTGCATTTAGTGGTGAAAGGCTGTCTCTTATGTGCATTTAGTGGTGAAAGGCTGTCTCTTATTACCTGCATTTACTGGTTAAAGGCTGTCTCTTTTGTGCATTTAGAGGTGAAACGCTGTCTCTCATTACGTGCATTTACTGGTGAAAAGCTGTCTCTTATGTGCATTTACTGGTGAAAGGCTGTCTCTCATTACATGCATTAAGGCCCAGTGCACACCAAAACCGCTAGCAGATCCACAAAACGCTAGCGGTTTTTGGAGCTGATTTCAGAGCGATTCTAGGTATGTTTAGAGACGTTTTCTAAACACACCTAGCGGTTTTGGGTGCGTTTTTGGGTAGCAGATTACACATATTGTTACAGTAAAAGCTGTTACTGAACAGCTTCTGTAACAAAAAACGCCTGGCAAACAGCTCTGAAGTAGCGTTTTTCAGAGCGGTTTGCGTTTTTCCTATACTTTACATTGAGGACGAAACGCTTCCGAAAACCGCAAACGTGCAGCAGGAGGCGCGTTTGCGGCTTGGCAAAAACCTCAAACCGCCGGTGTGCACTATCCCATTGCAATACATTAGCCAAGCGTTTTTACAGGCGGATGCGGCCGGCGGATCGCTCCAAAAACTGCTCAGTGTGCACTAGGCCTTACTAGGGAAAGGCTGTCTCTTATGTGCATTTAGTGGGGAAAAGCTGTCTCTCATTACGTGCATTTACTGGTGAAAGGCTGTCTCTCATTACATGCATTTACTGGTGAAAGGCTGTTGCTCACTACATGCATTTACTGGTGAAAGGCTGTCTCTTATGTGCATTTAGTGGGGAAACGCTGTCTCTCATTATGTGCATTTACTGGTGAAAGGCTGTATCTTATGTGCATTTAGTGGGGAAACGCTGTCTCTCATTATGTGCATTTACTGGTGAAACACTGTCTCTCATTACATGCATTTACTATTCAAAGGCTGTCTCTTATTACATGCATTTACTGGTGAACGGCTGTCTGTCATTACGTGCATTTATTATTGAAAGGCTGTCTGTTATTACGCGCATTTACTTCATATTTTTTTTTTGTAACTACATTAGCTGGCACAACTACATTACAGTTAGCCCCGCCCACATTATGTCATGACCACGCCCACTCCTGTAGCCGCGGCGCAAGTTCCCCCCCTTGAGCCCTGCCAGCCAGCCATTGTGCCCCTTTCGAGCCCCCCCCAAAATTCTGAAGCTGGAGCCGCCGCTGGGCACAGTAGCGGCTTTTTGTTCAGGCTAAGGCGGAAATGTCCAAGCCGATCGTTTCCGCTCTACTGCACAGATGCCAGTCCTGCGCAGATACAATCGGGCTTGGCTATTTCTGCCTTAGCCTGAACGAAGAGCAATACTGTGCCTGTGCTGGATCGCAGTAGGTAAATATTTACCTTGCCGCTTTTCGAGGTGGCGCAGCACTGGATTGTCGGGACAGAGGAGGACAGGGGAAGCCTCGTTAGGATCCAGAGACTTCCCCCTCCCATGGTAAGTATCCCCCAGAGGGTTGTTTTTTTTTTTTGTTACATGTTTTCTTTAAATTTTACAATTTGGCCCATGACTTAGACTAGGTTTTAGATTTTGGCACCTTACATGATTTAGTTTGACACCCCTGCTGTAATGGTTAGTATGTGCCTACACATCAGTCCTGTCCTTCCACAGCTTTAAGTGACAGTTCCCCCTGTGTTTTTCTTTTCTTCAGACCACTGAATCCCGGCGTGACCTGACCACATCACACACTGGGCCGTAGAGGTGTACTTGTGGGTGAGGAATGGTTTCCAGGTGGAGCTGCAGCTTGCTTGCCCCCACACCTCCTCCTTTTTCAGGAGTTTGTTAATATCCATATCAGTATTTTAGAAAATGTACACTGGTGCACAATTTGGGGCTAGCTAAGTTTAAATTGGGTGTACCACGGAGGCAGTTGAATGTGTAAGGCCAGTGAGAGTGATGTTTTGGTCTCATCCTTAGGGATGCACAGTACATGGTAAATCATAATGAAATAAGTTTGTTAAAAAGTACAGTTACATAGTTTGGTTGAAAAAAGACATCCAGCATCCACTTAAAGGGACTCTGAGCAGTACCCAGTAATCAAAAATGTCACTTACCTGGGGCTTCCCCCAGCCCACCGTAGGCTGCGAGGTCCCCCAATGTCCCTCCGGCGGATCAGTTACTGGCGACACCCGGGACGGGTGTCGTGCCGGCTCTTCCTGGTTCAAGGACGCTAAGCATCATCACCCCGGCCACTATGCGTCAGCACGACGGCTCTTGTGACAGTCCGGCGCATGCGCGTTTTTAAACTCTAAACCGCGCATGCGCAGGACTGTCAAGCCGGCCGCTGCGATGACGTGTAGCGGCTGGCGTGATGACGCAGAGCGTCCTGGAACCAGGAAGAGCCGGCCCGACACCTGGCCCGGGTGTCACCAGTAACGGATCTGCCAAAGGGCAAGCAGCCAGGAGGACATTAGGGGACCTCGCAGCCTACGAAGGGTTGGAGGAAGCCCCAGGTAAGTGAAATTTTTTATTACAGGGTTCTGCTCAGAGTCCCTTTAAGTCCATCCAGAATAAAATACATAAGTCTTTTCATGGGCAGTGCAGTGGAAGCATGGAGAATGGGGAAGGCTGAGCAGTATTGCATGAACAATGGGCTCAAAGCTTTGTACTGCATAGAGTAGTGATTGATGCTAGTACATCAAATTCTGCTGGAATCTGAACAAATATCAACTGGAACAAGATGTAGTCTCAAGTAAGCCATTAGCATCCTATATAATAAAACCTAACTGTTCCTGCGTCATCCTCCTGTCCGTGTGTCTGTGGTGTTGTGCTACTGCGCATGTGTAGCATGTGGGGACAGGAGGAGGATGGGGCCAGGGAGGAGTAGCAGAGACCTAGAGCCCAATTTTATCAGGCTTAGTTCAACTAGTCACATATATTTTGATGGTCTGCCTGATCTTACAGTGTATGGCTAGTTTTAAGCTTATGGTGAAGTGATTTAAAGTACTCCTGACCACAACCTTGGCTCTGATATTTTTAATATCATTTTGTTACGGGTGCTGTGTGACTAGCACATATCACCATCCTCCCACCTCCAACGCCCCTTGTGGCCCCGTTCTGAGATCAACTATGTCCATCTGTAACTCTGCCACCTCCACCCGGCGCTATAGTTCCGTATTTATTTCACTGCACACAGCGCGCAAGGTAGCTGCGCTGTGCACGGGTTTGAGTTGAGGTCGGAAGGATATCCGACCTCAATTATCACAAGCCCGCACACAGCGGAGCTCCATGGCGCGCTGTGCAGCAGGTCATAAGAGGAACTGTAGCAAGCGAGTGGAGTAGGGCTGGATTATGGACAGGCAGAGAGGAGGAAGAGCTGTCACTCCTGACCACAACCTTGGCTCTGATATTTTTAATATCATTTTGTTACAGGTGCTGTGCGACTAGCACATATCACCATCCTCCCACCTCCAACGCGCCTTGTGGCCCCGTTCTGAGATCAACTATGTCCATCTGTAACTCTGCCACCTCCACCCGGCGCTATAGTTCCGTATTTATTTCACTGCATACAGCGCGCAAGGTAGCTGCGCTGTGCACGGGTTTGAGTTGAGGTCGGAAGGATATCCGACCTCAATTATCACAAGCCCGCACACAGCGGAGCTCCATGGCGCGCTGTGCAGCAGGTCATAAGAGGAACTGTAGCAGTGAGTGGAGTAGGGCTGGATTATGGACAGGCAGAGAGGAGGAAGAGCTGTCACTCCTGACCACAACCTTGGCTCTGATATTTTTAATATCATTTTGTTACGGGTGCTGTGCGACTAGCACATATCACCATCCTCCCACCTCCAACGCGCCTTGTGGCCCCGTTCTGAGATCAACTATGTCCATCTGTAACTCTGCCACCTCCACCCGGCGCTATAGTTCCGTATTTATTTCACTGCACACAGCGCGCAAGGTAGCTGCGCTGTGCATGGGTTTGAGTTGAGGTCGGAAGGATATCCGACCTCAATTATCACAAGCCCGCACACAGCGGAGCTCCATGGCGCGCTGTGCAGCAGGTCATAAGAGGAACTGTAGCAAGCGAGTGGAGTAGGGCTGGATTATGGACAGGCAGAGAGGAGGAAGAGCTGTCACTCCTGACCACAACCTTGGCTCTGATATTTTTAATATCATTTTGTTACGGGTGCTGTGTGACTAGCACATATCACCATCCTCCCACCTCCAACGCGCCTTGTGGCCCCGTTCTGAGATCAACTATGTCCATCTGTAACTCTGCCACCTCCACCCGGCGCTATAGTTCCGTATTTATTTCACTGCACACAGCGCGCAAGGTAGCTGCTCTGTGCACGGGTTTGAGTTGAGGTCGGAAGGATATCCGACCTCAATTATCACAAGCACGCACACAGCGGAGCTCCATGGCGCGCTGTGCAGCAGGTCATAAGAGGAACTGTAGCAGTGAGTGGAGTAGGGCTGGATTTTGGACAGGCAGAGAGGAGGAAGAGCTGTCACTCCTGACCACAACCTTGGCTCTGATATTTTTAATATCATTTTGTTACGGGTGCTGTGCGACTAGCACATATCACCATCCTCCCACCTCCAACGCGCCTTGTGGCCCCGTTCTGAGATCAACTATGTCCATCTGTAACTCTGCCACCTCCACCCGGCGCTATAGTTCCGTATTTATTTCACTGCACACAGCGCGCAAGGTAGCTGCGCTGTGCACGGGTTTGAGTTGAGGTCGGAAGGATATCCGACCTCAATTATCACAAGCCCGCACACAGCGGAGCTCCATGGCGCGCTGTGCAGCAGGTCATAAGAGGAACTGTAGCAGCGAGTGGAGTAGGGCTGGATTATGGACAGGCAGAGAGGAGGAAGAGCTGTCACTTCCTCCCTTCCCATATTCGACGTTCTGCTCAGTCAAAGATTACGACTGAGCAGGACAGGGGCTACAGGGGACATTGGAGGGGGGGGGGGGCTGTGTGCTAGTCGCACAGCACCAGTAACAAATATCATATTCAAAATAGAGGGGCCAAGGTTGGGGGGCCCGTTTCCACTAGAGCGAATCCGCATGCGTTGTCTGCATGCGGATTCGCATAACTAATACAAGTGGATGAGACTGTTTCCACTTGTCAGTTTTTTGGTGCGTTTTTCTGTGCAGGATTTTTCTGCACGGTAGGGCCTGCAGAATTCGCCTGCGTGTGGAATGCAGGCGATTCGCAGGCAATGTATTTAATAGGGGAAAACGCACATGCGTTTTTTGCAAACTAATGTACATTGAGCCAGGCAGTGACATAGTTAAAATCGCTGATAGCCTGCCTATGCGAAATCGCATGCGAAATCGCGGCAAAAATCGCATGCGGAATCGCATCTGCATGCGATTTTGTCAGCGGTGGAATCCCAGCGATTCGCACCGCACTAGTGGAAACGGGCCCTAAATGCTTCATTTAAAATAAGTGTGCCCCTTTGCAAATGCCTACAAAGAATTAAGGCGTATATTCACTATATATCATGAGAACTTACATGGGCAGACAGTGAATATAAGGTTTTCCATGCATCATGCATCAAGTATAAAACCTGCATTGAGCAAATAGAGCAAATTACATTACATAGACAACATGCATGTTGTTTATATAATGCACATTAATTATACACACAACGTGCATATTATGTCTATGATGCACGTTGCACCATTTGTTACCTACCTTGCTCACTAGGCACATTT
Organism: Hyperolius riggenbachi; assembly: GCF_040937935.1. NCBI lineage: Eukaryota > Metazoa > Chordata > Amphibia > Anura > Hyperoliidae > Hyperolius > Hyperolius riggenbachi. The sequence goes on along the minus strand of NC_090651.1, from coordinate 213,046,884 downwards.
TTTCCCCCCCGGGAAAAAGGAGTTTGCTTTAACCACTTCAGGACCGATGTAGTTGGACTCTAAGTCCTTCTGGTGGCTGTCCAGTTCTGACAGGATGTAAATTCCAACTAAGAGCGCAAATTCATGCCTTCCTTGCCATTCCCGCCACTGATCCATTGCTGCACCGACTTGTTCTGCTGTCTCAGTGACAGCAGAGCTTCTGCATCTCAGTCAGGAGCCAAATTCATTGGCTCGGGACCCTGTCCTAGGGTCCTTAAGGGGCCAAATCCGTCCAGTCCCACAAGTGTTAAGGAGTGCTTGACATGGGAATTACAGTACTGCAGTCGCAAGACTACAGACTAAAGGAATCTCATTATACATATACTCTCTCTCTCTCTCTCTCTCTTTCTCTCTCTCTCTCTCTCTCTCTCATCCATATTCTGAGTAGCTGATTGGTACTCATTGTCAGGGGTGCATAAGCAGACAATAAGGTCCAGGTACACATTGATGTAAACATTAGCTGGAAGTGATCCCAGGCACTGGAGTTCAGGGAATAAAAAAATGCTCTTACACAGCACCACATGTTTATATTACACAACCACTGATAGGAGAGGCTATTTTTCTGCCCTAATGGATGTGAGAATACTGCTCTTATCATACAATCCAGACCTGGCACTGCCAGAACACTGGGTGCGGAGTAACGCTTTACACACTGGGAGGCTGAGGTGATGACACCCTGGCTCAGTTACATAACAAAGAAACTGGAGAAGAAAATGTATATTAACTCTGTAGTGCAAGGAATAAGAGAGTAAATTAGTTATTAACTCCACCAATGCCAGAGAAAGTGTTGTGCTGTGTTCCCACAAGGTACAGGTCTTACAATCATAACTAGACTAAACAAGTCACAGGACATTTATACTGCATTTTTATCCTGTGGAGTCAAAACGCTTCAGGGCTGCAGCCACTTGGGTACTCTCCACAGGGAACCAGGATCATTTCCAAGCCTTGCCCAAAGCCTCCTCACTGTTTTATGCGCTTGAGCCAGGAATCATAAATGTATATGTGTTTAGAGGTGGTAAGAAAAACGTTTCATATATTTTTGAAACATCCCCAAGGAAACTTTTATAATAACAATAATGTAGGGGAACAGAGAAATTTCAAGTACTGCTGCATATACTGGGGAGGACTAATACGGGGAGCACACCTGGCTACCTATATTGGGGGGAACTACAGTTAGGTACATGCTGCCTGATCCAGGGGGCTGGGCAGATCAGGTCGCCGCCATCTCTGTCGCTCTCTGCCGCTCCTTTGGCCTGTAGTGAATTACTTTCTCTTTTGTGACCCCTGGGCTTACAACGCTGGAAGGAGAGCAAGCTGCTCTCTCAGTGTGCAGGGAGGCGAGGGAGTGGCAGGGGGCATGGCCAGGGAGCAGCTGGGAAAAGCCTGCAAGAACGCCCCCAGTGGAGGTTTTAAGCAGGGGATGCCTCTCCTCCTTTCCCCTCGAGATTAGTGACAATCATTGTCACCAATTCTGGGGGGTTATAGCGCAGTGGTGGGGGGTCAGAGAGCGGCGTGGGGGGGACACAGAGGCATGTCATGAGGCAGGCAACATCCCTCTGTGTCCCATCTGCAGCCCCCCAGCTGCACCACCTCGGGTACACTTTAATGGACAAGTGAAGCAAGAGGCATATGGAAGCTGACATATTTATTTCCTTTTTAAGAATTACCAGTTGCCTGGTAGCCTTGCAGATCCTCTGCCTCTAATACTTTTAGCATTAGACCCTGAACAGGCATATACAGATCAGGTGTTACTGACATTATTGTCAGATCCTACTGGATTGGCTGCATGCTCGTTTCTTGTGTTATTCAGACACTACTGCAGCCAAATAGATCAGCAGGGCTGCCATGGAAACTGGTATTGTTTAAAAGGAAATAAATATGTCAGCCTTCATATTCTTCTTACTTCTTTTGTCATTGAAATTAAAAAACAACTCAGATGTACGGTAGTTGAAGTGTAGACTTTCTGCTTTTATTCACTGGGGTGAACAAATAATTGCATAAAATATGAGGCAATTAAAGTATTTTTTAACACAATCCCTTTACTTCAGGGGTTCAAAAGTAATTGGACAATTGACTCAAAGGCTATTTCATGGGCAGGTGTGGGCAAGTCCCTCGTTACGTCATTTTCAGTTATGCAAATTAAAGGCCTGGAGTTGTTTTGAGGTGTGGTGCTTGCATGAGGAAGATTTTGCTGTGAACATACAACTGCACGTTGTGTGTTCACAGCAAAATCTTCCACGCCAAGGAGCTCTCCATGCAGGTGAAAGAAGCCATCCTTAAAGGGAACCAGAGAGGATGCAATATACATACCTGGGGCTTCCTCCAGCCCCATACGCACGGATCGCTCCCACGTCGCACTCCTCCGCTGCCTGCATCAGCCACCACCGGGTCCCGTCATTGCCGCGAGTCGGCAAGTCGGCCGGCGGACGCGGCAAATTCTCCGCATCACAGGGTGCTCTCCCCATACAGATACGCATGTGGCTGTTAACTGCGCAGCCGCATGCATACATGTATGGAGGGAGCCCCTGTGATGCGGACAATTGGCCGCGTCCGCCGGAAGTGACGGGTCCGGTACCGGCGGATCCAGGAAGCTGAGGATGGCGGCGTGGGAGCGATTCAGGCTTATGGGGCTGGAAGAAGCCCCCGGGATGTATAAAATCTGTTTCTTTTTTCACCCCCCGTTCCTCTCTGGTTCCCTTTAAGCTCCTAAAACAGAAACAATAATCTGAGACATTGCTACAATATTACAATATTGTAGCAATATTACAATATTCTTTACATTCCGAGAAAGAAAGAAAGCACTGGTGAACTCTGCAATGCAAAAAGGATGTCCACACAAGACAACAGTGGTGGATGATCACAGAATCATTTCCATGGTGAAGAGAAACCCCTTCACAACAGTCAACCAAGTGAACAACGCTCTCCAGGGGGTTGGTGTTATGGTGATTCAATATCCAAGTCTACCATAAAGAGAAGACTGCATGAAAATACTGTAAATACAGGGGGTGCACTACAAGGTGCAAGCCACTCATAAGCCTCAAGAATAGAAAGGTTAGATTGGACTTTGCTAAAGAACATCTAAAAAAACAGCATAGTTCTGGAAAAACATTTTTTGGATAGATGAAACCAAGATCACCCTCTACCAGAATGATGGCAAGAAAAAAGTATGGAGAAGGTGTGGAACAGCTTATAATCCAAAGCATACTGCTACATTTGTAAAACAAGGTGGAGGCAGTGTGATGGCTTTGGCGTGCATGGCTGCCAGTGACACTGGGGCACTAGGGTTTATTGATGATGTGACACAGGACAGAAGCAGCCAAATGAACTTTGAGGTGTTCAGAAACATTTTAACTGATGAAATCCAGCTAAATGCAGTCAATTTGATTGGGCGACGTTTCGTGGTACAGATGGACAATGACCCAAAACATGCAGCCAAAGCAACCCAGGATTTTTTAACACAAAGAAGTGGAAACTGCTTGAATGGCCAAGTCAGTCACCTGATCTTAACCGAACTGAGCATGCATTTCACTTTTTGAAGACTGAACTTTGGAGAAAAAGGCCCTAAATAACAAAGCAACTGAAAGTCGCTGCAACAAAGGCCTAGCAGAGCATTAAAAAGGAGGAAAACCGTCATCTGGTGATGGTCATGCATTCAAGACGCCAGACTGCCATTGCCAGCGAAGGGTTTTCAACCAATTATAAGAAATTAACATTTTATTTTCAGTTATTTAATTTATCCAATTGCTTTTGAGCCCCTCAAAAGAAGGGATTGTGTTTAGTTGCCTCACATTTGTATGCAATCGTTTTGCTCACCCCACTGAATTAAAGCTGAATGTCTGCACTTCAACTGCATCTGAGGCCTCTTGCACACTACATGCAATTCCGATTTTTTTATACGATCCGATTTTTAAATTCGATTCAAAAACATAGCAGCATGCAGTGCTTTTTTTAATCGGAGTCGAAAATCGAATCGTATAAAAAAATCGGAATTGCATGTAGTGTGCAAGAGGCCTTAGTTGTTTCAATTAAAATTCATTGTGGCAATGTACAGAACCAAAATTAGAAAAAAATGCTTCTGTCCAAATATTTATGGACCTAACTGTATCTAACACTGGGGGCACATCTGCTACATGTTTCAATGTAAAGCATTTGTGTAAACAACATCCTCAGTATTCCTCCTTGTCCTCCCCTCTTCACACTCCACAGGACAGAATAAACTGGTTGACATATAGATTTACAACCTGCAGGTTTGCACTTGCATGCGTTTTGCCAATTGCCAGGACACTAACAAGATAGTGGAAATCACGGTTCTCCATTACCACTAGTGCGTTTCAATTTTTCCTTTAAAAAAAAGTGCTGATTGCTGCAATTAAGTGCGATTGCCTTTTCGTTTCCTTTCAGTGTAATTAAATAGAATATGCAAACAACTACAAAAACGCATGGAACTGCATAAAAAAAAGCATGCTTTTGTGATTTGCATTTTGTGGTGGGTAAGGGTCCTAACAGACACAAAGTCATACAAATATCTGAAGAGAGGAGTGATAATGTTTATCTACATTACAATTACATATTTTCTTCTGCTTTCAAGCTGTTTATTGAGATTTCAATAGTTTTTACAATGCTAAGACATGTAATTACACCAGAAGCATAGTCTATATAACCGGTCAGTTTCTAGGGTCAGGCAAGGCGGATTGCCACCTCTCATGCTCAGTCTCTTCTCGCGACTCTGTATGGTGGATGGCAATTGGGTGCATTTGGGAGGTACATCTCCTGCCTACAGTATATTGGGGAGAATTAATACTGGGGGCAAATCTGGCTACCTATAATGGGGGGGACTATCTAATACTGGGGACATATCTGCTACCTATACTAGGGGAAAAGGGCTACCTAACTATATGGGGGGGGAGGATATGCTTCCTATACTGGGGGCCTAATGAATACTGGGGGATATCTGCTGCCTATACTTGGGGGGAGGTAGGTCATTAATTCCAGGGGCATATCTGGCTACCTACAGTATGCTGGGTAGGGACTACTTAATAATGGGGCACATCTGGCTATCTACATTGAGGGTGGATCTATGCTCCCTATACTGGAGGCCTACCTAGTACTGGAGGCACATTTGGCTACCTATATTGGGGTATGTACCTATACTGAGAGGGATACCTAATATTTTGGCACATCTCGTTACCTATGCAGAGGGAACACATCTGCTATCTATGCTGAGGAGACTGGATAGTGTAATGGTTAAGGGCTCTGCCTCTGACACAGGAGACCTGGGTTAGACTCTTCGAATCTCGGCTCTGCCTGTTCAGTAAGCCAGCACCTATCCAGTAGGAGACCTTGGGCAAGACTCCCTAACACTGCTACTGCCTATAGAGCGCGTCCTAGTGGCTGCAGATCTGGCGCTTTGAGTCCGCCAGGAGAAAAGCGCAATATAAATGTTCTGTGTTTGTAATACTGGGATACTGGGGGCACGTCTGGCTACCAATACTCGGGGGGGGGGGGGTCTACATAATTTTGCCAGGACATTTTGCTGCCTATACTAAGGAGACATCCTAATACTGGGGTCCTTGGGACACATCTAGCTACCAATACTGAGGAGGTTAAATAATTATGTGGCTATCTAATACTATTGGGGCCACACCTGGCTACCTAATACCATTGGGGGCACGCCTAATTCTATTATCTAGGGGCATACCAGAATACCTAACACCTGCCACTACACAAAACACAGTGTTCTCGGTAGCGGAGTTGCACTCTTCAGCGGCGAAATCTTGAGGGAAACCAAACTCTTTTCTCAGGAAGTTGAGAAACCTAGAATCGGCCCTGCTTACGGGCTCTTTGAGTGACAAAAACCTGTGCTTGCCAAATGAGGCTTGCAAAGGACAAATACACCCTAACTGGAGAGGATCATCTCCTTCTCTGCTGGGCACATTGGGTAAGAAGGCCACGCCCCGACTCTTGGGGGAATCTAACATTAGTAAAGAAAAGAGAAGAAAGATAAAGCAGAACAAGATTAAGTAGTAGAAAAGAAGAAATAACATTGGAGTCAGTTTGACTGGTTTATTGAACCTTTACGCCTAGATAAAGTTGAATTGTGAAGAATGGTAGTCCCAGCTCAATGCAGGGCTGCCAGATTTATAAAAAAAAAATAGAGTTTTCATTGTCCAAAAATTGGTTTATTCTACAGTAGATTTAACTTCTGCAATTGACATTGTGGGGTTCTTTTTTAGTTTTTTTTTTTTTTTCAAGTTTCCAGCTATCATAATTTTTGCTATGCAGCAGTGCTTTCCAGGGGTCCTTGGAGATGAAACAAAGACTACAAGATTCCATAGACCCTACTTCAGAGGCGTATTAGTTTAGGGCAGTTCCAACAAATGTGCAGCATGTCTACCACTGCATTATATCCTCAGAAACATTTTTACCAGAGAAATCATTAAATTTTGCAAGTCTGGAAGGGACCATCGCATGTACCACCTCATCATTACTTTATAGACAGCTTCCATTGCATAGGCATTTGAAGACCACTCAAGATGAGCTTTCAATTCCACACAGTTCTGATCTCCAAGTTTCCAATTGGAAATCAGCTTTCTGTGAAATACTGCATTACCAAAACTCAGAATTTTTAGGACAATCACAAAACTCAGAAGTATTTGGTCAATCAAAGAAACATGATTGTACCGCGGAAATCAGAATTCCGCTGAATACCGAGTACCAAGAAGTTATCGTACCAGCTGGAGTTCTCGTGGCCTGGGGGAAAAGGAGATTTGCTATAGGAGACAGCAGGGGTATACTGTATAAGGAGATAAATTAAGTTTTGCTGAGTATCATATCAAGTCCCATATAAACAAAGAGCTCATTGTAGTCAGTTTTGTGTTTCTAGAAAGTCACAGCAGAGACGTTAATGGAGTTGGGAGGCTATTTGGATCTTCTAAGACCTCAAGGGCACAGTAGCGTGGCCAAGAGGCTTCAGCTTTCTGCACAAGCAGTGCATGGGCGTGAGAACATATCCGACAAGCTCTTGTCAATATGTTTACAGGATCCAAGCACAGCAATGGCGGGGTTGAGAAGGACATGTGAAGGCTTCCCTCTACTTAGGTAAGTATCTAACATTTTGTCCCTGGAAGTCTATAGGTTTACTTTAAGTGGCAAAACTCATCAACTACTCAATGTTCATTAATTACAGACAATACATGCAGGTGTTCAGTTGACCCATTTTCAGCAGTATTCCACTAGGCAGGGGCGTAACAATAGACCTTGCAAGGGATGCAGCCGCAGGGGTGCCTAGAAGCAGCAGGGGTCTCTGTGAGGGGAGAAGTTTCTTTTCCCTGTCCTGAGAGACTGACAACTAAGGGCACAGAGAGAAAGAACTTTCTGCTCTCTGCACAATTGTTTTAATGACTGTATCCGCTCAGTCATTGATAACAAATAATACAAAGTTTTGCAGACAAAGATTTGTGGACAGTCCCTATTCAGTGTACAACAGGGTCTTGTGTCCAATGCCCAGCCCCCAACCTCTATATCCCTCCCCAGTGCTGTGTACTGTAGTGATGCTGGAGGAGTCTGCAGAGACAGTTCTGCTCCACCAGAGATGAGCAGAGTGAGTGTAATAAGCTAAGATGGGGGCACACTCATCTGTGTAAAAACATGCACATTTTATCACAGAAGCTAATGTAATTGATAGAGAAAATGCCTGCTTCACTGCTGTCAGTTTTTATCTGCATGGGGAAACACATTCCAGTGTGCACTAGCCAATTGATTAACATTGGTTCTCAGTTTACCTGTGCAGAAAGGTAGGGGGGAGGGAGCCTCATCCAAAGTTTTGCAGGGGGCCCAGTGATTTCTAGTTACCCCCCTGCCACTAGGAGACCTTTCTGAAGATGCAGCATGCATAAATCTCTTATCAGCAATGACTTTTGGACTGTGTACAATATGATCTGGTTTTCGGGGCACATTTGATTTGCCTATAGCAAGGTCACTTGATTTATCAAGCAAATCCTGGAGCTCCACTGCTTATGTTACAATGTGATGCCATTCTAGCTCAATCACAGATACACTGTCTGCAGCATTTTGGTGCTATTGCCAGTCAGTGCAATTGAATGAGACTTTTCAACCGCACAGACCAAAAAATGCTTATCAGACAAAAAATGCCAGAACAAGTGAAGAGGGAAAATGACTATAGTTAGGCAGAAGCACCCTCCAAGTAAAGATAGTCAGAAGGACCCCCATATAAGTAGCCAGATGACCCCTCCCATGCAGAGAATTAGCAGCAGAAGCATAAAACAAGTGGCTCACCTCCCCCTGCTCACCCAATGATCTATCTTCTCCATGTGTCCACGTCTCTCTTATTATAGTACCCTCTCTTGTCTCATAACGTGACAGTAGAAACCTCTGTAGTGATGGATATGAGGATGCCTGGAGACTGTAGATCACCAGTGATATAAAGACATAGGTGAGGCACTATGTCTTATGCTTCCGCTAGCCACACCCTGTGAGGGGCTGCCACAGGTCTCCATGAGGCGTACGTTAAAAAGGGGCGCTTGGAAAAAAGGGCGCCGGGTTTTTAACGATAAGCATGGATAACGTTTAAAAATGTATTGTACTGTATTTCGTTTAAAATTAATGTTTTTTAAAGTTATAAATCATTAAATAATGTGCATTAAATCGGCAATTGTAAAAACGTTAATCTTTCGTTTAAATACTGAAACGTATAATAACGTTAAAAAAAATAAATTACTAAGTAACCCTCCCTGTACCTACCCCTAACCCCTAGACCCCCTGTTGATGCCTAAACCTAAGACCCCCCCTGTTGGTGCCTAAGTAACCCTCCCTGTACCTACCCCTAACCCCTAGACCCCCCCTGTTAGTGCCTAAACCTAAGACCCCCCTGTTAGTGCCTAAACCTAAGACCCCCCTGTTGGTGCCTAAACCTAAGACCCCCCTGTTGGTGCCTAAACCTAAGACCCCCCTGTTGGTGCCTAAACCTAAGACCCCCCTGTTGGTGCCTAAACCTAAGACCCCCCTTTTGGTGCCTAAACCTAAGACCCCCTGTTGGTGCCTAAACCTAAGACCCCCCCTGTTGGTGCCTAAACCTAAGACCCCCCTGTTGGTGCCTAAACCTAAGACCCCCCTGTTGGTTTTTTCGTTTAAAAATAATGTAAAAAAAAAAATGTACTGTTTTTCGTTTAAAAATAATGTTTGAAAAAAATATTGTACTGTTTTTCGTTTAAAAATAATATTTAAAAATGTATAAATCATTAAATAATGTGTAATCATGAGAAGCAGTAATAAAACATTAAGTCTCCGGGCGCCGCTTTTAAAACGTTATTTTTCGCCGGCGCCCTTTTTTCCTATCGGGCGCCCATTAAACGATATTTATTATAGGAGTGAATGGCGGCGCCCGATTTGTCCACTAGCCTCAGGCGCCCGAATTTACTGTTTCCCTCCATGAGGCCCTAGCCTTGGACTCCGATACCGTCGGCGGCCATGCACACAAACATCTGTGTATGTTTCAGGGACAGCAAATGAGGGGAATCTTTCTAATGGAAACACAGGCAGCATTAGCTTCAAAAAGTTCCAGATGCTGTTCCACAAAATGTAGGGGAAAAAAATCACCTCTGGTCTCTGCCTATAGAGAGATTCTCCTTGTGTATGCACCCGCCGGCCTCCCCCCCCCCCCCCCCTCCCCCTTTATAATCCAAATAGTAGAAGCCTCACTCTCAAGGTCTGAAACTAACTCCCCCACATCAGCTGCTTCTGAGCATGCAAGTAAAGTGTGAAGGTAGGATTTTAGCTGCAGAAGTCTCATTTCACATAAAAATATATACAATTAAGCACTAGAAATGGTTAATGATGCAAACTGTTTGCAACTTGTAATTAGAAGTGCAGATTTTGATTGGCCGCATTAGGTGATATTTTTAGACCTGTGCCTGAAGGTTAGCTTTAATCCCCATGGTCCTACTTCAAAAAAACACCTGAATAAATGCTTTAATCGGACGTAATGATAACAGAGACAGGGCAAAATGGGGCAGGGAAATTAGGGTGCACCATGCACCACCATAGGCCATAATGTGAATTACGACTTAAGTGGCACTCAAACAGCAAACTGGGCGCTATCAAAAGACAGAGCCCAAATTAGTAATATGTCTTTCCCCCTGAGACGCATGGCGGCTGGCCCTGGAGGGGGAATAATAATTAATGTTGCTGAGAGTTTTGCAGGAGCAGGGTGAGCCGCTTTTTGGATTAGCCCTGCACCCAAATTTCTTAGCCCCATTCTTGCATGTATGCAGTGAAAGCATCTCATCTAACTAGTATTAGGTTGTTATAATAACCATCTCTGTAGCTAGAATCACTTATCATTAACCGCTTCCTGTCTGCCTAAAGCAGGATGGTCTCAGCGATGCCATATGGCGTCATCTAGCAAGGAGTGAGATTTGACAGGAGCTCGCATGAGTGCAAACTCCCGTAACTGTACACAGCAGGCCCCAGCGATCAGTCTGCCAGCTGCTGATCAGCACTGGCAGGCTGTTTTTTTTTGTAATATATAATTAAAATATTTATATAGTGCTGACATTTTAGACAGCGCTGTACAGAGTATAGACTAGGGGGGTATAAACGTCTGGGGCTCAAGAGGTTAATAAGCTGGAGGGGGGAAACTCTGCCTTATACAACCATTCTGGTTTTATCCCCAGATCTGTGTCTCACAATTTCACAGGAGGTTACAAACAGCCAAAATTCATTGGAGACTGCATCAAATGCAGACAGTACCCTACTTACAAACAACTCAAGATAACATTTCCAGAGATACAAAATTGTCTACAGGTACAAAATATACAATTGTGTTTTTGCTACATATTTTCATTGTTAAATGTAGCAATATTGTATAAACTGTTATAATTAGTTTAAAACACTTAAAAGCACATTGAAAACAAACAAAAAACATACTTTACGCTATATCCAAATCCAGAGTTGTCTGAAAGTAAGGCCTCTTTCACAGTGGGACGTTAAAGTCGCATGTTAGAAAATTTTATAACGCAGACTAAAGCACAGCAATACAAAGTCTGTGCGACATTCACAGTGCACACGTTGCGTTGTGTGTAACGTGTGGCAATATTTAGAAAGTGCTGCATGCTGTGCGTTTAGCAATTCATTTGCTGCGTTATGTGTATTGCACATGCTCAGTAAGGTGTTTTTTTTTTTTTATGTAACGCATGTGTCGTTTTAATTCCATCAGTATGCGACAAAAACAGCGCACCGCGAGAGACACAACGCAGTGCAAAATAATGTCCAATTTCATAGCCTACATGCTCTGCGTTAGGGGCATGTTGTGCGACTTTAACGTCGCATCAAACGCTACGTCCCAATGTGTAAGAGGCCTAAATCATTTATCCCCATTTTTCACTATGTTTAACACAGGAATCAACTTACAAACCAATTGAACTTAGAAACAATCTTTCCGAACAGAACCTGTTTGTAAGTAAGGTACTGTAAATCCAATAAACATCATTTCACTTCTCAAATATCACTGTGTTTGTCTCCTAGATGATATATTCAACTGACATTTTTAATTGTAACAACCAACGATTTATACAGGAAAATCATGACGATTAACAAGGTTGCCCAAACTTTCTCACCCCACTGTGTGTTTGTATATGTGTGTATATATATATATATATATATATATATAGTGTATAAATCTTATATGAAGACAAGTATGCCCTGTTTATAAAAAGGGACATTTTCCTTTATTTTGGACTACAAAATAAGTGCCTTACATTTTTTAATACAACCTGAAAACTCTCAGAGATTTTGCTGATCCTTCCTCCCCTCTACAAATCCCTGGAACCTTCATGGTATAATTTGTACCCACTCTAAAATACTATTTTAGAACTATGACCTTTTGAAACTTGGTACACAAGTCTCCAAGAATACATATACCTTTCCAGCTAAAGAGGGTTATTTTTTAAACGTTCCAACCTAGAGAGACACGAGGTACCAATGCAACAGGTGCCGTGGTAATATGAAAAATGCAGCACCGGCAGTAGGCAAATATACATTTCCTTTGGCGTTGAAGCAAATCAATGCTCCAACCACATATCACAATGCAGCACATACCACAATGCAGAGCCTCTGAAGAAGTTGCTGAGGCACTCAGTTCTGATGTATAGTGAACCTCTCATGATAAATATTGGAAATGCCTTTGTCAGCTTTCTAATTTCAAGTTATATCATGTTTCTATACAGAGCCAGCATGTAAGTCAACATTTACTGCCAACATACCTGTCCTGGGTCACCAATTTACTAAGCTCTATCATTACAAGTTCCCTTTAAAAGTCATTATTTGCATACTGCATAGATGCTGAAATCTGGCTTTCCCTGAGACCAAGTTATGAAAAGACTGATGACATTCTAGCACTCTGAGCTTGCAATCAGAAAATTGAAGGTCATTTTCTCCCTCACTCTGAGGTATGGTTACTGCATTGCTAATATGCACAGAGAAATGAATTCTAACGGTAAGATTTGGGCATTTGCTGTGTAGTTCCCAACCATGGCTGTACTTATTCAAATGCATTCCCTTAACCACTCCTCATTCCTCACAGCTACACCCAAGGCTGGTGCCTCTCTCCCCTCTGCCTCAGCTTAGTCTGACTCTACCATGCAGTGCTCATGCTAAGTGCTTGATTAAGATCAGTGGTGTGGCCCCCTGTGCAAGTTTAACATTGGGGCCCCCAAGCATGCTACAGATAACACTTGATACAACACACCAAAACCAATCAAGGACAACCACAGTGTCAGAGGTGCAAGAAGGGGATGGGAAACAGTGTGCTAATGATCACTACTATCTATTCAAATCAACTATAGAAGTGAATATTATCAGCACAGGACCAATAAAGAGCTAATACTGTGTATGAAGGTGGGCACCTATAGCCCAAAGGCCCTGATGTGGTCGCTACCTCTGCACCCCCTATTGCTATGACACTGATTAAGACTTGTTAGTTGTAAGTTAAAGTTTGGAGGCAGGTACACCAGAGGCGCCAGGTTGTCACATAAGTAAGTATTTCTTTTTATTTCAAAATATCAAGACAATTTAAAATGTTTTATATATAAGGTTTTATGTACAGAGTTGAGAGTTAGGGGTACTCCAACTAAGTGAGATAGCAGCCGGATATAGGAGGTGGTGTCAACTCTCCTCCCCCTATACGGAATTTGTCTCCCCAATACGGAATTTGTCTCCCCAATAGCGCCCCTTAATCTTTTTTAATATAAAGGTACTCCAAAGGGTCGCACTATATTGCTGTCAAGTTTAGTTTAGTATCCTCAATTTATATTGTCCCCTATTTTTAGTTATCGCCTTCCCTTTAAAATGTGTCTTCCATTACATTGTCCTCTTTGAACTGTAGCAAGCAGACAATAGCCTCCAGCCTGTCCTGTCTGCAAAGCCGGGAAAGCATAGAGTGCACTGGGAGGGTTTAAATGTACAGGTAAATGAATGTACTGGTATGGTTATTACCTTAAAATGTTCAGAGCAGAGGCATCAAAGTTAAAAAAGGTAAATACTTACCTAAGAACTGTAATTCCAAAACATGTATTTGTCAAGAAGTAGATATGCTAGGGGATACTCGCTAATCTCCAGTTTTTACAGATGGATATACAGTATATCACATAACAAGGTTGAGAAGCGCTGCTTTAAAGGACCTCTGTCGCGAAAATCTTAAAATTTAAAATATATGTAAACATACAATTAAGAAGTACGTTTCTTCCAGAGTAAAATGAACCATAGATTACTCTTCTCCTATGTTGCTGTCACTTACAGTAGGTAGTAGAAATCTGACAGAACCAACATGTTTTGGACTAACCCATCTCCTAATGGGATTTATTTTTTCTTTACTTCTTTTTTTTCAAAATGCACTTAGTAAATGCCTCCACCCAACGGCCAAAAAAGTGTACGGTGAGGAGGAAGGTTGGCCAGCATCTTTGTATAAATATTTTTCAGGGAGTGTCTTTGTAAAGAATAAAGGCCAAGCTGAGAATCCCCTATGGAGAGATGGACTAGCCCAAAACCTGTCGGTAATGTCCGATTTCTACTACTTACTGTAAATGCCAGCAACATAGGAGAGAAGTAATTTATGGCTCATTTTACTCAGAAATAAATGTACTTCTTATTTGTATGTTTTAAATTTTAAGTTTTTCGCAACAGTTCCTTAAGTGACTGGCACTTTTTAGCATCACATGGCTTCACTTTTTTTCAGCACCTGTAAAGCATCAATACCATCAGAGCCAATGCCATAGTTCACTAATAACCACTATCCATGCACACTGTGTTCAGTGATAAGGGTTTATCTAGGCAAATAAGTTAAATATCAGCCCTGAGTAGCTTACATCAGGGGTCCCCAACCTTTTTGAGCCCGGGGCCCACTATCCCGACCAAAATGTTCTCCGGGGCCCCCCGGGGGGGTTGTTGGGGGGGGCGTGGATAGTGGCAGCGGCAGCCCCCCGTTTTTTTTTCCAGATTTTGAGTGTAGTATATAGGTAAGTAGGTATGTAGGTATAGTTGCCCCCAGTATAGGTAGCTAACACAGTCGCCCCTGTATAAGGACTATAGTTGCCCCAGTTTAGTTAGTTAGGTAGTATAGTTACCCCAATATAGTTAGTATAGTTACCCCAATATAGCAAGTACAGTTACCACAGTATAGCAAGTACAGTTAGCCCAGTATAGCAAGTACAGTTAGCCCAGTATAGCAAGTATAGTTAGCCCAGTATAGCAAGCCCAGTATAGCTGCCCCAGTGTCGCCAGTACAGTTAGCCCAGTGTAGCCAGTAGTTACCCCAGTATAGCTGCCCCAGTGTAGCTAGGAGAGGTGCCCCCCCCACCACCCCCTGCCGCTCCTGTTACCTCATGAGCGGGCGGTCGCTTCCTTATATTCTCCATAGCTCCTCTCCTCGTTTCAGCATCTCGTATTACAGCAGCGCTTCCTGCGCGGCTGCTGTAAGGAAGGGAAGGAAGCAGGGCAGCGGCTTCCTGTAGCAGCGATCGCCATTAGCATGGGAACGCTGCCCGCCTCCTTCCCTCCTTACAGCAGCCGCACAGGAAGTGCTGCTGTAATACAAGATGCTTCAAAGAGGAAAGGGGCTATGGGGAATATAAGGAAGGAAGCGGCCGCCCGCTCATAAGGTAAAAGGAGCAGCGGCTGGGGGGATGTTTGAGATGGAGAAAGGCCAGATCCGCCGCGGCCCCCCAGAAATCTGCTCACGGACCACCAGGGGGCCGCGGCCCCCAGGTTAGGGATCCTCTGGCCTACATGATGTGCTTAGAAACTGGTAACATTCGATGGAAATCAATAACACTGTATATTATTATTTTTTTTTATTTGTAACTGTTAATACAATTTACAAGTGATTCTTGCTTTCCTATGTCAAATCTGGTAATCACTGACTTCTGTGTAACACTGCAGCATCAGAGAATTAACTTCTACTTCTTGTATTCTGACACTCTTTACCCTGCTGCCTGGGCAGAGAGACCATGTACTGTATACCACTGTCATGTTTTATGCAGTGAGTAGAAGGTACAAATGTGAAGGCTTCAACCCTTGCTGTGTATTCACACAGCCAGTTTCTTCTTTAATTACAACTATGCTGCAAGGGAGTCAGTGCTGCTCAGCAAGGTAAGACGTCCTAGCCTGATCCACAGCAAACCTGGGAGTGTGCAAGGTGCCAATCTAATACAGTCCTCACAGGGCAAAGAATGGGTTAAATGACTCAATGATCCTTTTTTTGTATTCATGTCTCTCTCCTCCTTCTCCTGTAGGACAAGAAGACAAGGAGGGAGGGACAAGAGTAGCTAAAGATCAAAAATAAACCACTCAGGGGGTGGAGAGAGCTCAGTGAGTGTGTATATATACTGGGATTGCTCCCAACCAACTATTTCTGGGAATAGAAGACGAGCACAGGGCTGAGAGATACAAGAATCACACATACCCCTGTCCCTGCTGCAAACAGCAAGAGGCCCTGTCTGTCATTCCTCTTCTTCTTTAATGCCACCTTGGGATACATCTGTCTGGATGATACTTTCAAGCCTGATCCAAGTTCCTATCTGATGCTGCTTGTCACACACATTAGGGAAACAGAGTTCACATAGTTTGCATACAGTTCTGGAAGGTTGAATCTGTATCTAGTAAATGATTTACACGTGTGGGACTATTGCAGTGAACTGGCACATTTAATGTTTGCTCAGACTCCAGATACATCAGTAATTTATTGCAGAATGGCATTTCTGCTGTGTTAATCGCATCTCTTGCTTTAGTAGTGTGGAAAGTAGCTGAAACACACACCTGTCGCTTTTCTGAGTTACTTAGAGTCCAGTACAATGGCTCCAGTAATCCTCTGGGGCTCCTGGTTGATGCCTGTGCTTTGGCTTATGAGTGTCAGCGCATCCCGAGAGGAAGAAGTGACAGTGCCACAAGTGTCTGCAGGTGCAGATGGGAAGGTGACTCTGAGGCTGAGCTTTCTGGATGGGGAGATGGAATTCCAGCTGCTGCCCGATGACGAGTTCCTGGTACCCGGGCTCCATTTCAAGTACCTTGGCAGGGCTGGTGTGGAAGAAAAAGGTACAGCTGGGCTCAGAAACTGCTTCTACTCCAGCCAGGAGCCACTGGCTGCTTTTAGCTTGTGCAGGGGGGTTCGGGGGGCTTTCCTGAGAGGTCTGGACAGATACATAATCCAACCAGTGCAGGACCATAATGAACTGGAGGCACCGGGCAAACACCTTATATTTAAAGTGGGCACTGCTGATATACATAAAATAGGGGGAATTGCTGGAGAAACCAAACTGAAAATGATGACAGAAGCCCAGGGAAGACCGGCAGATAAGAGAAGACATCGGGAGCTCAGGACAGGGATGAGGATAAAAGAGACTGGGCTTCCCTCTAGGAACCGGAGGCTCTGGAAACTTATGCAAGCAGCAAATGATGATCCAGACGCTTCATCTTTACACAGGAGCATCCCTGGAAATCTCAGAAGAGCATCTACGTCCCCAAGAAGCCGTCACAGGAGGTTTGTGTCATCTGAGAGATTTGTGGAAGTTCTCCTGGTGGCTGACACATCTATGGTCCACTTCTATGGCGAAGATTTAAAGGTAACCTGACTTAATTGTTATTTTTCCATCTTTCCTATTCATAAGGCTTCCTGTAATGTAGATCACACTGTAGATGTTTCATAAAACCATACATTTTAAACATAAGGAAAAAAACATAACTGAAGGTAAAATGATGTTACAATGCAAAGGGCAAAGAAGCATCATAATACCAACTAAGGCTGTTTTTCTTATTAGTGTTCACCTACACAGGTGCACCAAGAAGGATTTACTAATTCTAAAGTCAAAATGCAGGAATGTTACCAAGTCAGAGACACTGAGAGAATGGAAATAAACTTTGCTGATTGGGGACTCTTCCTATTTTTCCTTTGCTCCAGTTTACAAACTTAGGCCACATACTGCTTAATGTTACTGTAAGTAGTCACATACAGTAAAGAAAAATAAGCAGGACCAGGTTGAGTGGGAGCTACTCCTGATAGCCATAGCAGGTGTGGAGACCTGTAAGCTGTAGAGCACAGAGGGGCGGACTGATCAAGAAGACACAAGGCAAGAAAACTGGAGCAAAGGTAGAGCAAACCTCAAAAGCAACCAATTTATAATTCCTGTTCCATACAACAGCAGGTATCTGATTGGTGGCCTTGAGTAATACCATTTTGTTGCAGATTTGTTTT
Organism: Hyperolius riggenbachi; assembly: GCF_040937935.1. NCBI lineage: Eukaryota > Metazoa > Chordata > Amphibia > Anura > Hyperoliidae > Hyperolius > Hyperolius riggenbachi. The sequence continues at coordinate 213,029,087 of NC_090651.1, read as the reverse complement.
AGCTGCTGATTTGATCTGTTACCCATAAATATCTCACCAGGAGCAGAGTACTTGAGTGAGAAAAATCCACTATTGGGGTGAGAATTATTTTCCTCTGCAAATTGCAAGTACACATGGGAATGCAATATTTTTCCTCTGCACATACTCTGCAATTATTTTGGTCCAATTGTGATTCTAAATATCGCTCAGAGCAAAAATACAACAGGCACTTTGTGTAAATGCATTGCATTGGAATGCACGTAATGGAGAGAAGGCATTGTAATTTGTAGGAAAAAGCAAGCGTCCTTGTGATTGACAAATTGCATGTGCTCTGAACATCATATCAAAGTGCATGCAGTAGAAAAACGCCCTCGCTCACCATTGAGATATCAGTTGTGATATAACACATCTTTTATCTTCAGTGAGAGGACTTTGTGTAACTGGGAACTTAGGCCCCTTTCACACATGTGTGTCACATTACTCTCCCCCACCACAGCTCATCACAGTGGCCATTAGTCCATGGGCCTCAATTCTGGTAGCTATGTGAGGTAAATATTTTTTTGTAGGTAAAATACCTCATGAGGTATTTTCCTCTTTTTTTTAGCAATTCTGAAAGATTTTTCTCAATTTCTGAACATGAGGTAAAACGTGAGGTAAATGCATAAAATGAGGTAAAACATGAGGTATTTCAGTGGTAAGCATGCAGTAAATAAATAATAGTAGTCTTTAATTGTCTTCCATAAGTTAGGATAGTCTTTGGAAGATGTTTTTTTTTTAATGGGGAAGTTGTATTTGATTATGTAGCAACCTATGAAAAGTATATTTATAGGCATCCCTTATACAAAAAAAATCCAGTAAATATTTGGAGTTTTATTTCTACTATTCTTTTCTATTACACAGCAGGAATAGGAATGACACTAAAACAGCAATAGGGACTCTACTAAAAACTGCAAAATGCATACAAATTGACTTTACCTCCAGGTACAGGCAGGTCTTAAAGGGAATGTCCAAGCACAATAAAAAAATGAGTTTTACTTACCTGGGGCTTCTACCAGCCCCATGCAGCCATCCTGTGCCCTTGTAGTCACTCACTGCTGCTCCAGTCCCCCGCTGGCAGCTTTCTGGCCTCGGAGGTCGGCGGGACGCATTGCGTACATTTTTACGCATTACCGCTAGTGCAGGAACATTAACACATACATTTTTACGCATTGCTGGTTCAATCTACGCATTGAACCAGTAACATGTAAAAATGTATGTGTTAATGTTCCTGCACTAGTGGGAATGCGTAAAAATGTACGCAATGCGTCCCGCCGACCTCCGAGGTCAGAAAGCTGCCAGCGGGGGACTGGAGCAGCAGTGAGTGACTACGAGGGCACAGGATGGCTGCATGGGGCTGGTAGAAGCCCCAGGTAAGTAAAACTCATTTTTTTTATTTTGCTTGAACCTTCCCTTTAAACTGATCGGTAAATTATGTGCTAACATGCCCCCTAATTTCCATGAGAATAGCTATTATTACCTCAAAATTTACCTCATGAGGTAAAACAGGACTCTGGGCCCTTTTCCACTAGCAGTCACTAGCGTTCACACTGAACGCTAGTGATTGCTGGATCGCAATTACCGGCGATTCCCCGACGTTTGTGGCCGCGATTTTGCTATGCTATGCACTGCATAGCAAAATCGCGGCAAATATCGCTCCGCCGCGCGTTCGCGTTCCCGTAAAAAACGAATCGCGGTAGTGGAAATGACCTACCGCGATTCCTATGTTAAAAAGCAAACCGTAGCGATTGTAAAATCGCTAGCGGTTTGCGTCTTTCCGATTCAGCCAGCGCTGGTGGAAAAGGGCCCTAAAACCTACCAGAATTGCTAAATGTCATTACCTCATGAGGTAAATTACCTCACATTTGTTTGATAACCTTACCAGAATTAAGACCAATGCGGCGGAAGTGCTTCGGGCGCCGCAGGGTAACGCAGAAGCTGTAGTGTATTAGTCTGCGATTCCCAGAAGTAACCTGGAAGACTCATGTGAATTTTTTGTTTAAAAAAAATCTTTAACCTTTTCTTTCCTAGGCTGTTGCGGTGCGATAGGTTTGTGCTATTATACTATACAACCAGCCCAAATGAACGTATTCATAATGAAAATGCCTGTGCTGTCCCAAGCAACCAATTAACTTTTCCTTGTATGTTGGAAACTGCATGGTAAAATATGAATATTGGACAGATTACAATATGCTTTCCTAGATCTCAGAGATTTAGCAGAGTCAAAGCAGAGGGAAGGATGAGGGAACAGGTGCAACACACAGTATACGATCCGAGTTATATAGTGTATTATTATTATTACTATATAGCACCATCATCTTCCATGGTACTGTGCAGAGTAAAAAATACATAAAAATACAGACAATAATACATAAATATTGGACCATATACAGTGTAATAAATCATTGTGATAATTGTATAGTGATTAAAAAGAATGTTTAACAACTTACAAGACACAAAAGGATAGTGTGTTTTGCCTTCTTAAAATAGAAGTTATATGCAATAAAGGGGACACAAAAGGTAGAGTGTATAGAGTATACCAGAAGATGCACAGAGACACACAGAGACCAGTGCTGAGAGACATACACAGGAGAAGGGAGAGTGTATAGAGTATACCAGAAGATGCACAGAGACACATGGAGACCAGTGCTGAGACATACACAGGAGAAGGGAGAGTGTATAGAGCAGGCATGGGCAGTACATAAAAAGTATGCTTCACTGCAACTGTATACACATGTAATGCACAACATGTCTTACGTTATACCAATGAATTCCATACATACATGTAAACATATTGTCTTAAATAAATTTAGGAAAATCAATCGTCTTATTACTAACTTTTCAGCAACCCTCCCATATGATATGACCCAGATAAGGGTTGCAAACAAAATTCAGTACAAATTGTGTGATCCAGGTTTCACAATTCCTACTGCATTAGGTCTATTTTCCAGTTACACAAATTTACATATCATTAGCATAACACTTTCATCAACTAAGGATTATTAGCATCTTATTGATTATCCTACTGAGCATTCATTGCAGCCAGAGGTGTCCTTTACTGGTCATTTATAGCAAAGCTGTGGAATATGACACATGGCAATGTGTCCACAGTATGAGCATTGCTGCATTCTGCACTGCTGCTTGCGAACGCGCACTGTACATACAATTGTATGGGCATTTCCACACCTCTGCATTGTAACAGGCCCTGCTAACTAAACAAACTTTCTACATTTATTGTGTTTCTGGTTAAGGTGTGCATTAATGAGAAAGTTACCATATTAATCATCATGCATGTTATATCAGGCAGAGTGTGTGTTGCATCATGCCTGTGTTGTACCTCGGGTGTTACACAACCTTCATAGTGTGACCTTAGCCTAAATCTCAGGTCACCACACTGATCAAACCATCTTGGAAGTCATCCAGTGATGATACAAATCTTGGCTGCAGAGCAGTGTGAGAGCAGCAGGCAGAATCCAGCCGACACCTGTAACTCCTTACACAGGCTGACCGGTGGGAAACCTCATGTCCCAGGGCTGTGGCTGTTTTCATTTCTTGTGGTAACAGCAGACAGTTTGTGGTTACTGATGCTTCTCAAATGGCAGTTAGAAAGGAAACTACATTTCCTTGTGTACACAAAGCACCAGCAACTTACCACATGAGCAGCAATGGTGAAACACTTATTGCTAATACTGTTACATGATCTGCAGCTTAAAGGGAACCTAAACTGAGAGGGATATGAGTGTTTCCTTTTAAACAATACCAGTTGCCTGACAGACAGTCATGCTGATCTCTTTGGCTGCAGTAGTCACTGAATCATACACCTGAAACAAGCATTCAGCTAATCCAGTCTGACTTCAGACAGAGCACCTGATCTCCATGCTTGTTCAGGGGCTGTGGCTAAAAGTATTAGAGACACAGGATCAGCAGAAGAGTCAGGCAACTGGTATTATTTTAAAAGGAAAAATACATATCCTTAGATTCCTTTTAAGGTTTATAGTACATGTACCCAAAGTGAGTAGTTATGTAAGGAGTAAGTTAACTTTTTGCAGTAAATTCATTTAAAATAATGTGTAAGGGAATATGTAGAAAGCATCCATACACAGTTAGGCCTAGTGCACACCGGAGCGTTTCCGATGCGGTTTGCGATCTGCTTGCGGGTGCGGATCCGCTAGGGTAATGTATTTCAATGGGCTGGTGCACACCAGAGCGGGAGGCGTTTTGCAGAAACGCATACTCCCGGGCTGCTGCAGATTTTGGATTGCGGATGCGTTTCTGCCTCAATGTTAAGTATAGGAAAAACGCAAACCGCTCTGAAAAACGGCACTTCAGAGCGGTTTGCCAGGCTTTTTTGTTACAGTAGCTGTTCAGTAACAGCTTTACTGTAACAATACATGAAATCTACTACACCAAAAACGCTACACAAAACCGCAAAACGCTAGCTGAAACGCTGCAGAAAAATAAGAAAAAGTGTTTCAAAATCTGCTAGCATTTTGCGGATCTGCTTGCGGTTTTTGGTGTGCACCAGGCCTCACGGAGTATTCCTAATGAATACACGTCAAGAGGTATTTGAGAAGATGTTTTCCAAAGTAAATTTAGGGAAAATATTGAGAACTTGAAGCACTAGTCTGTAGTACCAAGGCTTGACCCTCTGAACATATTACAACTGCCTTTTAGTATATAAAATAAGCAACATTCGCTGAATAACAGTAGGAAATTGGCAGCGCTTCCAAATGGAGGCTGCACCTGAACTGACTAGCTGCATAGATGTGCGATTTTTTGCTGAACATTCATTGCATGCTGTGAGATTTTACCTGATTTGCTATAAACTGAATAATATTATTTGCAGGATCGCATGCTACATTGTTGGTGGTAATTCAGGAGAAATCAGAAGCAAAAATCTGAGTGTATGGCTAGTATGCAAATGAAAACTATACAGATAAACTCCTAAGAAAACAAATGTATTGCCAGTCCTTTTGTAGCTACATACAGCCTGATGTACAAAAGGCCAGTAATTTTGTCGTGTGCAGGCAGTGCAGGTCAGTTTTACTGGCCCTAGTGCCAGAGAAGAACTGCCTGTTACTTTATTAGTGCTGCGCACATTACCGTGATACCAGACAGCGTAAGGCTCCGTTTACACTTAATTAATTGTTCTCAGTTATAACTGAAAGCAGAGGCGTATCTACAGACGTGCAGGCGTGGCTAATGCCCGGGGCGCCGCCTCCTTTCAGCTACTAGGGGGGCGCAGTTCCCTCTTCCTCCTCCCTGTGCTGTGAATGCTCGCTTCTGCCCTCCACTCACGCTGTGTAAATAAAGAGGGGGCAGAGCACATTACAGCTTCCCTCCCCCTTCCCTTCATCTGTATCAGTGACGGCATTAGCTCAGGTCCTGCAGCCATCAACCCTGCCCGAGCAGCACGGAAGATCAGTGATGGCTGCTCAGGGCTTCTCTGCAGGGCAATCCTGCAGGGCTTCTCTGCTGGGCAATCCTGCAGCTCCGTATTGCCCTCAGCTGCTGGGGATAGTAACATATCAGCAGTCATTTCCCCACCACACGGATAAGTCTGAAAGAAAACTGATTTTCAAAGTAATGCCCATGTTTTTCTATAACACAGTTCACACTTAATGCATTTTAACTGAAATCTTCTACCCAATGCACTGCTATTGAAAATACACATAACGCATACCAACTGATTAGGTGTAAACGGCAGTGGCGTAGCAATAGGGGGTGCAGAGGTAGCCACCGCATCGGGGCCCTTGGGCTAGAGGGTCCCTCAGAGGCACACTCCTCAAACACAGTATTAGCTCTTTATTGGTCCTGTGCTGATAATATTCACTTCTATAGTTGATTTGAATAGTGGTAATCATTAACAAACTGTTCTCCATCCCCTTCCTGCACCTCTGACACTGTAGTTGCCATTGGCAGGTTTTGGAGCGCCGTATCAATTGTTATGTATAGAGTGCTTGGGGGGCCCCAATGCTAAACTTGCACCTGGGCCCACAGCTTCTTAGCTACGCCACTGGTAAATGGGGTGTAAAACTACCGGGGTAATGGGTGTGGTGCTGGTAGAGTAAGGCCCCGTTTACACTTAATCAGTTGGTATGCGTTAGTGTGTGTTAGTGTGAGTTGGTATGCGTTTTTTCCATAGCAGTGCATTGGGAAGAAGATTTCAGTTAAAATGCGTTAAAGGACCACTATCGTGAATCATTTCATTTTCAATTACCTCACAGTAGATATAGCAAGTATACAGAAGCCTTACTGTGTCTTTTTTTTATTTTTTGTCATGGCCCTTTTATTTACCATATATCACTGTAGCCTGTGTCCGTCAACCCCTGAAGTAACGCTGACGGACTTTTGTAACTAAAAAGTAATAGTAGGGGGAGCCTTGTCAGGTATTGAAAGAAAAACCAGTTTGTTTAGCCCTGCTCTTCCTAATAACTGTCAAAACTGTATAATGTGGGCTCACCTGCTGCCCGTCTTCCCCCATGATCAGCTGTTACCCCAGAAGGACCCCTGTACTCAGGCAGCCCGCAGGCATTGAGGGAGGCAGCTGTCAGCTTAATGAGCCGCTCTCCCTCTCCATCCATTGGGTAATTGAAAATGAAATGATTTGCCATAGTGGTCCTTTACGTGTGAAAGGTGCCATAGAAAAACATGGGCATTACTTTGAAAATCAGTTTTCTTTCAGTTATAACTGAGAGCAACTGAATAAGTGTAAAAGGGGCCTAACCGGTGGTGGTTCCATGGTGTTAGGACCAGTAAAATTAGCCTGCGCACAGCACATGGCAAAATTACCAGCCTTTTGCAAATCAGGCCCATAGATTAATATTCTTTCCCAGGCTTTGCTTCTCCTTGATACCATTCCCCTCCATTACAAAATGGACCGCAGTTGTCATAAAAAGGAAAAATACTCTGAAAGGACAATTTTGTGAATTAAAATCACTGTTACATATCTAAATGGAGCTCACAAAAAATATTTGTAGGCATCTCCATCAATTGCTGTCTTTTATCTCTTGGCCCTGTTCACAAATGAATTAGGAAACAAGCTCAGGGTTCTTATTAGACGCACAGCACTTAAAGAACAGAGATAAACTTTTAGTTAGGGAACAGTGATACAGCAGAGGACAGATGGGAATGGGTTATAACAGAGGAAAAGGATTTGCACTACAGTGAAGACTAAAGCTCAACACACACCATACAATCTTGGTTGTACAGATTTACCAAATCTATGTAGTATAAGGGCCATTAGATTGAAAATATCTTTAATGATTGATTGAATAAGCTCCTATACTACATGAAAGTGGTAAGATTGAACAACCAGGATTGTATGGTGTGTGTTGAGCTTAAGAGGTGACAATAGAGGGACAAAGGGGGTTTGGGGCACAACTGAGGTCCATTTTGCATATGTACATATTTATTGCTCATTATTAGAACTGTTGCTAGTGGCAAAGGAACAGCGGATTCAGCAGTAGCAGTGTTGGGCTTATATTTCTGGAGGTATATTGGACCCCTTTTCCTTGACCACTGCATATCCATTGGTGGTTCACTGGTCATACACTGTTCTTTTCCTGAGGACTGCAGATGCACAAATAATGCTGTCTCTGTGCCTGCCTCAGCCATCATACAGGACAGCATCATGCTTTGTTGTTTATAGCCTCCCTATTTCCATGTCATACCAGCTTCCAATTCGGTGCAGGTGCTGCAAAAGAAAGAGAAGAGATGTTTGCATTGACATAGCTGGAGTTACAAACTGTGACAGCAGACACTAAAGAAGATGCTGTAGCACAGGAAGAGCCTGAGAAGATTAGGCACCTCTGGAGATACAGGGCAAAGCAGCATTTTATTGTTTGTGTGTTTAGTGGGAGCAATGTCAATGGGATGTGAGGAAGTTTGATGTAGTGATGTCCAGTTTTGCACCAGGGCCTATAAATCTAAAGCTGTCCGTTGCCAAGTATAATTCAGAGATCTTTTATTGTGCCATAGGTCAGACCATTGCCTCCACCGGAGAGTTTACTTTGTCTGCACTCTGTCTAATGTAAATATGCACAGCGTGTAATTAATTTTATAGCACTGTGTGGCCTCTCAGGAAAAGATTTGTCATCGCAGATCACTCCACAAAACTCGATTCCGAAAGTGTCCTTTAATCCCAGAACAAAGACTCCAGTGAAGCTCTGCAATATTTTTTCTGCCCTTCCACCCCCTACCTGTGTGACTATAGTTTCAAAGTCAGCCAGTTCCCAGACAAAGTGCTCTGACTACCCCACAACGTTTCATTCTTTTCATAAAACCTGCCTTCTCCCTTCCTATTACAACTCTGTGGGAATTGTAAGAGCAGGGCAAGTGGGTTGCAAGGTGGGTCAAAGTGTCTTCTGACCCAAGAATTAACTCTCAAAGCACTGATCTAAGGTCATGTATGACCCGTTTATAAAATAACCCAGCTTGAACAAGTTCCATGTTTGTTAAAGAAAACTCTAGCATTGGAGGTTGACTTCTTTATTCCCTTTGTAAAATGTCAGCTGACAAGTTTTCATGCTGAAAATAAATAAATATATAATATAGGAGACACACACAGTTATATTTGAGAAGTGAAATGAAGTGTATTGGATTTACAGAAAATGTGCAATACTTGTTTAAACAAAATTAGGAGGATGCATAAATTTGGGCACCACAAAAAGAAATGAAATCAATATTTAGTAGATACTGCTTCTGCAGAAATTACAGCCTCTAAATGTTTCCTATAGGTTCCAATGAGAGTCTGCATTCTGCTTGAAGGTATTTTGGACCATTCCTCTTTACAAAACATCTCTAGTTCATTCAGATTTGATGGCTTCCAAGCAGTAGCGGCTCCAGGAATTTTTTTTTAGGGGGTGCTATGCAGGTGCTGGACCAATTTCCAGGGTAGCTCGTGCGCCGCAGCAAAAATGGCAAACAAATGGGCGTGGTCATGACCGGATGAGGGCGGAGCTAACTGTAATTTAAAGTGAACCCGGGGTGAGAGTGATATGGAGGCTGCCATATTTATCTAGTTGCCCAGCAGCCTTGCTGATCTATTTGGCTGCAGTAGTGAACTGAATTACACCAGAAACAAGCATGCAGCTAATCTTGTCAGTTCTGACAATATTGTCAGAAACCCCTGACCTGCTGCATGCTTGTTCAGGTTCTATGGCTGAAAGAATTAGAGGCAGAGGACCAGCACGGCAGCCAGGCAGCTGGTATTGCTTAAAAGGAGATAAATATGGCAGCCTCAATATTATTCTCACCTCGGGTTCCCTTTAAAAGTGCAACGCAAAGACAGAGGGCCCAAGTTTTGGTGACCCTTTCCCGAGAAAATTTACATAATTGTGCAGGTTTTCTCAAGAAAATACACATAATGTGAGCAGATTTGAACAAAAAACACGTTCAATAATTTGGCAGATCTGACCCCAATATGGACAATCGTTGGCAGATCTGACCCCAATATAGACAATCGTTATCAGATATGACCCCAATATGCACAATCGTTAGCAGATATGACCCCAATATGCACAATCGTTAGCAGATATGACCACAATATGCACAATCCTTAACAGTTCTGACCACAATATGCACAATTCTCAGCAGTTCTGACCGCAATATGCACAATCCTCAGCAGTTCTGACCACAATATGCACAATCCTCAGCAGTTCTGACCACAATATGCACAAATTCAGCAGTTCTGACCACAATCAGCACCACCTGTTGAAAAAGAAAAACCCAATAACTCACCAGTCAGAAGACCTCCTGTCCCGACCTCCTTGTGGCGCGCAGCTCCCACGATCCTTTTCCTTCCCGACATCACACTTCCTGCCTGCATTACGCCACGCTGAGATCAGGGCTATGGGAAAATGGCCGCCCGAAGCCCTGCACTGCAGACTTGAAGTCTGCAGAGCAGGGCTTTCAAAAGCCATCTTACCGTAGCCCTGCTCTGCTGCTTCGGGCTGCCGCTGTGAACTGGCTCGGCGTCTCTTAGACACCTGAAGTCAGTTCACGCCAGGGGGTGCTTTGGGGGTGCTTGGACAATTCTAGGAAGTGCTTGAGCACCCAAAAGCACCCCCCTGGCACCACTCCTGCTTCCAATCATGGACAGTTCTCTTTAACTCACAACACAGATTGTCAATTATATTCAGGTAAGGGGACTGAGATGGCCATTCCAGAACATTGTACTTGTTCCTCAGCATGAATGCCTTAGTTGATTTTGAGCAGTGTTTAGGGTTGTAGTCTTGTTGAAAGATCCGGCCCTGGCGCAGCTTCAGCTTTGTCATTGACTCCTGGACATTGGTCTCCAAAATCTGCTGATACTGAGTGGAATCCTTGCGTCCCTAAACTTTGACAAGATTCCCAGTCCCTGCACTGGCCACACAGCCCCCCAGCATGATGGAACCACCACCATATTTTACCCTAGGTAGCAGGTGTTTTTCTTGGAATGCTGTGTTCTTTACCTCCATGCAAAAAGCCCCTTGTTATGCCCAAATAACTCAATTTTAGTTTCATCAGTCCACAGCACCTTATTCCAAAATGAAGCTTGCCTGTCCAAATGTGCTTTAGCATACCTCAAGCGGCTCTGTTTGTGCTGTGGGTGGAGAAAAGGCTTCCTATGCATCACTCTCGCATACAGCATCTCTTCGTGTAAAGTGTGCCGATTGGTTGAACGATGCACAGTGACTTTCGCATCCCACTGTACACTGGCCCATATGCAATTAACTTTTTCTCCTGAGTTTTCTCCTATGAGATGTTTTATCTGCTCTTTAAAATAGTTTTGGAATTGAAAAGGCAAAATAAATAGGTGAAGAAGTACTATGGAAATTATTTTGAGTATTTTCTTGCTTGCTGGTGGTTAAAAAGGCATTATAGTAACAAGTTGGGAAAATATTACTTAGAAGAAAACTAGATAAAAATTCAATTGCATATGGCCTACAGTGTAAAAGACCCTAATGCCTAGTGCACACCATACAATTTTCTGTAAGATTTTCTGTTAAGGTGCATATACACGCACTACCAGTGGCAACGAGCGGACTTTTAGCGAACTTTTAGCCGACAGTAGCGCGTGTGTACGTGCTGTCGGCGAACAGAAACAGCCTTATCAGTCCGCCGACAGCACGTACACACGCACTACTGTCGGCTGAACGTCCGCCCAGCGGAAGGGTCCGGCGGACCCGTCGTTGCCGCTGGTAGTGCGTGTGTACGCACCGTAAGATTTACCTGCCGGATACATAATTTCCAACGTGTTGGAAGTTACCTATCTTCTAACCATCTACCTGCCTAGCAATTAAGCATTGTTCTACTCAGCAGGAGATAACCAGAAGACAATGCACCAGAGATAATGATCAGTCTCTACCAGTACTTTACAGTAAATAATCTAATTACACAAAATCTTACAGATAATCTAACAGAAAAATCTAACAGAAAATTGTATGGTGTGTACTAGAGTCTGCAGGGATGAGCATATCTGTTTGGTATAGAAAAAGGTATTGTTTTCTAGTGAGTTCCCCTTCTAAACATCCAGCACAGATCTGAATGGACAGTTGACCTAAGCAAGAAACCTTAGCCACCCACCAAGATGGCCCCTAACATTTGGAGAATATAGGTGGGCACTGTGGTACCTGACAATAAAGGCACCCTAGCAACTGATTTTGGGCATGGGCCCTGAATCCATTCCCCTAGTGGCATGCCTGTCGAATGAGGTAATTTATGTGCAGTAGTGTGCATGCGCTAATTTATGCACATAATTATGTGCTAAATGAATGCACAACTTTTCTCATTGTTGTTTTCATTTTAGTAAATCATAAAATCAGGTAAAAGAAATCCTTAAATAATCAAATAAAGCATGCATTAAAGACACTCAAGAAGTTTAGTGTTTTAAGTTTCTCATAAGTGAAAGAGCCAACATTTACATACCATTCCACACGCCCCCTTAGTACTTAAAAATGGATACCACTAGTGTTTACTACTACAACTCATAGCTCAGGCTATGAGTAAGTACACATTGCTGTCTGAAACACGTCAGCCATTTTGTCTTTCCTGCCTTGCGATTAAATAAAGAGGATGTTTTTATTGGAACCATTGGATAGATGTGGATTTGTATGTATGAACTGCTACTGATTACTCCTGGAAGATGGCTTTTCCTGCACCTCAATGGCATGTATGGGGTTAGAGCGGTGTCACTTACTCTGAACCACTAGCTTTTGTCACTATGTCACATGGTAGGGAATTTCACGTGTTCATCTATCCTTTATCCTGTCAGCTGATGTCCTCTTGTCCTTTGTACTGTCCTTGCAATGAAAAATTAAGTTGACGTAAATATATCAGGAGGTGGAAAAGGTCACCTACAAGTGCATAGCATCACTCTCCATTGGTAACCACTCTGGATCGTCATGTGGAAAATCATGAGGAGTTTCGATAGGAGAAATTGGATCTGGTTACAGAAACCTGTTAATGAGTGCCATGCATTACCCTGAAGCTGATAATCAGAGGACGGCTGGCAATCACTCAGCAGCTCCAGGGATGATTAAATGAATTATCATTCAGAGCGTACATTAACAATGTGCCACACTGATAAAAGGAGGAGGAAATGCAGCATTTCCGGGTCTCAGTATTCTGCTCCTAGGTAGGAAGACTAGTGCAGACAAGTATCTCAGTATACTGTAGTTCATCCATCATTCACATTTAATTCTGCTTCATACTGGATCAGTATATTGTAAACAACTTAAGAAAGCAGTCACTGTCTTATCTGTGGACAGTTCAGTTCTTCACCCAATGGAATTCAGTCCCTTTATTCATATGACACTGATTAATTTGTAAGTTCAGAGGAAAACACACCCTCACTGCAGGATAACTTTGTAAGAGGAATGTTCAGATTGGACCAATCATATTGTATTATTTCACATGGTCTGGAAAGGGCATGTTAAAATGTTATTTGGCTGAGATACTGGAAAATTAATACTCCTAATGCTTTTTTATTTCTCTTGAAAAGTCCAGTGGTGATTATTTCTGTGCTGGGGTTCCCAATTCCACACACCTGCTCTGGCCCTCACAAGGGGTTACCACTTATGTAAGTATTATAACTTTGCCTGGAATGACGGCTCACCCTACTGCCACTGAAACTCTGAGGAACATGCAGCAACTTGAAGGGACACGTTATTCGGGCACCAAAGTGCATTGAAAGTCCTGCTGCACCACTATAGATGTAATAACATTATGCCTATGGCAGAGCCCAGGTCAGGGTCTATGGAGCTGGCAGCGCGCTCTGAAATGACACGACTCGTTTCCTCTCTCCTCCCTGCTGGATTTTTCATTACAGAATATTACATTAGATGCAACTGTGGAAGGTGAAGAGGAGCAGAGCTGCTGACGGAGAGATTTCACCACAGAAATCAGGATCCCATAATAGACATATTGTCATGTTTCCTTAGAATTTTGGGGTGGGTTCAGGTGTCCTTTAAGCCAACCGTGTAGCTAGTTGAAACTATTATGTAGATGTTATTTGTTTAAAAGTCCTATATTGTATGTTGATGACAAATAGTGTCAAATGGTAGGTACCATACAATTTTCTGGCAGATTTACCTACCAGATTGATTATTTCCAACATGTCCGATCTGAATTTCGATCGATTTTCCGGTCAGATTGGACATGTTGGAAATAATCGATCTGGCAAGTAGATCTGCCAGAAAATTGTATGGTTTGTACATAGCAAAATACTTTGTTTAGAGATGGTCGTTCCAGTCTGACATAGTTGGCCTCCATATTTCCCTCTTGCAAACCAGTTTTATTCTCTACCAAGAATGGTAGGCTGGCCATCCTAAAAGGTTTCCATCCTCCTTGAGGTGTAGAAAGACTGCACTGTTAGCTCCTATGTCAGGTCATACATTTACTCAGGGGTTGCTTGGTCTCCTCAATGTACAAATCTTTGCATTCCTCAGTATACTGGATTGCATGCATTAAAGCGGAATATAACCCTGCATTTCAACTTTACTCTAAAACATTATTTACAGTATATCATATGCAACCAGCATTTTTTTTTTACTAGACCAGCATTGGAAGGGTTACACAGAGCTTTAAAGTTCCTGGAGATTTCTGCAGACGCATCCGAAGCTGACATAGATACATTTTGTTTACATAAATGTATCTAAGTGTTGAATGTGACTCACTCTCTCTGACTGAGAAGGAGCTGGAGGACAGCCAAAGAGTGTGTAACATTTATCAATAGATACATTTAACTAAATAGAATGTAACAATCTGAACTTCTGCATATCTCTCCACGGAACTTTAAACCTCTGTGTTTAACCCTTCCAATGCTGGTCTAGTAAAAAAAAAATGCTTTTTGCATATAATATGCTGTAAATAATGTTTTAGAGCAAAGTTGAAATGCAGGGTTATATTCCGCTTTAAGGCTTAGTTCCCATTAAAGCAGATGCAAAACGGCACAGTAAGCTCAATCGCATGTCCGTTTTGCATCCCTTCCATCACTCTGTCTGTCTGCCTGCATCATTTGCCATATTCAATCGCCGATATACTCACATGTCCCTCTGTCCTGAAGCTGATAAACAGACTGGGGGCCTGGAGGAGCTTGGGGCTCACTATAGGATTACAATAGACCAATTCTCCTTGCTTGGAAACTGGTAGTTAGCACCTCAGCCTGGTGGTGTAAAGTTCTTATAAAGCTCACTTTGTGTTTCAGTGGGGGTTAGGAGTCATTAAGGAGTTACTGGTCTGTATGGGTGGATTTCTTATGTTGCAGGCAAAGCAAGCACTAGCTTCAGGCTGTTGGAACACCTAGTAGGTGAAGCACAAACCTTTTTTTTAAAAGCTTGTGATGAGATGATCATTGCACAAAATAATGCCCAGGGTGACTTTCTACTGAATTTAGGAAAGAATGAAGCACTTTTACTATGTAGGTCAATACTTTTGGCCACGGTACTTGCTTTTTGTCTAGACATCTGATTGGAACATTTCATTGTATTTCTGAGTCACTGTAGGTAACTATGACAACCAGTATAAATAGACCTGGGACACGGGTCATGGCAGAAACTTGTAATTTTATTTATATCACAGGAAAAGTTACTGTCATTGCGATGGAGTGGAAAATACCTATTCAGAAGAACATACATAATGCACAAGAATAATACAAACCTTCCTGTGAACAGAAAGAAATGAATGCCACATGTACCAGACTGCATTCAATAACATCGTCAGGAGCAAACTGTATTATTCTGATGATGTTTTCAAACAAGGCGTATCACCTCGTGCATTATAGAATAAATGTTAGCACTACATTATAAGAATACATAATGTCTCCCTAGTTGTTTCTTTTGTTTCTCTGATGATGAGATTTCTGCTCCTGAGGGCAATTTTACACAGCAAATCGCAGAACGCAATATGATTTCATTGTAGCCCTTACAGAAGTGTAACTATCACTTCTTGTTTAAGTGTCACTGGCACTCTTCCTCCAAATTGAGGGACAGATTTGTTGGCTGCTGAAATATACAGCAAGTAGAAAGAAGCATGTGGCCTGAGTAAGATTCCAGCACAGAGGCCACAGCTGGTGGTTCTTATTATCAGGGAAAAAGAGAACTGATGTTACTGGAAATCAGGGGGCATCACTGTTTATTAACCCTCATCCTGCCGGCAGAGGACCGATTGGATCCCAAGCAGAAGTTTGCTGGCGCTATAAAAACACTGGAAGATATTAACAGCCATTATTTTACGATTTTGTTACCTCACCAATGATAAGTCCAAAGCAAATATTCTTTTCTTATTTTGAATGTTGACTGCAGCTGTTTTGTCGCTGGGATTCAAACAGACCCCCAAATATTTGGCATTTTATTGCATGAGAAACAATGTATAACTACTCGTTTTTCTCCATTTTTATGTGGTAATGTCAAACTGCGGGAGATATGCTAGATACAGTGCTGCAGATGTTATGAAGTCAGTTTGGGAGGACAACAGTAACTCAGATTTGGAAGATTCTGACAAATCTAGTGTTGACAATGACCACATGTCAGAACAGTCTGATTATCGTGACACAGAATCCGGTCAACCAACCCATGAGGGTCAAACCAGTGCTGTGCTATTCCCATATCAGAAGAAAGTCCTTTACAGATAAGTGGTAATTGTGATACATGTGGGCGGGGCCGAGGACATGGATGGGAGCGCAGCAGGGCATGTGGAATGGATCAATGCGAGCCCCGTCCTGATTCTTCCAATGCACAAAAACACACACAAGATGTGCTATTTGGAAGAAATAGTGCAGTCTGGCAGAAATACAGTATGCATCAAATATAAGTTGACACAGGGACAGGACATAATCAGACAGCAGCCTGGAATAACAAGTGCAGGGTTGGTTCTAGACTTTTTGCTGCCTGAGGGAAACTTGTGAGGATGCACCCCCTCCCCCTGATTTGGAATGATAGCACAGCACCTGGAAAGTTTCAACCTCAATATAGGTAGGTAGGTAGGTAGCCAAGTATAGCTGCCCCTGTATAGGGTAGCCAGGTATAGTTGTCCCCAGTATAGGTAGCCAGTATAGTTGCCCCAGTATAGGTAGCTAGTATAGTTGCCCCAGTATAGGTTGAGTAGTTGTCTCAGTATAGGTACAGTGTGTGGACGCACTGCCCTGTGTGCCGCGGCCAGGGCTTAAAGTGGATCCGAGATAAACTTTTACTCATTGCATAATTGTGTTCTTTTTATATAGTTTATAGGGCATTCCTCAAGCCAAATTTTGTTTTGTTTTGGTTTAATACTCTGATTCCCTATAAACTAAACAAGCCTTGCCCCCAGCTCCTTTTGTGCCTTGGCACTGTAGCAAGGTCTTATGGGAGCTCAGTCTGGGCAGGAGGAGGAGGAGGTTACTAGCTATTGATTTCAGAGGCAGAGGGGAGGAGGAGAGGGGACTGAATTTAAATACAGGCAAGCTGATAGCATCTCCAGCCCTCAGTCTGTGACAAACAGAACATGGCTGCCCTCATTGTATCACAGGAATAAATAATCATAAACTTTTGAAGCTGTTTGCAGCTAGATATGCTGTGTAAACTATCTAAACTTTAGATAAGATATATAGACAAGTTACTTGTTATATTTAGGTTTTCATTTCGGATCCGCTTTAAGAGGTCTGTTACAAGTTGTCTATGGATGTTAGTTTTTAATAAAGCTGGATCTGTTGATTGGCAATTGAAGATATTGCCTGGAGAGTACAGATTTATTTTTTAAACGCATGAAACAAGTTTGGAGTTGGTGAGTGAACTCGCGAAGGGAGGTCTACCCGTTGTATTTCCCAGGTGGTGGCACATCCACCAGGAGTGCAGCATGGGGTGTCAGCTGTTGGTTTTAGAAACAGTACTGGGCACTGTGACGAATAAAGGGGCAGCTGTGGCGAACAGCACCGCCGCCGCAGCTGCCTCCATGCCCCTACCCGTTCCTCCGGCATCCAGAACGCAGAGGACGGGATTGTCAGGTTACCATAGGCCGCTGTCTCGCGCGGGCGGGCGCGCGCACAGACAGGACCTTTATGCTGGGAGGAGGCGTGTCAGCTGACCTGCTGGTCGGCTGACATCAAAGGAGACTCACGGCGCCCCGGATTGGCTGATTGCAGGGAGCATGCCTGTGAGGTCTCCTCCGCTTCTTAAAGAGAATCTGTATTGTTAAAATCGCTCAAAAGTAAACCTACCAGTGCATTAGGGGACATCTCCTGTTACCCTCTGTCACAATTTCGCCGCTCCTCGCCGCATTAAAAGTGGTTAAAAAACGGTTTTAAAAAGTTTGTTTGTAAACAAACAAAATGGCCACCAAAACAGGAAGTAGGTTGATGTACAGTATGTCCACACATAGAAAATACATCCATACACAAGCAGGCTGTATACAGCATTCCTTTTGAATCTCAAGAGATCATTTGTGTGTTTCTTTCCCCCATGCACTGAAGTTTCAGGCTGCTCTTTTCTTCCTGCAAACAGCTTTGCCCTTGTTTGTAATTCCTCAGTATGTGAAAGCCCAGCCAGCTCAGAGGACGGTTTATCCAGCTTGTAAGAGGAGAAGCTGCTCTAATCTAAATAACACACAGGCAGTGTGCAGAGAGGGGCCTGGAAGGGTGAGTTCATAGCAGAACCACAACACTGAAGAACTTGGCAGCCTTCGACAAGTCTGACAGGGGAAAGATACATTGATTTATTACAGAGACTGTGATAGTATAAAGTGCTGCAGTTAGCCAGAACACATTAGAATAGCTTTTGGAACTTGTAGGATGATAAAAAAACAGGATGCAATTTTTGTTACGGAGTCTCTTTAAGCCTCCAGCCTTCATTCATTCCCTGTCTGCTGTCGTGAATACTTTGTGTTAGCGCTCAGACCTTAGACTAGTGCCAGGTGTTGAAACCAAGGACTTCACACCAAGACTAGGATTATTATATATTGTATTGATTCCTGTGTATGATTCTGGCTATACCTCTGACCTTGCTTTCTGCCTAACGTTACTGTACTTCTGCCTATCTGACTAGTTGCTAAACCTCTGCCTGATTACTCGTTATCCTTCTGCCTCACGATTCTGTACTGATATTGCCTCTCTGTTGCCGAACCTTGCCTGTCTGACCATTCTACTCACCAGTGGGCCCTTGCCACTGGTGAGGTGCACTATACCTGCCAGCTCCACTGGTGAGGTGCCGCCTTGTGACTGATAGTACTTTCCCAGCCCCTCTGGGAAGGTTTAGCCAAAGCTATCTAAGTCACCTGCTATACCTTTCCAGCTCCGCTGGGAAAGTCAAGACTAGCTACTCTTCAGTTCCTGTTCTACTAGTTCCTTGCCAGCCCTTCTGGTAAGGACTAGTCAGCCTATTACCGTATCCTCCTAGTCAGACCTATCTATCCAGCCCTGCTGGAAAAGGTCTGTGTGATTGTTTGTCTGATTTATTATTGGTCGCTTACCAGCTCCCCTGGTATAGACCAGCAATACTATTTCTGTACTCTCTCTGTTAGTACCTTCTCCAGCTCCTCTGGGAAGGTTTGATCAAATCTATACAGTCAGTGTACTGATAATACCTTACCAGTTCCTCTGGTAAGGTTTCGCAAAACTAATAGAGTTACGGTTGCACCAATCACTACTAACACACAGTCAGTGTCTGCTATACTAGTATTATTGGTGATTCTGCAGATCACCTAATAATCAGGTATAGCGTCTGTATTATTGGTGATACTGCAGATCACATAATAATCAGACGTCTGAGTCTAAACACCCAACCGTTACAGAACAGCAGACCAGATATATTAAAATGGAGGCACTATGTGGTCGGGTTGATCTGCTGACCACCACCGTTAATGATCTCATTAAGACGGTGAACGTTCAGCAGACCCAAGTTGACCAGCTAGTTTAGACGGTGAGCCATTTGAAGGATCCTGTTGCATCAGTGTCACCCCCTCCTGTGATTGAACCTAGGGTGCCCCCACCTGAGAAATTTTCAGGGCATCGCTCGGATTTCCATAATTTTAAACATAGATGTTTATCATATTTTGAATTACGTCCCATTTCTTTAGGTACAGAAGGTCAGAGGGTCACTTTTATTAAGACATTATTGTCTGGAGATTCACAGTCCTGGGCCTACAGTCTCCCTACGGGGCATGAGGCCTTGGTCTCAGTGGCAGATTTCTTTAAAGCTATGGCAGTAATTTACGATGACCCTGATTTGGCAGTAACCGCAGAGAGGAAATTGAAGACCCTCAGGCAAGGACACAATCCCGTCGAAACTTGCTGAGCTGAGTTCAGGAGATGGGCATTGTCAGCTAGATGGGGGCATTATGCACTTCTTGATTGATTTTTGTCAGGGTTATCCGATGCTGTAGCTGATCTCATGTTGGGTCATCCTAAGCCCAAAACATTGGATGAGGCCATATCTTTGGCAATTAAAATAGATAGACGGGTTTGCTATCAGAAACAAACTCGAGCGAAGCCTTCAGGGAGATTTGCTTCATGTACATTTTCAGTGCCTGAGGCTTCCTCTCCACGGCCTGACGAGCCAATGCAGATTGGGCACGCCAAGCTTTCAGAGGTCGAGAGGAATAGAAGACGTAAGGAAAATTTATGTATGTACTGTGCTGACAAAGGACACATGGTCTCTGCTTGTCCCAAGAAGGCGGAAAACTCTATCGCCTAGGAGTAGCTGGAGGTACTACTCTAGGCGATCCAGTCATACCTCTAAGCAACAAGCGGTTATTGCTCCCGTGCTCTATCGCGTGGGAGGGACAAGTGCATTCCACTCAGGCGTTTATAGATTCGGGTTCAGCAGTTAACGTTATGTCTCAAGACTTCGCCAATAAGTTTGGCTTTCCGTTGACTTCTGTGGGCCAACAGGTCATGATTACAGTGGATCATTCTCCACTACCCATTAAGCAGAGCATTACTCAGACTCCTGTATTGTCATGTCAGCTTGGGGTGTTGCATAGGGAACAGATACAGTTTTTGGTGCTCGAGATGTCCACCTCCACAGTCATTTTAGGGATGCCCTGGCTAAAGAAACATTCTCCTCACATAGACTGGAGTTACAGACAGTTGTTGAGCTGGTCTCCATACTGCCATGTTAATTGTTTAGAGAACGTTACCATAGCCGCTACCGAGGCTCAGGTGGAGGGGATTCCTGATTCTGTCTCTGAATCCCCTGAGTTGGACAATTGGGTGGATTGGGTACCTGTATTGAGTCCGTTCCAACAGGAGGCCCCCGAGGGGAAACCTGAGGGGGTTCTCTTTGTACCGCTACAGTTCAGGCTTAAGATGCTACACATTTTTTCATACCCATAAGAATTCTGGTCACCCGGGGATTGCCCGTACGCAGGAGTTATTAGATCGCTGTGTATGGTGGCCTTCGATAGTCTCAGATTGTAGGGAATTTGTGGGCAACTGCTCCATTTGTGCTAGAAGTAAGGCATCCCGGCGGGCTCCTGTGGGTACCTTACAGCCACTTCCGTTACCTGACCAACCATGGACCCATGTGTCCATGGACTTCGTGGGCGAATTGCCTGCCTCGGATGGTAAAACAGTCATATGGGTGGTAGTCGACAGGTTTAGTAAGATGGCACACTTCATTCTCTTGAATGGACCCCCCACAGCACAGGAACTAGAAGAACTGTTGTTTATACAACATATTTTCAGACTGCATGGGATTCCAGAAAGTGTCGTGTCAGATAGGGGAGTCCAGTTCGTTTCCCACTTTTGGAAATCATTCTGTCATCATTTGGGAATTAAGTTATCGTTTTCCTCCGGCTACCACCCACAGACGAACGGACAGACGGAAAGGGTCAATCAGGCTTTAGAGCAATTTCTTAGATGTTATGTGGCTGAGACCCAGACGGATTGGGTAAAATTCCTGCCTTATGCGGAGTTCGCCCATAATAATTTGAAATGTGCCTCTTCGGAGTTCTCCCCCTATAAGATTGTCACAGGAAGATCACCGAAATTCTCACCTCTGCCGGTGGTATCCTCTCCATTTCCGGCTTTGGAGCAATGGCAAGGGGCTTTGAAGGAAGTATGGGAAATGGTTAAGGGGAATTTGAAAAAGGTCTTTGCCACACAGAAAAAACAGGCAGACATGAGACGGTCAGTGGAGTGGGAATTCTCTCCAGGTGATTTTGTATGGGTCTCTATTAGACATCTGGGATTGAAACAGCCTTCTGTCAAGTTAGGTCCTAAATTTATAGGACCATACCCTATTTCCAGGAAAGTTAACAATGTTACTTACGTGGTCTCGCTCCCACCCAGTTTCAGGGGTGGTAGAACCTTTCACGTGTCCCTTTTAAAGCCTGCTGTGTGTGTGGACTCCACTCCCCCCCCCCCCCCCCCCTGTGGTAGTTGATGGGGAACCAGAATACGAGATAGAACGGATCTTGGATTCTCGGCCGGTGCATAATTCTTTGCAGTATCTGGTCCACTGGCGAAGGTATGGTGCAGAAGATAGATCTTGGGTACCGGTCTCTCGCATGCATGTGAACTCAGGGAGGAGTTTCATAACTTGCATCCAGATAGGCCGGGTGGTGCGTGTCCGGAGTCCACGCCTAGAGGGGGGGGGGGGGGGTACTGTGACGAATGAAGGGGCAGCTGTGGCGAACAGCACCGCCGCCGCAGCTGCCTCCGTGCCCCTACCCGTTCCTCCGGCGTCCAGGACGCAGAGGACGGGATTGTCAGGTTACCATAGGGTCGCTGTCTCGCGCGGGCACGCGCACAGACAGGACCTTTATGCTGGGAGGAGGCGCGTCAGCTGACCTGCTGGTCGGCTGACGTCAGAGGAGACTCACGGCGCCCCGGATTGGCTGATTGCAGGGGGCGTGCCTGTGAGGTCTCCTTCGCTTTTTAAGCCTCCAGTCTTCATTCATTCCCTGTCTGCTGTCGTGAATACTTTCTGTTAGCGCTCAGACCTTAGACTAGTGCCAGGTGTTGAAACCAAGGACTTCACACCAAGACTAGGATTATTATATATTGTATTGATTCCTGTGTATGATTCTGGCTATACCTCTGACCTTGCTTCCTGCCTAACGTTACTGTACTTCTGCCTATCTGACTAGTTGCTAAACCTCTGCCTGATTACTCGTTATCCTTCTGCCTCACGATTCTGTACTGATATTGCCTCTCTGTCGCCGAACCATGCCTGTCTGACCATTCTACTCACCAGTGGGCCCTTGCCACTGGTGAGGTGCACTATACCCACCAGCTCCACTGGTAAGGTGCCGCCTTGTGACTGATAGTACTTTCCCAGCCCCTCTGGGAAGGTTTAGCCAAAGCTATCTAAGTCACCTGCTATACCTTTCCAGCTCCGCTGGGAAGGTCAAGTCTAGCTACTCTTCAGTTCCTGTTCTACTAGTTCCTTGTCAGCCCTTCTGGTAAGGACTAGTCAGCCTATTACCGTATCCTCCTAGTCAGACCTATCCAGCCCTGCTGGAAAAGGTCTGTGTGATTGTTTTTCTGATTTATTATTGGTCGCTTACCAGCTCCCCTGGTATAGACCAGCAATACTATTTCTGTACTCTCTCTGTTAGTACCTTCTCCAGCTCCTCTGGGAAGGTTTGATCAAATCTATACAGTCAGTGTACTGATAGTACGTTACCAGTTCCTCTGGTAAGGTCTCGCAAAACTAATAGAGTTATGGTTGCACCAATCACTACTCACACAGTCAGTGTCTGCTATACTGTTTGTAGATTCACCCTCTCACTCACACAGTCAGTGTCTGCTATACTAGTATTATTGGTGATTCTGCAGATCACCTATTAATCAGGTATAGCGTCTGTATTATTAGTGATACTGCAGATCATCTAATAATCAGACGTCTGAGTCTAAACACCCAACCATTACAGGCACTATGTGCACATTTTATTTTATTTTCTTTTTTTTTCAATAGTTTTTATTGGGTTTTATAAAGCAAGATGTGTACAACAATTATAAACAAAACTTCAGTAACAATCATGAAGAATAATAATCAAAGACAAGTTAGTGTCAAAATTGGAATGAGACAATAGTGGACAAAAACAAAGGGGGAGGTATATCCATTGAGCGTCAGAAAATGTATAATCAGAAACACTAAATAGAACGATGGACCATAGTTATAGCATAACTTATTTAGTGTTCTTGCATGAAAAAGGTAGCTGGTGTGTATATAATGTAAACAAAATATCTCTCACCCATTCATTAAACCAGAATTCTGGCTGGGTAGGAGCCTATTTCGTTAAGATATAGTGGGAGGCTAATGTAACCTGACTCCCAGTGGAGGCAAGGGTGGGCTGCGGGTATAATCCGCCTCTTGTGCTTAAGAAGATAAGGTACATATAGTTAAAAGGTGCTTCTAGAGCAAGGGATATAAAGATAGGATTGAACAGAAAGAGGGAGCAGAGAGAGACAAGTAAGGGAAAAGGTATGGAGAAAGGGTTAAGGTATGGGACGAGGAGAGCCAACAGTGTCGAAGATCAGCTGAGGCGAGTTAGGCATGACTTGGGATCCAAGGCGGGGCTAGAGGTTGGCAACTCTGATGCTATTGTCTACCCCCAAAAGGTACTCTATGAACGGAGACCATATTTTTTTTTAAATTTAGCCATATTATCCTCAAGCCTAGCTCGCAGTTTTTCAAAAAAGAGAATGCGGCCTAATCTATTTTTAACTAGGTCAAAGGAAACCATTTTGGAGTTCCATGCAGCTGCTATTGTCAGCTTAGTAGCGGTAAAGATAAAATTAACTAACTTGTTTTGTGGTTTAGTAAGGTTAGGATAAGGGAGGCCTAATAAAGTGTGGACAGGATTTTTAGGTATTGGTTGATTAACTAAGGAAGAGGCCCAAGTACACACCCTTAGCCAGAGTCGACGAACTTTAGTACATTTCCACCAAACGTGATCATGTGTGCCAAGAGAGTTACATCCCCTAAACAATTGGGAGAAATATCATTATTAAATTTAGCCAGCCGGGAGGAGACCATATACCATCTAAAAAGTAATTTGTAGTTTACTTCAACTAAGTCAGCATTGATAGAGATTTTGGGGATATTGGTCTAGATATCTGAAAGATCTTCAGAATCTATTGAAACATTTAGGTCTTTCTCCCAGTCAGTGATATACTTTGGCTTATGCTTAGATTGTTCATGGGATAGTGATTTGTATATAGATGAGATGATACCTGAGGAAAGCGGGTCTGAGGCACAAATATGTTCAAATAGGGTCCTAGTTAATGGGGAATCCGTATAAGAAAGGTGCACTTTGATGAAATGGGAGATCTGCAAAAAGCGAAAGGTTTCGTTAGGGGGAAGCCGTTTGTGCTCCCATAGGGAAGCCAAAGACTTCATTCCAGTGTCAGTGGAAAGGTCAAAGATTTTAGTGAGATCTGAAGTAACCCACCAGCGGAAGCTGGCCGGGGATTCCAAAGCCGCGGGGAAAGAGGGATTGCCCATGAAGAAGGCCAATGGTCTATGGGGGGAAAGGAGATCCCAGAGTATTTGCAACTATCCCAAACTGACAGTGAATGTTTGATGATGGGATTAGTAATTGAGCTTCTATCGGCAGCAGTGATCCAAAGAAGATTGGAGGGCTTGATTGGATTAATGAGGGTTTCTTCAATATCAACCCAAGAGGGTCTGTTAGTGCCTAGATGCCAAAGGGTTAGTGGGGAGATCTGTGCTGCCTTGTAATAGACTTAAGGTTAGGTACACCTAGGCCTCCGTCATGTCTTAATCGGACTAAGTAGAGACTACGAAACCTTGGATTTTTAGAACCCCAAATGAAGTGGTTGAGCTTGCTTTGAATGTTGTTGAGGAAAGAGGGCGACAGTGAGATAGGCAGCATGCGGAAGGCATAGAGAAGTTTTGGGAGAAGCGTCATTTTAATCGCTGAAATTCTACCTAACCAGGTAATGGAGTATCTCTTCCAGCATTCCAGGAGTTAGAGCAGTTCTTTTGCTAATGCTGGTTAATTATGGTGGAATAAAGTTTCATATGATTTTGTAAGGTAGATACCTAAATATGGGAGTTTATGTTGCTCCCATTGGAACTCGAAGGCGTCCTGAAGAACTTGCATAAGTCTATGTGGTAGCGAGATATTTAATGCTTTAGTTTTATCGGGGTTTACCCGTAAGCCTGAGAAAGTTCCAAAGGAAGATAGGAGCTTATTGAGGGCGAGGAGAGAATTCGTGGGGCGAGAGATACAAAGGACTAGGTCATCAGCGAACAGGTTAACCTTAAATTCCTTTTTTCTGATTGGGATATCATTAATTTCTTTTGAGTTTCTAATTCAGATGGCTAGGGGCTCTATTGCAAGGGCGAATAGTAGGGGAGATAGGGGGCAGCCTTGGTGAGTACCTCTTGTGATTTTGAAGAAGGGAGATCGGAAGCCGTTATAATTTATAAAGGCTAAGAAAGTAGAGTATCCATGTAATAAAGTGGTCTCCAAAACCCCATTTCCCAGTATTGTAATAAGGTATTTCCAGGATACTGAGTCAAAGGCTTTTGTGATGTCTAAGGAAAGCAACATGGAGGGAATGTGAGAAGAACGTGCGTGATGAATGATTTGAAGGAGGCGTCTTACACTGTCACCTGCTTGCCGATGGGGCATAAATCCTACCTGGTCATTGTGTATGAGGGAGCAAATTTCCGTGTTGAGTCAAGTGGCAAGGATTTTGGCTAAGAGTTTAACGTCTATATTTAAAATTGAAACTGGTCTAAAATTAGACGAAAGTTGGTTATTTGTATTGGGTTTAGGGAGCATACTAATGGAGGTGGTAATAGAGTCAGAGTGGAACTTGGCACCCTTGAGAATGCTATTAAAAGCATTAACTAGTTTAGGGGCAAGAACATCGCTTAATTTCTTATAATATATTGCTCTAAAACCGTCTGGGCCAGGTTGATTTTATTTTCTTTTATAGGGAGATCTCCATACTGTGTCTAGTAAGGACGATTCAGACGCACAGCTTGTATTTGGATTGAAGTATAGATAGCTAGTATAGTTGCCCCAGTATAGGTAGTATAGTTGCCCCCCCCATATAAGCACTGATAGGAGGCGGGCTGCTGTCCTGTCACAGCGGCTCAGTGGGTCTCTCTGATCTGAGGTCTGTGTGTAGTGGTGAGCAGTGGGGGCATGCACGGGGATGGTAAATGTAGAGGAAGCGGCTGCCTAGAAGGTAATACGATTGGCGGCCGCAGGGAGGATGGGAGGGAGGCAGGCAAGAAGCCCCTCCTGCCCCCATGCCACCTGATGCAAATGCGTCACTTGGCATCATGGGTGGGAAGGCACTGAACAAATGCTATCACCTGTTCTTCAATTGAAGAAGTTTTTCTGGTCTTCGTTACTCCAAAAATGATCGACCTTACAACCTCAGTTTTGTTTTCTGAACAATAAATAATACAGTATGTTATCCGCATTAAAAAGCCATTCAGTGATGATTATTTTCATCAGCAATCACAGAAACTGCATTGAGTGTTAGATTTAACAACAATATTACTTAAACTGCAGTAAAGTAAAGCAACCACAAGATGTCATTGTCTGTAATTTGCTGTGATGACCTCTATGGTATTTCCTGCATTCATTCTGTGTTAGTCTTTGTTCTAAGTAAGCTGCATTACCTGATGGTTGTGTATGATTTATCTTTGCACGTTTTCTTCAATAAGGAGTTCTAACTTGTTATATTGGGTGCCTATCTGTGTATACCTACCACTCTGCTCCATAATTCGGTACATTCGAAAAGTTCATTCATTATCTGTGTGGACCATTTGGGTGCAGAAAAATGGCTCACTCTGCCCCTGCACAAACTCCAGGCCCACATTGAATACTATTCCCCATTCAAATTGTAGCAACTTGGGGGTAAACATAATTCGGGGATTGCCAAATGACCCTTCTTTTTACTAGTTTGTGTGGCACCCGGCTAAAAAGGTGCCCAAATTAGGCATGCAGTAATTGCACCAAATTCTGCTGCCTCGCCATTTGGACCCCAGTTGGTAAGATCTGCAAGTAAAATATGTTAGTAGGATGATGGATAAAGGCAGTGTTAATTCTGCAGTTGCATTTTCTATATTCAGGCCAAGATGACAAAGATTTTGTTAATAGAACAGATCTAATAGTGATGAGCAGCCATAATAACTGAACGGTTCAGTTCTATTCAAATTCTTGTTCCTGCCAAAGGGAATTAAAGCAATGCAAATAGCCTTTAGCCAGTGATGTCATCAAATGATATTTGTAAATGCCCTTTTCTTCTTTATAGGAGCATGTGAAGGAAGAACTGTTAATGTTATCCATAATAACAAATTACAATCTTTTAGTATTAAATTCAGCCCTGTTTCTAGAGGCTGGCCAGGCAGGGCTCTGCCCGGGGCACTGTGAGAGAGGGGGGCACTGTCATGGAGGGGGGAGGCGCTTCCTCACTAGGACTCCCTCTCCCCGGGGCTCCCCTCCCTGCTCCCCCCTCTTGGCAGGGTAAGCGCAGCAGACCAAAGGTGTCATAAAGGGAGCACAGAGGCATCAGGGCGGGACCATAGAGGTGCCAGGAAAGGACCATAGTGGTGCAACTCAGAGGTCAGACTCAGATGTGAATAGTTTTGTCAGAAGTGTAAAATTTCATGAGCAGCCCCCATTTTTTATGAATTTCCTTTCACATAACACTTGTCACTCTCCAACCTTTGAAACCTTCAAGTGCACCCTTCAAAGTGCATCTTCTGTCACAGAAATAGGGCAGTACTGTTGTTCATATGGCCAGGCTGAAATCTACTTGCATATTATTACCAGAAATTAATTTCAGTATGTGCTGAAATTTTAAATTCCTGTATGAGTGTCCTTTTTCTGCATCCCTGATGATAATTTCTGTCTTTGTGCCTTTGTGCCTTCTGTCTGCTTTGGCTGTAAAAACTGCAGAGCTTACAGCTGGGATGGGAAAGTTGCGATGGGGATGGGGAAGTTGTACACTTCCGCACAGAAGTGTCTGAATGCTGCTGAGATCATATAACTACTATTCCAAGGCATAACACTAATAGATCGATAAATAGATAAATACATGTAGATAAATTTAAACATACATGATTTGCCTTCAGCTGTGGGGAAGGGAGCAGATTTAGAAATTGTAGAAATACTTAGGAAACGGCTCATACACACTTTAAATTCAGCACTCAATGTGCATAATTTAATCCAGGTTTTCCCTGCAGGGATCTTTCCTCATTGTTTCTTGTAGTTGCTTCCCATTTATGGCGTAGCTACAGACCTCAGTACCCCAGGAATAGGTACCCCAGTATAGGTAGCCAGAAAGTGGTGTCCCCAGTATAGGTAGCCAGGAATAGATGCTCCAGTACAGGTATCCAGGCATAGATGCCCTGAGTATACAGTAGGTAGCCAGAAATAGGTGCCCAAGTATACAGTAGGTAGCCAGGGATAGGTGCCCCAGTATGGGTAGCCAGGAATAGGTGCCTCCAGTATAGGTAGCCAGGAAGAGGTGCCTCCAGTGTAGCTAGTTAGGTATAGGTGCCCCTAGTATAGGTAGCCAGGAATAGATGCCCCCAGTATAGGTAGCCAGGAAGAGGTGCCTCCAGTGTAGCTAGTTAGGTATAGGTGCCCCTAGTATAGGTAGCCAGGAATAGATGCCACCAGTATAGGTAGCCAGGAATAGATGCCCTCAGTTTAGGTAGCAAGGAATAGGTGCCCTCAGTTTAGGTGTTCCAGTATAGGTAACCAGACGGAGGGGGCACACAGTGTCGGGCACACAAGCAGTGGCTGAGGGGGTCATCAGTTACTTACATTGTCAGGATCGATGTGCTGCATGTACTTACTCCTTCCTGTTCTTGCGTTCCATCTTACAGTAGCAGCGCCCTCTAGAATGCAGGAAGTAAGTCGTAAATGGGGAGCTGGATCCCGGCAATGTGAGTATTTGATAACCTCCTCATTCGCTGCTCATCATGTGCTCGCTGCTGAGTCCCCACACGCAGTAGGTAGGGAGGACGAGTTGGCCCCAGAGGAGCCCCGGGCCTGGTCACACAGACGACCGTTGTGACCGTGGCCTCTATGCCCCTGCCATTTATGCTTCTGTATCCTCCACCCATGTTAGTACTTTATATAGAGACTTGAGAGATTATATCACGATATCAACACGTAATAACAATTTACTTATGCAGCCAGGATCAGCAGCTTCTTTGAGGCTCTCTATCAATACATAAGTGCCCTCATATGAAGCACCAATAATTGTAACATTTAAAAATGTTTTAAATGTTTTGACAACCTGTATGGAAACACGCAATATCTGCAACTCACATTTTCTAACAGTCTTTTTTTTTCTGTAAATGTACACATGTACCATCAATGTTGTTAGGGCTCACGGTACTGAATATCTAACTGCCACATTTATCGATATGGTGATCTAAAAAGTGACATTATTTCTTCAAAAATAACTAAGCTTTTCTGATGATCAGACTGACAACTACATTAATTAAAAAAAGGCCAACAGTTCATTGGAGAGAAATTCTACAGATCTGTGTATGAAAATGATGACATGCAAACTGAATATTTTTAAGTGTAATCAAAACAGCATTCAATTGCTATAACAATACTCTTCGGAGTGGTTGAGCTAGATGATCACAGGTTAGATGCAGCCCAGTCTGGCAAGCAATCAGTAACTCTCTGACTGGAAATGGTTCAGAGGGTAGTAATTGATGTACCAACTTGCAGCACTGGACCTCGGCCAGATTTCAACAGAAATTTGAAAAATGAATACATCTCTAAAAACTGTTGTGCTTCTAGTTTTAAACTGATGGATGCAGCATTAACCCATTGTGCGTGGCCATCAATTACCCTCCACTCGATTACAATGTATTGCTACACCTGACCTGATTAACTTTAAATTGTTACACAGTCTCAAACACAATACTGTATAAGGCCTTGTTTCCACTGTACAACGCAGGGGACCTGTGTTACCCTCTATTGTAGTGCTGACTCCATTCAGTGACTGAACTGGACAGCACTGCACTGCAAGCCAAAATGCATGCAGCAACATTGCATTATTGCAAAACATGCCTGCACAGCCCATACGTGGAAACATCAGCCAGTGCAATGTATTCCCTTCTGATGTCCTTGCATACAGCACACAATGGCCTGGATTCACAAAAGCGTGATTATCACGCCCGCACTATGCTTCTCGCGCGGTTTACCGCGCGTAAAGGTTTGCTCGCGCTACGACAAAGGTTTGCACGCTTCAATGTTCGCATGTGCGCGCAAGCGAACATTAACGCGTGCAAACCTTTGTCAGAGCGTGAGTGAACCGCACGTGAAGCATAGCGCAGGCGTGATAAGCATTATCACGCTTTTGTGAATAAAGCCCGTTATGCGTTGCCGATCTTTGCGGAGCAACTCGTAAGTGTAAACGGGCCTAAAAGTTTGACACCTGTGAAAAGATGCTATAAAGTGAGGATTTTATTTATGAACTACTAAACCACAAAGTACAAAACCAAAAGAAAACACACTTTGGCTATTTTCGCACTATGTAGGATGCTGTCAGATCATGTGACCACTAGTTTTAAAAACAAAATCCATGTACTTAAAAAGAGATAAAGGAGCAAAACTGCCATAAGTGGGTATGCGGTGTCAGTCACTTGCATAGTAGAGTGCCCTTTCTCAGAGCTGGGACAAGGTCCTCCAGCACCCAAAGCTGAGACACCAAAGTGCGCCCCTCCACCCCTCCTGCCCCAGCCGTCACACGCGGATTTCTATTAGACTAAAGGTGGCCACACACTATACAATTTTTTAAATATCTGTTCAATTTTAGAATTTCAATAAATTTTTTTGACTGATTGTATCATTTCAAAAATATGACCAATGTACCACACACCTATATTCAATTTTTCCCCAATTATGATAAAAATGATTGGAAACTGACAAAATTGCTAGGGTGTGTATATGAATAAATTGACAATCTAACACACACAAATACAATCTTTAGATAGATTAAAGAAAAATATCTGGTATTCCAGATCGATAAAAATCGAAGAAAACTGGAAATCTGATCGGATTTTTCAGTCGAATGAAAAAAAAGCTTTAGATTTTTTGGGGAGATCCGATCGTTTTTATTGAATTGCCGTAAAATCGGATCATTTTATTATATTGTGTGTGGCCACCTTAAGAGGTGCCCCAGGGCCCCCAACCCACACAACAACCTTAATCTCTAGTTATCTGGCTTGCAGCCACTGCCATGTATCCCCTTTTCTTATTTATCTCTGCTTCAAACACAATAGGGGAATAATAGCGGAGGGAGTTGTGCGCCTTTTAGAAAAATAGGTCTGCACACCTGATTAATACGAAAAAAAATCTCAGTCTATAAACCAGGCCATTGGCCTTACACATACACTTGTATATAAATTGACTCGCAAACCAGCATTGAATGCAAATAATTGTGTATTGAAAAAGATACAAACAATCACATGTCTTATAGTGTCATTTGGGCATACGACACACTGACTGACAGTAAGTCTGAAACAAGGGGGGGAGTCACAGAAAGCACACATCAATCAAATAGCATAATAGTACACAGTATAATGGTGAACAGTACAGATATGAGCAAACCAAACAGTATGCTATGTACAAGAGTGTGACCCCAGCCCCAAGGTATACTCTGACAGCGCCTTTTCGGGAGGACCCTTTCTCAGAGGGTACATAAGTGACTCTTTCCTGGCTGCTGAGTTGTGCGCCCCCACCTACACTTCTCCCTGAGGCTGGAGCCTCTCCCGCCTCTGCCTCGGCCCTGCCCTTTCTACTGGTGTGAGTGGACCTTGGAGAATTGGTGCTGTTTTAAAGGTCAATGTGACACCAAATATTGATAGGATTTAGTTGCTTTCTCTGTTTATGCATTCTGTACATTGTTAACTGATAAATAGAAACTTGTATCGAACACCCAAAATACATACATTCGTTGAGCAGTCAGAAAGACTGTGTACAGTATTGGTTAATTAGCAATGTGAACCTTACAGTGTATCACAAAATGTAAAACAATAAAAGGAAAAAATTCGCATGAATCCTTATCATATATAGCACCAGAACTGAGATAAATAGAAACTACATGCTACATTACCTTTTAAAGCTTCCTCACTTTACTGCATATATTCACAATCATACTTAATCAATATGAGTGAATCAGCCCCCCAAAAATTGGTCCCATGTATGACTAAACTTCCTAAATGTGAATTATCTACTGCTTGGTGACACTGGCACTCTAGTTTCTTTGACTCTTCCTTTACAGTCATCTACAATCTTTAAGTATTGAAAATTAATGATATGACAGTCAGTAACATACTGCTCTCTTTCAGCTGCACCTCCTAACACTGATGTCAGTGGCCTCCCGCATCTACAAGCACCCGAGCCTCAGGAATTCTGTAAACCTAATTGTAGTTAAAGTCCTGGTAGTGGAGGATGAAGATAGCGGACCAGAAGTGTCAGACAATGGTGGCCTAACACTACGCAACTTCTGCAGGTGGCAGCAGAGCTACAACCCATCCAGTGATCGCCACCCTGAGCATTATGACACCGCCATCCTTATCACCCGCCAGGTATGCAGCACATCCTGTAGAATTTTTTGTGGCTATATTTCCAAAAGACTGCATATTACTTTAGAATAGAATGATGTAGTGGGTCTTCTCTTGGTTTTGCGCACTCGTTACACTATACTATTTGAGCCGTGTAACGATCGGTGTCAACACACAGAGAGAATCTGATTATTGGTGAGCTGCAGTATCACCAAGAATACAGATATATACCTGATTATTGATGATCTGCAGAATCACCAATAATACAAGTATGACTAACCTCTGTGACGTCCTTGGTATCAACACCTAGGAACTGAGCTAAGGTCTGAGCGTTTACACCTAAGTATTCACGACAGCAGAAGAGGAGCAACTGACAGCTAGCTCCTTATATGCTGGGAGCGCATCTGCAGCGCCACCCAGCCACCCAGCCAATCCGAGAGCTAGCTGGATTCAGCTGACCGGCAAGCCAGCTGACTCCTCGTCTAGCTGCATAAATGTCCTGCCACCGGGCGCGCGCACGCGTAATGCGTGCCCTGTTTGCGGCCGAAGGACCTGTGTGAAACAACGAGGCGGGGGCCGCCGCCGGCTGACACGTGGAGACGGCGTCCATGCCGCTCTCCGCCGTGGCGGTATCCCCGCCGGCTGTTACAAACCGACAGAAGCTCTAGTACTTTAAAAGAGTGTAAGTAGGTTCTACAAAGGTTCACCTAAGCATAACCCAGACCCTGTAGTTGTCATGACAGTGACATTGGCAACATACCCATGCTCTACATGCCAATATAAACCACCTTGTGCAGCCATAAAATGGAAGGGCATACAAAACATCCTTTCATTTTATCTTCACTTTAGAGACCGTCAAAACAAGTAAGAAACCTAGTTTGCAAGTTGTGGTTAATAATAAGCAGGTGACAATAGTAGCCCATATGTGAATGAATAGTGATGTCCAAGGTGGGCCCAACAGAGGAGAAACAGATGGATCTCTGCACAGTCTCATGCAGCTTCTCCTACTTTAAAGGGCAACTGAAGTGAAAAGACTATGGAGGCTGCCATGTTTATTTCCTTTTAAACAATACCAGCCCTGCTGGCTGCAGAAGTGTCTGAATAACACCAGAAACAAGCATGCAGAAACACCTGATCTGCTGCATGCTTGTTCAGGGTCTATGGCTAGAAGGACTAGAGGCAGAGGATCAGCAAGATAGCCAGGCAACTGGTATTGCTTAAAAGGAAATAAACATGGCAGCCTCCCTAGACCTATCTCTTCAGTTGCTCTTTAAATACACTTGACAATCACTTCTATCACCCTTCTATAGTTGTGAAGAGTTTGTGCCCACTGTAGAGTTATTGTCTTGCAGAAACGTATGTCCCAGTTTGTGGGCAGCCTATGATTATAGTTTTAAGAAATTAACTAATGAGAGGGATACATAGCTACCACTTCATTTCCTTTACAAAGAAAAAGAAAGAAAAAATGTTGTGATGACGAACCTCTTTCCTTGGTATTTTAGGAAATTCAGAATATCTGTGGGGATCAGGTTACCTGACACTACCTCACAGGTGTTTCTTTGATTGAATTTGCCAATGATCTGTTGAACCTAGCATGATTAATCAGTAAACTTCCAAACACTTGTAAAAGAACATTTTTGACAAGTGGGCAGTAATGGGACTTCCAGCCAGATAGCTCTATACTTCAATACTATACTGCAACATGGTAGTAGCAGTAGAATTGATTTTCAATCATTGTTCAGTAGAAATCTGTTTAAGATTCAGTGGGGCAACTGTTTTTTCAGTCACTACTACCGGATTGATTTCTGATTACACATCGATCAATAACTTGCTACATTGGCCTGTAAAATGCTAGCCTTATTCCAATGGCTGCATGCTTGCTTCTCTACTGAAGCCAAAAGACCAGTGTTAAACACAGGCCACTCACATTTGTAAAAGGGAGCAAACGTGGCACCCTCCATTTTCCTTTCACTACACGTATCTTGTCAAACACCACTATACAAACAGAAGAAAGGGAGCAATTTAGCATGTTAGGCCCGTTTCACATAGGCAGCTGCAGGGGGTGAATCTACCTCCTGTCTGCAGGTCTAGTCCACCCGTCAGGCACTGGAAGGGGCAGTTGGGATGCATCTGTCACCTGAAGTCACATCTGAGGACAGCCACGGCCACTCAGATACATGAGGTTGTTCTTTTGCTGCTGTGTAACCCAGAGTGTGTGCATTAATAGGTCCAAACTGGGTAATTGCCCAGGGCCCGAGAGCAAGCTGTAGGGGCCCCCAGGTCTCTCGTATTAAGTTAGTGGTGATCCCGCCAGGACTTGATTTGCTGTAGAAAGCACACAGTGGAGCATTCTCATCTGTCTGGTCAGTGCATTCCACCTTTCTTCCTTCAGTGTCCTTCTGCCTCAATCTGGGAGGGGTCTCTGTCTCTGTGACCTGCCAGTATTTTACCTACAGTAAGTATGTACATGCCAGCAGTGAATGGAGAAAAGGCTCCAGTGGGGATGGAGTCAGAAGGATGCAGAAGGAAGAAAGGGGTAGCGTGCCAGCTGGACAGATGAGAAAGTTTCACTTCACAATGGCCACCCGATGCTGACCCCTCATGTTGCTGTATGGGGGGGACTGAGGCCACCTAATGCTGCTATCCATCACGGGGGGAGGAGGGGTGGTGAAGCTATATTCAATGCTGTAATCTGGAGAGGGCACCTAATACTGCTATATTGGGGAAGGTCAGGGGCCCCATGTTAACTTTTGCCCAGGGCTCCAGTTTACCTGAAACCAGCCCTGGCGTAACCACCCCGCCTGTAACATGCTGACACACATGGGGTTACAACCGGACATTTCGACTGCATTAAATTGCAGCTGGAAGGCGCTCGCTGGTCAGCAGTTCACAGGTTGAGTACACAGTTCAGCCATCTGTATGAGAGACGCCTTAGAATGGGGAAATTCCTTGCCTTGCCTGAACACCCTATTACATCACAATCAGCTATTTCCAGAACATCCTTTAGTCTCTGGATTATCATCTTATGTCTCTCAGACAAAACATTTCTGCTATGCGGAGGAGGAAAAAGTGTCTGCAAAGACCTTCTGGTTTATACTCAGGAGGACCTCTGCTGCTAAGCTACATAGGGGCAACCTCAATAATTATCAAAGCAGAATCAGCAGTAAAGTTGCAGCTGAGAGCTACTCCACAGGATACTTGAGTAAAAGGTTTCTGTTACCCAGATGCTATGCTTAAAGAGGAATTACAGCCTAAACAAACATACTGTCATTAAGTTACATTAGTTATGTTAATTAAAATAGAAAGAAGTTTTAAATCAGGATGATACCATTTACTGATGGCTAACACGGTACAATACCCTACTAATTAAAATAGATAGGTAATATAATCTCTTACCCACCCTGTTTTAAAAGAACAGGCAAATGTTTGATTTCATGATGGCAGCCATCTTTTTGGTTGAAAGGAGGTGACAGGTGGCATGTCACAAGTAAGCGGAAATTGATTTTAATTGTTTTTTTTTTTCACAAAGTGTCATTTTCCGCTAACTTGTGACAAAAAAAATAAATCTTCTATGAACTCACCATACTCCTACCGGAATACCTTGGGGTGTCTTCTTTCTAAAATGGGGTCATTTGTGGGGTTCCTATACTGCCCTGGCATTTTAGGGGCCCTAAACTGTGAGGAGTAGTCTTGAAACCAAATGTCGCAAAATGACCTGTGAAATCCTAAAAGTACTCATTGGACTTTGGGCCTCTTAGCGCACTAAGGGTGCAAAAAAGTGCCACACATGTGGTACTGCCGTGCTCAGAAGAAGTAGTATAATGTGTTTTGTGGTGTATTTTTACACATACCTATGCTGGGTGGGAGAAATATCTCTGTAAATGACAATTGTTTGATTTTTTTTACACACAATTGTCCATTTACAGAGAGATTTCTCCCACCCAGCATGGGTATGTGTAAAAATACACCCCAAAACACATTATACTACTTCTCCTAAGTACGGCGATACCACGTGTGACACTTTTTTGTAGCCTAGGTACGCTAAGGGGCCCAACGTCCTATTCACAGGTCATTTTGAGGCATTTGTTTTCTAGACTACTTCTCATGGTTTAGGGCCCCTAAAATGCCAGGGCAGTATAGGAACCCCACAAGTGACCCCATTTTAGAAAGAAGACACCCCAAGGTATTTCCCGTTAGGTGTATGGTAAGTTCATAGAAGATTTTATTTTTTGTCACAAGTTAGTGAAAAATGACACTTTGTGAAAAAACAATAAAAATCAATTTCCGCTTACTTTTGACAAAAAATAAAATCTTCTATGAACTCGTCATACACCTAACAGAATACCATGGGGTGTCTTTTTTCTAAAAAGGAGTCACTTGTGGGGTTCCTATACTGCCCTGGCATTTTACGGTCCCAAAACCGTGAGTAGTCTGGAAACCAAATTTCTCAAAATGACTGTTCAGGGGTATAAGCATCTGCAAATTTTGATGACAGGTGGTCTATAAGGGGGTGAATTTTGTGGAACCGGTCATAAGCAGGGTGGCCTCTTAGATGACAGGTTGTATTGGGCCTGATCTGATGGATAGGAGTGCTAGGGGGGTGACAGGAGGTGATTGATGGGTGTCTCAGGGGGTGGTTAGAGGGGACATTAGATGCAATCAATGCGCTGGGGAGGTGATCGGAAGGGGGTCTGAGGGGGATCTGAGGGTTTGGCCGAGTGATCAGGAGCCCACACGGGGCAAATTAGGGCCTGATCTGATGGGTAGGTGTGCTAGGGGGTGACAGATGGTGACAGGAGGTGATTGATGGGTGTCTCAAGTTGTGATTAGTGGGGGGGAATAGATGCAAGCAATGCACTGGCGAGGTGATCAGGGCTGGGGTCTGAGGGCGTTCTGAGGGTGTGGGCGGGTGATTGGGTGCCCTAAGGGCAGATAAGGGTCTAATCTGATGGGTAGCAGTGACAGGTGGTGACAGAGGGTGATTGATTGGTAATTAGTGGGTGTTTAGAGGAGAGAACAGATGTAAACAATACACTTGCGAGGCGATCTGACGGTGGGTCTGCAGGCGATCTGATGGTGTGGGTGGGTGATCAGATTGCCCGCAAGGAGCAGGTTAGGGGCTGATTGATGGGTGGCAGTGACAGGGGGTGATTGATGGGTGGCAGTGAGAGGGTGTGATTGATGGGTGATTGATAGGTGATTGACAGGTGATCAGTGGATTATTACAGGGAAGAACAGATGTAAATAATGCACTGGCGAATTGATAAGGTGGGGTCTGAGGGTAATCTGAGCGTGTGGGCGGGTGATTGGGTGCCCGCAAGGGGCAGATTAGGGTCTAATCTGATGGGTAACAGTGACAGGTGGTGATAGGGGGTGATTGATGGGTAATTAGTGGGTGTTTAGGGTAAGGAACAGATGTAAACAATGCACTTGGGAGGTGATCTGACGTCGGATTTGCGGGCGATCTATTGGTGTGGGTGGGTGATCAGATTGCCCGCAAGGGGCAGGTTAGGGGCTGATTGATGGGTGGCAGTGACAGGGGGTGATTGATGGGTGATTGATAGGTGATTGACAGGTGATCAGGGAGGATAGCTGCATACAGTACACAGGGGGGGGGGTCTGGGGAGAATCTGAGGGTGTGGGGGGGGGGTGATCAGGAGTCCCCAGGGTGCAGTTAGGGACCTAATAAAAAATAGTGTTAACAGATAGTGACAGGGAGTGATTGATGGGTGATTAGGGGAGTGATTGGGCGGCGGGGTGTTTGCGGGTGGGCGGAGCCAGTTGCCGGGGGAAGCGTGCATCATCAATGACGCGATTGTTCCCCCGGCATGCCGAAAGGGCGCAATGCCCTTGGGCGTATTGCGGTCCTTTCGGCGTCCACTTTGCCGCCGCCCATAGGCTGTGAGCGGTCGGCAAGTGGTTCAACACTCGCCAGTCTGTATAAAATGATTATATACATGAGATTGTAATCAGGGATTGTGATGAACAACAGATGTCTCTAATGCTGGGAATACATGGTTCGTTTTTGAGCCATTTAGATGGCTCGATAATTTACGACATGTCCGATCTCCCGTTCGATCGTTTCGCAGCTTGATTTCTCATAGAGGTGAATAGAAAAAGATAAGAAAAAGGAGCAGAAGAGAATCAACTGCAGAATCGAGCGGGCAGAAACGAACCGTGTATTCCCAGCGTAACATCCAGACACATTGGCCCATATGCAATTAACTTTTTCTCTAGAGTTTTCTCCTGGGTGATATTTTTAAACTTGTCAATAAAATGCAATTTAAGCCACCAGAAAGCAAGAAAATACTCAAAATAATTTTGATAGCACCTTTTCACCTACTTTTTGGTGCTTTTTTAGTTGAAAAGTGCTGGAAAGTTATTTTAAATTGAAAATGAAACATTGGCCTCAATTCACTAAGCTTATCTCCTGTCTTTAATAACGTTTCTAGAGTTATCACAATGGTGATCAGGCATGTAGTATTCAGGAAACATTTTATCTCAGGCAAACCTAAAGTTAACTCTTCTGTCGTTAAGTTAACTCTTCAATCCTTAAAATAACTCCAGAGTTCTAAAGTTAAAGACAGGCTGTTAATTAAGTGCGTGTGAAAATAACTACTACAGAGGAGGTAACTTAACTACAGAGGAGGTAACTTAACTACAGAGGAGGAAGCTTATCTACAGAGGAGGTAACATAAGGAATTAAGAGATAAGATAACTCTCTTAGGGCCATATGCAATTCACTTTTTCACCTGAGTTTTCTCCTAGATGATATTTTCACAAGTTGTCATAAAATGCCTTTTAAGCCACCAGCAAGCAAGAAAATACTCAAAATAAATTTAATGGTCCTTTTTCACAAACTTTTGGGTACTTTTTCAATTGTAAAATGCTGAAAAGTTACTTTAAAGAGACGATGAAAATTATCTCCTAGGAGAAAACTCAGGTGAAAAAGTAAATTGCATATGACACTTACTGTGTGGTGGTAAGTTTTCTCTTGCCTTATTATCTCCAGCATGATCTTAGTGAATTGAGGCCAATATCTCCAAGGTGAAAACTCTGGTGAAAATTTGAATTGCATATGGCCCAGATTGTGTGAAAGTTTCATGGTCATATGATTTTTAGGATTTGGATTATTTTTGAAAAGAGTTCTTCTGGAGGATGCTGTTATCACTAGTGTTTTTTTTTATCTACCAGCATACTGTTTCATCTGTACTTATCTGTACAATGCCTGTAGGCAGAAATTCATCTGACTGTTCATTTATTCTGTGTGTAAGGACTTTTGTGGACATGAAAGCTGTGACACTGTCGGAGTTGCAGATATCGGGACAGTGTGCGACCCCAGCAAGAGCTGCTCTGTAATTGAAGATAGTGGACTGCAGGCTGCCTACACTTTGGCCCATGAGCTAGGTATATTTTTTTCACTTATGTGCTGTAATTCAAGGGTCATTCTACCCATAAATAATTTGGTGGAGTGGATACTGAAGAGATAAATACCCATATAGTCACTTCTATACATGTGGCAACCCATGGTGACATGTCTGTACTTCGCACATCTGCACAACAACTACAGATATTCTGAGGTTCCTTTACCTATTTTAATATTTTTTTCTAATGTATACTATAAATAATGCAATGGAAGGAGCATGAAAATACTTTGACAAAGAGGTACAGTAGTTACAAAGTTATTAAGGTTGAAAAAAATGTTCATCAAGTGCAACCTTTTGAGCATCATTACTTTTGCAGTCCAGAGAGCCACACGGTCAGGACCTGTCTGGCGGATCGAGGACGTATCTCCTTCCCACACCTAGTTTTTCTAAGCGCTTGTGATTTGTAAAGCTCTTGGTAATGCAATGCTAAGGGTCTTTTTTAAAACATCACATCCCTCAAGTGGGATCACACCCATAGCATTACATTAGCAAGAGCTTTTCAAATCACAAGCGCTTACAAAAGGCTTAGAAAAGTGCTGCCATTGGGTTCAAGGCCTAAAACCCTTTTAAATGCAAGTACAGTATGGGCTTGATTCAGAAAACTGTGATTAGTCCTATCACGGCCGTTTTTGTGCGCATTCGCGAATTTGCACGCGAAAATCACAAAAATTTGAGATTGCGCGCAGATTCACGATTGCGCGCAAACATGGAAAAGCACACGAAAATGATATGACTTATCACGGTTTAGTGAATCAAGCCCAATATGCGCCATAGCTATTTCCTGTGGTACGTATTCACTCTTACTGTGAAAATCTCTTTTCTAAATAAAGTGATTGTGAAATTGCCCAGTGATCTGATAACGGGATCACCACAGACCCAAGTATAGTTAGGGGATCAGATCATTTTAAAACTAATACTCGTTTTGTCTACCCCATTTGCACTTAAACGTGTAAAATATCATTTAACAAAAGTAAAGGTCAAATAAGGCATACATTTCCCATCAGTTGAATGGCACACTCTGGCGTAAGGGTCACATTATTGACAGTTTTTGCGATGGGGCAGGAGCATTGCACCACATCGCAACGCAGAAAATAAGTATAAAATCAGCCTGGAAAACACCTGAAGTGAGAGGGATATGGAGGCTACCATATGTATTTCCTGTTAAACAATGCAAATTGCCTGGCTGTCCTGCTGAGCCTCTGCCTTTAATACTTGTAACAATAAACCCTGAACAAGCATGCAGATAAGTGTTGGACTGGATTTTCCACATACCGGTACTTGTTTCAGGTGTGTGATTCAGACATTACTAATGCATGAAAGTTCAGCAGGATGCCAGGCAACTTGTAATGTTTAAAAGGAAATTAATATGGCAGCCTCCATATCCCTGTCACCTCAGATGTCCTTTAAAACAGGGATAAATGGCCCCTGAGAGGTTTGCTAAATCAGTTGCCATGTTTTTACGGATATGAGGAAGTGCATGGAAAAGCAAGTAAATTATGCAAATCCTATGAAGTAGTTTGTGCACGGTGACTGTTCCTTATATTGTAACTACAGTAATAGGTGTGTGCATAGCTGTCAGTAATATACTTGTGAACTGTTTGTTCTTTGTACTTAGCTCACATCCTTAGCATCCCACATGACAACTCTAACAACTGTAAGAAGGTTTTTGGAGATCTGGACAGAAACCACCTGATGGCCCCTTTTGTTCTGAAGCTCAACAAGTCGCAGCCTTGGTCTCCCTGCAGTGCTTTTTACCTTATGGAATTCTTTGACAGTGGTCATGGTAAGAAGTATTTCTCATGCATCATCTTATGTCCTTCTTTTTGTAAAATATCATCATTGCAATTCCACCAATGAGCATACAGCTGTCAGGTCACTGCTGTGGGTACACCTCTGTCACCTCACAATGCAATGTACCTGCAGCAGTAATTTTAGTTCTGTTTCAATACTAAAAGCGTGTCATTCCCATACTTTATTTTACAAAAATGCATCATCATCAGCAGCAGCAGCAGCCCATACAAGCAGTAGTTTCAAAGAAGATTATTCAGTCATGGATCAGCACACATTGTATCTAATTTACGGTATAACAGATAAGATTGTACATACTGGAGTTAAAAGTCTTGGGGTGAACTAAGTCATGCAAGTTTATTGCAACAATTATTCGAACCATATTTAAGACATTCAAACATGCTTAAATATAAAGTAAATATATGTCAACACTTTAAATTGTGCTTTAAAAAAAACTTTAATGAATCTATTAATTTGAAAGGTATAACCAATTACTCTGTTCATTTGCCAGTAGTAAGTAAGCTACAGTCAGTGCTATTCTCTGCTTCAGTAATCAAAGTTTCACCACTCCTCTACATGGTTTAAGTGGATCCGAGATGAACTTTTAGGGCTCGTTTCCACTATCGCGAATCTGCATGCGTCCAACGCATGCAGAATCGCACATGTAATGCAAGTGGATGGGCCTGTTTCCACTGTAGCGTTGTTGAGGTGCGTTTTTTTCAGCGGTGAAAAAACACACAAAAGAGCCACAGAATTCGCCTGCGAGTGGAATGCATGCGAATCGCCGCTAATGTATTTAATAGGGAATTCGCCTGCGGCTATGGTATGCGAATTTTCATGCGAAATCGCATAGATACCAATGTAACTTCAAACAGGCAGTGACATGGTTAAATTTGCATATACCCTCACCTATGCGAATTCGCATGCGAATTCGCGGCAAAAAACGCGGAAAATATTCGCATCCGCATGCTATTTCATGCTATTTCATCAGCGGTGGAATCCAGGCGATTCTGCACCGCAATAGTGGAAACGAGCCCTTAGGCTGCATTTCCACTTGTGCGGTGCGAATCACCGCGGTAAAAATTTGCATTCGGGTAAATGCGAATTCGCATGGATGATGATGTATGCGAATTTAACCATGGCAGTGCTGGTGTGCTTTTCCATTGTTTCTATGCGAATTCGCATGAAAATTCGCATGAAAATTCGTATACCCAAACCTCATGCAAATTTCCTATTAAATACATTGTATGCGATTCGCATAGCGGTATGCGGTATGCGAATTCTGATGGCTCTGCCATGCGAATTTTTTCTGCACAGAAAAACGCAAAGGAATCCTGACAAGTGGAAACAGTCCCATTCACTTGTATTGCTATGTGAATTTGCATGCGAAAAACGCATGCGAATTCGCGATAGTGGAAATGAGCCCTTACTCATTGCATAATTGTGTTCCTTTCCTATGGTTTATAGGGCATTCCTCAAGCCAACTATTTTTTTTGTTTTTGTTTTAATACTCGAATTCCCTATAAACTAAACAAGCCTCGCCCACAGTTTTTCAGAGAGCCTTGGCAGTATCAAGGGCTCATGGGAGCTCAGTCTGGGCAGGAGGAGGGGGAGGTATTACTAGCCAGAGATTTCAGAGGCAGAGGGGAGGAGGGAGGAGGAGGGGGATTAGGTTTTTTTAACAGAAGATGCAGATAAGCTTGCCTGTTTGTAATGTTTACAAACAACATGGCTGCTGTCATTGTATCACAGGAAGAAATCATATTTTATTGAAGCTGTTTGCAGCTAGATTTGCTGTGTAAACTATCTAAACTTTAGATAAGATATATAGACAAGTTACTTGTTATAGTTAATTTTTCATCTCGGCTCCGCTTTTAAGGCTGGTACAAACCATGCAACTTCCCATCAGATCGACGGGTCAAATCGATCATTTCCAACATGTCCGATCTGCTCCCAATTGATAATAGGATCAATTTTAGTGCAGCGATGGTCTGAAACTTCATCCCGTTATCGATCGGCAGCAGATCAGACATGTTGGAAATTATCG
The DNA here is from genome assembly GCF_040937935.1 of Hyperolius riggenbachi. Taxonomy (NCBI): domain Eukaryota; kingdom Metazoa; phylum Chordata; class Amphibia; order Anura; family Hyperoliidae; genus Hyperolius; species Hyperolius riggenbachi. The sequence continues at coordinate 212,984,820 of NC_090651.1, read as the reverse complement.
ATTCGACCTGTCAATTTGGCAGGTTGCATCATGTGTACTGGGCAATAAAGTGATACTCATATTTATTTCACTTTTGAAGTGCCGATAACATCTATAAACAAAGCAAGAGATGATTTTGTGTAACAGCTCAATCTTTCCTATAACAGTTCAGAGTGCTGTACAGATGGGTTGCTTCCAGTGGGTGGGGTGAGTAGGACAATGATGCATTTAGGGCAGGTCGGGCACTAGATGTTACTAAAGATTCAGCATGCCAGACCTTTAGACAGATTTGGTGGGCTCCTGTACACACACTAGATTCTTGGCCTAGACTGACCATAACATCCGCCCCTGCTGAATTTTAATACAATGTTTGTACTTAGCTTAAACCTCGCACAGATCAGGGCCAAGTGCTGTACAGACATGTTGGTAGCCTGGAATCTAGCGACACATCTGCTGCTATGGATGAGGGAGGAGCGATGTGCATTACACAACAGGGTGGCTTGTGGTGAGAAGGGTGAGTAGAACAATGCACTCACGGGTTGGTGTTGCTAAAAACCCTGCATGTCTGAACTTTAGACAATGTCAGCGGCTTCCAAGACACACTAGGATCTGAAGTGAGACCGTTCTTAACAGCTAAGAACAGCAGAGCTGGATTGTCCATAAGGCACTCTAGGCAGGTGCCTATAGGCACCAGAAGATAGAAAAGGCGGCTCACTACACTCCTCAAGTGCCTCTCTTCCTCCTTCACTATACAGCAGAACGTACAGTAAATGGTGAGTTACTCACCCAGCTCTCTGCATTTCACTGATGAGCTCTCCCTTCAGCCGGACGCATCTCTAGCTACCTAATGCTTGGGGGCACCTTTAGCTACTTAGTATTAGGTAACAAGAAGCACTCAATGTTAAGGGGCACCAGTGGCTACTTACACTGAGCAGGGGAAGTAGGGGGAGGTGAAAGTTGAGCCAACCAGCACATTTGTGGTGCGGTTTGGCTTAGGTTTGTGGAGTTTAGGTTGCCAGAGCATCTGTGCCTACAGGCTCCTGTGATGTAAACCCTGGCCTGCACCTCTGCCAAGTTAAATCCAGGGTGTGTATTTAGCATGAGAGTAGAAGTAAAAATCAGGAAGTTTATGTCATCATTGATATGAGCCTTCTTTAATGCTGTTTTAGGTACTGTACCATTTATAGCCACAGTAGTTGCTCACAGCTTCATTTCTGTTTTAGAAAACCAGTTGCATTCACAGGCTCTCAATCAAAGTAACAGCAGGACTCACCGTTCTTGCTGTTGAGTCAGTCAAGTGACTGTTAGTCAGATGAGCTCTATGATTGTCAGTTACAGAGATAATGCATTATTTTTGCAGCACCGCTGAGTATTCATCCAGTTGGTGCCAGTTCCCCTACCCTCTGTCTACATATCATTGCTATATTGTGTTGTGATTTTGCTGAATAGCTTACAATGCGGGATAATGTTGTACAATAATATAATATAGATAGCATACAAATCAGTAATACAGTAACAAGTCAGTAGTAAAGTCAAGTTCAAAGCATACACAGCTGTATTTTAGACTTACAGTGGTTTGCAAAAGTATTCGGCCCCCTTGAAGTTTTCCACATTTTGTCATATTACTGCCACAAACATCAATCAATTTTATTGGAATTCCACGTGAAAGACCAATACAAAGTGGTGTACACATGAGAATTAGAATGAAAATCATACATGATTCCAAACATTTAAAAAAAAAAAAATAACTGCAAAGTGGGGTATGCGTAATTATTCAGCCCCCTGAGTCAATACTTTGTAGAACCACCTTTTGCTGCAATTACAGCTGCCAGTCTTTTAGGGTATGTCTCTACCAGCTTTGCACATCTAGAGACTGAAATCCTTGTCCATTCTTCTGTGCAAAACAGCTCCAGCTCAGCCAGATTAGATGGACTGCGTTTCTGAATAGCAGTTTTCAGATCTTGCCATAGATTCTCGATTGGATTTAGATCTGGACTTTGACAGAGCCATTCTAACACATGGCTATGTTTTGTTCTAAACCATTCCATTATTGCCCTGGCTTTATGTTTAGGGTCGTTGTCCTGCTGGGAGGTAAACCTCCACCCCAGTCTCAAGTCTATTGCAGACTCTAAGAGGTTTTCTTCCAAGATTGCCCTGTATTTGGCTCCATCCATCTTCCCATCAACTCTGACCAGCTTCCCTGTCCCTGCTGAAGAGAAGCACCCCAGAGCATGATGCTGCCAACACCATATTTGACAGTGGGGATGGTGTGTTCAGAGTGATGTGCAGTGTTAGTTTTCCACCACACATAGCGTTTTGCATTTTGGCCAAAAAGTTCCATTTAGGTCTCATCTGACCAGAGCACCTTCTTCCACATGTTTGCTGTGTCCCCCACATGGCTTGTGGCAAACTGCAAATGGGACTTCTTATGCTTTTCTGTTAACAATGGCTTTCTTCTTGCCAATCTTTGTGCAGTGCCAACTTTGTGCAGTGCACAACTAATAGTTGTCCTATGGACAGATTCCTTCACCTGAGCTGTAGATCTCTGCAGCTCGTCCAGAGTCACCATGGGCCTCTTGACTGCATTTCTGATCAGCGTTCTCCTTGTTCGGCCTGTGAGTTTAGGTGGACGGCCTTGTCTTTGTAGGTTTACAGTTGTGCCATACTCCTTCCATTTCTGAATGATTGCTTGAACAGTGCTCCTTGGGATGTTCAAGGCTTTGGAAATCTTTTTGTAGCCTAAGCCTGCTTTAAATTTCTCAATAACTTTATCCCCCTGACCTGTCTGATGTGTTCTTTGGACTTCATGGTGTTGTTGCTCCCAATATTCTCTAAGACAACTTATGAGGCAGTCACAGAGCAGCTGTATATGTACTGACATTAGATTACACACAGGTGCACTCTATTTAGTCATTAGCACTCATCAGGCAATGTCTACGGGCCATTGACTGCACTCAGACCAAAGGGGGCTGAATAATTATACACACCTCACTTTGCGGTTATTTATTGTAAAAAAAAAAAATGTGGAATCATGTAAGATTTTCGTTCCACTTCTCACGTGTACACCACTTTGTATTGGTCTTTCACATGGAATTCCAATAAAAGTGATTCATGTTTGTGGCAGTAATATGACAAAATGTGGAAAACTTCAAGGGGGCCGAATACTTTTGCAAACCACTGTGTAACTAAATTGAACCATGTCATCATATTCTATTAAGCCTATTATAACGTGGTGTTTTCTTCCGATGAAATGTATATTCAGCAGATCCCACTCTTGCATTACTTCAAATCTGTAAGGGCCCGTTTCTAGTTGTGCGGTGGGAATCGCCGCGGTAAAAATTCGCATGCGGATACGAATTTCGCATGCGGTTATATGCGAATTTTCATGCGGATATGATTTCGCATGGATGACGATGTATGCGAATTTAACCATGGCAGTGCCTGTGTGCTTTTCCATTGATTCCATGCGAAATCGTATGCGAATTCGCATGAAAATTCGCATACCAATACCGCATGCGAATTCCCTATTAAATACATTGAGCCTGATTCACAAAGCGGTGCTAACAGTTAGCACGCTGGTGAAAAGCCCTTTATCATGCCTAAACTCAGTTTAGGCATGATAAGTTTAAGTGTGATAAGTTTAGGTGTGATAAGTTTAGGCATGATAAGTTTAGGTGTGATAAGTTTAGGCGTGATAAGTTTAAGCACCAACTGGGTTAGCACCGCAGTGCACAGCTGATCAAAAGTTTTGCGCTAGCAAAGTCTAGTGCACTTCGCATAGAGTTTAATGGCACTGCTTTGCGTGCGGGACTTTGTGCGCGATCTAAACGTATCTAAACTTAGCATGCCTAAACTTATCACGATTAAACTTATCATGCCTAAACTTATCACACCTAAACTGTCTTTTCACCAGCGTGGTGCAATGGTTATCACGCCTAAAATCTCTAATTGGGTTAGCACCGCTTTGTGAATCGAGCCCATTGTATGCGATTCGCATAGCGGTATGCGGTATGCGAATTCTGATGGCTCTGCCATGCAGATTTTTTCTGCACAGAAAAACGCAAAGGAATCCTGACAAGTGGAAACAGTCCCATCCACTTGTATTGGCTATGCGAATTTCCATGTGGCAAACGCATGCGAATTCTCGATAGTGGAAACAGGCCCTAATACATTTCTCCAACCAGAAACTATTTAATACCTCATGCCAATATGTGTTTTACCTATATTACCTTGCAGGCAAACCTTACCTTTATTAATTTAACATGGTAAATATTTTTGGCACAATAAAATATGATTCATTGTTAATGGATGGCTTGGAAATTATTTTTACATACCAGCTGGTGGCGTATAGTACATTGTGCAGGGCAGACAAGTACACCATTCTGTATTAAACAATTGGACCAATCGAAATGCATGATTGGACCAATCAAATTTGACCAACTGAATAGCACAATTGGGCCAATTATATTAGACCAATAGAATCGCACGATTTAACCTAATTGCATAAATGGACCAATCAGATTGGGCTAATCGAATTGCTCCATTGGACCAATCACATCACATTAGACACTTTGCACAATTGCACCAATCAGACTAGACTGATCACATTGCACAATTGGACCAATCTCATTGCATGATTGGGTCAATCTGATTGGTTTAATCTGGTCTAATTGTGCAATTCGAATTTGTCCAATTTGAATGGACTCCATTCACCCTGTGACTGACTGTGCCAAGTTTGAGGACCCTACCCTTAACAGTCTAAGAATGGCTGTAGTTAGAATTTTCCCAAAAATTGAATGGCTGAAATTTGATTAACTGTTGTAGGCTCTGTCCATTTTTTCTAAAATATAACCCGAGTTACCCAGTGAACAACTCTGCAAAGTTTGGGGACTCTGGCTTGAATCATGTGAGAATGACAGCATTTGAAAATGTTCCCATTGAAGTCAATGGGTGAAATCTGATTGGATGTTTTTTGCTGCATCCACTTTTTGAATCCACAAAAAGTAACCACATAGTTCAGGTTGAGCACATGACTATGTGACCCAAGTTTAGTGAATTTAGCTTTAGAGTTGTGATTGCGATAGTTTACATGTTTTCAATTTTTTAAAGTCTATGGAAAAAAGTAGGAGTTTTATTGGGCAGAGGAGCAGTTTCACAGTGGCAGCATCAGCTCCTTCCCCTGCCCCTTTGTCCTCTCACATCTGTCAGCATGGAGGAAATATACAGAGAAGCATATGTCTATGTTTGTAATCTCCCCCTCCCTGCTGAGTGTGTGTGTTGTGTCTCTGGCTGTAATTGTAGCCTGTGTCACAGCAGCAAATACCAGTGACACAGCATGCAATAACACACACACACACACTGCAGGAAAGGAGAGGGTACAGATGCACTGGATGGGTTGCCTTGCATTTTTTTCTCCCTGGGGACAAACATGAGAGGAGAAAAAATCTATTAACCCTTCGCACGCTCGCATGCAAATGTTCAAACAAATGCATTCACAGATTCACTCATCCAGGCACCACTGATATCCCTACAGCTAAGTTAAAAGCCGGGGTCTTAGTTCACAGAAGAATGCATTCTTATGCTTAGTCACCTACACTGCGCAGAAGTACCCAGGTAAACATAGGTGTCCTAACTCTGGCCCTGTAACATGCATAGTGCACACATGCAAACATTCATTGCATCAAACCTATCAATGGATTAGGAGCACACATCCTGATGTCCTCACCTGGGACAGATAGCGCATCTTACCAATCGCACAAGGGAGCTAACGTAATGTATCCATACGCATCATGCACATACACCAGCATAAGCTGTGTGCATGCTGACAAACACATACAGGGGAAGGAGGGGGTGCACTGAATATAAAACCCTAGCCACAGGGGTCAGTAACAAGAAAAAAATACATATATCCAGGCACATCGCCTTTAATTAGGACATTAAATAAGTTATTATTCATTGCATCAAACCTATCTAGGGATTCGGAGCACACATTTTTTGTCAGCATGCACACAGCTTATGCTGGTGTATGTGCAAAAGTGCAAAATGTAAAACCTTATTGTCCAAGGATCTAAATTCAAAGGAGGTATAACAAAATAACAAATCTACATGATAAAGACTTACAGCAAGGAGTTTTGAATCAGGATGCTTTTAGTGATGGCTAACATGGTACAATACTCTACTGCTACAAAATATACATAGGCCTCACCAATTTCAGACTATTTTTTTGCAAAACACTCGGTTCACATTTGCACAAAAAAAGATCCAGATCCTAACAGAGGTGAATGGATCCTATATTAATCAATAGGATCCATTCACATTGCTCCATTAGCTCTGTTTGACACATTCCGCTGAACGGAGCGGGACCGCAAGTTTGGGGAGGCTGCAATAATTCTGGAGCGATGGACTTTTTGCATTGACCGTTTGCTAATGAATCAAAAACTGATGCCAAATAGAAACGGATCTGTGATCAGTTTTTGACGCATCCAGTGTGAACTAAGCCTTGAAGCATTTCCTGAAGCTATATAATGCTGCTCATAGAAAATGGCACGGGATTGCATTATTTCACCATGGTGTTTCTAGTAAACATGTGCACCATCAGAATAATGCTCTGGTATGCCTGTGTTTGACCTGTAGTCTTGGAATGATGTTTTATTATCCCTGTGCAGGCAGTGACTGAGCGATGGGATTTGTGGCTAATTTATGAGGCAGTAATGTCAGTGCAGGATGTTCCTGTAATCCAGACACAGTACTGTCCCTCCACAGCTACATAGAAAAAGACTTTAGAAAAGTACTTTGTGTTCCAGGGTTCTCTCACTTACATGGTACACCCCCTGAGGGTAGTGGCTTCACGCCTGCATACCAGGGCCCCTCAGAGAAATTGGTGCAGCAAATGGAAAGCTTGTTGGCTTTTGTTATCATGAGATACATAATGCTTGCTAGTCAGCATCCCTATCTGTAATGCGTCAGTGATTGCTGAAATGGGCATGAGGTGGTGGGCATTTCCAGCAAAGATTCATTCAATTAAAACATGATGTGACCTGCTATCCTGATAATCATGCTTTTGCAGCTGTTACTTGCATAAACTCTTATTTGTTTTGCTTTGATTTATTTATTGGGAATTGTTGTCAGTTTTTTTCAGTGACTGACAATGCTCAATACAGTAGTCTGGGCTGTATCTTAGCAGGGGAATGATACACTGAGTGCCATCAACATCAGGTGGAAGTGAGTCCACAGCAGTTTCTATTTACAGTATGTGGCATAGTGGTTAGCGCTGGGTCCCCGGTTCAAATCCCAGCCAGGTCAACATCTGCAAGGAGTTTGTATGTTCTCCCCATGTCTGCGTGGGTTTCCTCCGGGCACGCCATTTTCCTCCCACAAACCAAAAACATATAGATAAGTTGATTGGCTTCCCCATAAATTGGCCATAGACTACGATGCATACACTACACTACACAATTAGAGATGTAGCGAACGGTTCGCCGGCGAACGGTTCCAGGCGAACTTCGGGGGTTCGCGTTCGCCTGCACCAGGCGAACTTTTGCGGAAGTTCGATTCGCCCCATAATGCACTATGAGGGTCAACTTTGACCCTCTGCATCACAGTCAGCAGGCACATTGTAGCCATTCAGGCTACACTAAGCCCTGGAGCCCCACCCCCCGTCATATAAGGCAGCTTCCGGCGGCCATTACAGTCACTCGTCTGCCTGCTATTAGACAGACTAGGGAGAGCTGCTGCAGACTTGTTCTTCTAGGGACAGATTAGTTAGGTTCTTGGCTGCTTAGCTTGCTCCTGGCTGATTGTTATTGCTTTTATAGCACCCAGCAACAGCTCTTGTCAGAGCTCATCCTGTACTTTTTTTTTTTTTCTGTGTGTCAAACTGACACCTTTGTTGCATGCACAGCATTGCTAATTGATAGTGTGTGTGCCACGGCCAGCTGCCCAGTACATTCAGTGACTACCTGTGTGTGTGACAGGGAGCTGCACATTGTACTACCCAGTACTGCATATACCCCAGTACCTGTTGTGTATACTTAACCCACCTCATCACTGCATATACCTAGCGTTGTGTTGAGTGAACCCAGCTCACTGCATCTAAATACCTGTTGTGTTGAGTGAGAACCCACCTCGCCACCTCACTGCATCTAACTACCGGTTGTGTTGAGTGAGAACCCACCTCACTGCATCTTAACCACCCTGGCGTTCTGATAAGATCGCCAGGGCGGCTGCGGGAGGGTTTTTTTTAAATTTAAAAAAAACTATTCCATGCAGCCAACTGAAAGTTGGCTGCATGAAAGCCCACTAGAGGGCGCTCCGGATGCGTTCTTCTGATCGCCTCCGGCGACCAGAAGTAACACGGAAGGCCGCAATGAGCGGCCTTCCGTGTTTCACTTACCTCGTCGCCATGGCGACGAGCGGAGTGACGTCATGGACGTCAGCCGACGTCCTGACGTCAGCCGCCTCCGATCCAGCCCTTAGCGCTGGCCGGAACTGTTTGTTCCGGCTATGCTGGGCTCGGGCGGCTGGGGGGACCCTCTTTTGCCGCTGCACGCGGCGGATCGCCGCGCTGCGGCGGCGATCAGGTAGCACACGCGGCTGGCAAAGTGCCGGCTGCGTGTGCTGCTTTTTATTTCATTAAAATCGGCCCAGCAGGGCCTGAGCGGCAGCCTCCGGCGGTGTTGGACGAGCTGAGCTCGTCCAGACCGCTCAGGTGGTTAAGTACCTTCACTGTTCAGTGAACCCAGCTCACTGCATCTAACTACCCAGTACCTGTTGTGTATACTTAACCCACCTCATCACTGCATATACCTAGCGCTGTGTTGCGTGAACCCAGCTCACCGCATCTAAATACCTGTTGTGTTGAGTGAGAACCGACCTGGCCACCTCACTGCATCTAACTACCGGTTGTGTTGAGTGAGAACCCCCCTCACTGCATCTTAAGTACCTTCACTGTTCAGTGAACCCAGCTCACTGCATCTAACTACCCAGTACCTGTTGTGTATACTTAATCCACCTCATCACTGCATATACCTAGCGCTGTGTTGCGTGAACCCTGCTCACCGCATCTAAATACCTGTTGTGTTGAGTGAGAACCGACCTGGCCACCTCACTGCATCTAACTACCAGTTGTGTTGAGTGAGAACCCCCCTCACTGCATCTTAAGTACCTTCACTGTTCAGTGAACCCAGCTCACTGCATCTAACTACCCAGTACCTGTTGTGTATACTTAACCCACCTCATCACTGCATATACCTAGCGTTGTGTTGAGTGAACCCAGCTCACTGCATCTAAATACCTGTTGTGTTGAGTGAGAACCCACCTGGCCACCTCACTGCATCTAACTACCGGTTGTGTTGAGTGAGAACCCACCTCACTGCATCTTAAGTACCTTCACTGCCACCGTAGCGCCATCAGCCCAGGGGGGCTCAGCGGTTTGGAAATTTTTTCACATGTGTGTCTCAGATCGGAGCAAAGCCATCTGTTGTCTCTGCCAGCAAAAATTGAGCCGTGGAAAAGCCAACTCTCACGTAGGGACAAGTGCCTTACGAAGGCACCTGGAGAGAAGGCACAAACAGCTATGGCAAGAACACCTGAGGAAAAGCAGCACCCCTCAAAAGACCAGCCACCCTCCTTCTCCTCTTCCTCCTTCAGGTGCATCGTCTTCATCCACTTTCTCCCTTGCACCTTCACAGCCACCCTCCTCCACACTGCCTCTTCCCTTCAGCGGTTCCTTCTCCTCTGCCCACAGCAGTACCCAGCTGTCCGTGAAGGAAGTATTTGAGCGTAAGAAGCAAATGTCTGCCAGTCACCCTCTTGCCCGGCATCTGACAGCTGGCGTGGCGGAACTATTAGCTCACCAGCTATTACCATACAAGCTGGTGGAGTCGGAGGCTTTCCGTAAGTTTGTGGCCATTGGTACACCGCAGTGGAAGATACCAGGCCGCAATTATTTTTCACAAAAGGCCATACCCAAACTGTACCGTGCAGTTGAGAGGCAAGTGGTGTCATCTCTGGCACACAGCATTGGGTCAAGGGTCCACCTGACCACGGATGCCTGGTCTGCCAAGCATGGGCAGGGCCACTACATTACATACACAGCCCATTGGGTCAACCTGGTGACCGATGGCAGCAAGCAGGGAGTACGTGGCTGCGCAGCAGACCGACTTGTCACACCTCCACGGCTTGCAGGCAGGCCTCCAGCCACCTCCTCTCCACCTTCTACCACCGCTTCGCTGTCGTCATCCTCCTCCTCCTCCTTGGCTGGTGCCTCTCCAGCTACACAGCCCCAGCACCCCAGGGCCTATGCTGCATGCCAGGTACGACGGTGTCATGCAGTGTTAGACATGTCTTGCCTGAAAGCGGAGAGTCACACTGGAGCAGCTCTCCTGGCTGCTCTTAACAAACAGGTGGAGCAATGGCTGACCCCGCACAAGCTTGAGATCGTCAACGTGGTGTGTGACAACTGCAGCAATCTGATTGCGGCGTTGAATTTGGGAAAGCTGACACACATACCCTGCATGGCACATGTGCTGAATCTGGTCGTGCAAAGATTTGTGTCCAAGTACCCAGGCTTAGAGGACGTCCTGAAGCAGGCCAGGAAGTTGTGTGGGCATTTCAGGCGCTCTTACAAGGCCATGGTACGCTTTGCGGACATTCAGCGTAGAAACAACTTGCCGGTGTGACGCCTGATTTGCGATAGCCTCGCTGGAATTCCACCCTGCTGATGTTCTCTCGCCTGCTATACAATACAATACAATAACATTTCTATAGCGCTTTTCTCCCATAGGACTCAAAGCGCTTAGGCTCTCTCAGATTCAGTAATTAGTAGGATGAAGTATTCACACAACAAAAGTTATATTTCTGCAAATGCCAGACTGAACAGGTGGGTTTTCAGTCTGGATTTAAACACGTCCAGGGATGGAGCTGTCCTGATCTGTTGAGGTAAGGAGTTCCAAAACGTAGGGGCAGCATGACAGAAGGCTCTGGGACCAAAAGTTTCCAAGTGGACTCTGGGTATGACTAGATTATTAGAACCTGTTGATCTGAGAATGCGGGGATTGCTACGCAGCTGCAACATATCTTTCATATATCCAGGGCCTAAATTATTCAGGGATTTAAATGTCAGTAGGTCACTAGACCAGGAGAAAGCCGTCACCCAGTACCTGTATCATTACAGTACAAGGACACAATCTGGGAGGATGGGGATGTTGTGGCCCAACAACTGGACACTGATGCGAAATGCATGCAGGGTCATGGAGCCCTTTGAGGAGGTGACCAAACTGGTGAGTCGTGATGAGGGCACCATCAGCGACTTGATCCCCTACGCCTACTTCCTGGAGCGTGCCGTGCGTAGAGTGGTGGATACAGCTGTGGAGGAGCGTGAACGAGAAGAGTTACGGCAGCAGGAGTCGTGGGAGCCATTTACACACGAACACGATGTTCCCACAACACCTGAGGCAGCACAGAGGGGGGAGGAGGAGGAGGAAGAAGAGGAGTCGTGTGGGGAAGGAGAGGAGTCAGACTCTGATGATGGTGATGATGAGGAAGGTGTTTCTGTGGAGGAGGAAGAGGCGGCGGTAGAAGAACAACCGCGGCAGCCGTCACAGGGGGCTTCTGCTGCTCCACGTTCCCGTGGTATTGTTCGTGGCTGGGGGGAGGAAGAGGAGTTGCGTCCCGTCACTGAGGAAGAGCAAGAGGAGATGGAGAGTACGTCTGCATCCATCTTTGTGCAGATGTCCTCTTTCATGTTGTCCAGCCTGTTGAGGGACCGCCGTATCAAAAAACTGAAGACGAATGACCTGTACTGGGTGGCCACGCTACTAGACCCTCGGTACAGGCACAAAGTGGCGGACCTCTTAACAACTCAACAAAAGGCGGAAAGGATGCAGCACTTGCAGAACAAGCTGTCGATGATGCTTTACAATGCATTTAAGGGTGATGTGTAGAGTTGAGCTGAAATTTTCGTAATTTCGCATTACTATAATTACGCATGCGAAATTTGCCATTACGATGCGAAATTAGCGTAGCGAAAATGCCATTAAAATCGTAATTGAAAATACCGTAAGCGTAATTTTCAACGCGAAATTTCGCGTTTCGTTCATGCCGTAATTTCGCATTAAACGCTACCGTAATTTCGCGTTAAACCGTAACGCTCCGTATAATATAAAAAAGCCGCCGACTTTAAGGGTTAATAGCAAAGCCCCCTTAAATGCTAAGAGCCTCAAATTTGGAGAATATATTAAGGAGATCAGGAGGAATAAGAGGAAAAAAAATTTTTTCAAAAAGACCTTATAGTTTTTGAGAAAATCGATGTTAAAGTTTCAAAGTAAAAATGTATACATTTAAAAACCCGCCGACTTTAACGGTTAATAGCAAAGCCTGCTTAAAGTTTAGGAACACCAAATTCCTAGGGTATATTAAGGGGATCAGTGGGAATAAGAGGAAAACATTTTTTTTCAAAAAGACCTTATAGTTTTTGAGAAAATCGATTTTTAAGTTTCAAGGGCAAAAATGTCTTTTAAATGCGGAAAATGTCCGTTTTTTTTGCACAGGTAACAATAGTGTATTATTTTCATAGATTCCCCCAAGTGGGAAGAGTTTTACTTACTTCGTTCTGAGTGTGGGAAATATAAAAAAAAAACGACGTGGGGTCCCCCCTCCCAGACCTCTTTAACCCCTTGTCCCCCATGCAGGCTGGGATAGCCAGAATGCGGAGCACCGGCCGCGTGGGGCTCCGCACCCTGACTATACCAGCCCGCATGGTCCATGGATTGGGGGGTCTCGGAAGGGGAGGGGCAGCCAAGCTTTCCCCTCCCCCTCCGAGCCCTTGTCCAATCCAAGGACAAGGGGCTCTTCTCCACCTCCGATGGGCGGTGGAGGCCGCGATTTCCTGGGTGGGGGGTTCATGGTGGAATCTGGGAGTCCCCTTTAAAAAGGGGTCCCCCAGATGCCCACCCCCCCTCCCAGGAGAAATGAGTATAGAGGTACTTGTACCCCTTACCCATTTCCTTTAAGAGTTAAAAGTAAATAAACACACAAACACATAGAAAAAGTATTTTAATTGAACAAAAAACATAACCACGAAAAAAGTCCTTTAATATTCTTAATTAACCATTAATACTTACCTGTCCCTTTAAATAAATGATCCCACGCAATATCCTCGGAAATGTTCTATCAGTTACAATGTAACAAAGTTATTGCAATGTAACAACTTTGTTACATTGTAACTACGCCGCACCCGACGTCACTCACCGCCGCCGCCGCCACCGCGTCTGCGCTGCAGGACCCGACAGAGCTCTGAGCTATATAGCTCAGAGCTCTCTAAGCATCTTTGTATTTGGGCTCCAAGGAGCCCCATTGGTCCTTAGCAGACCAATGGGGTTCCTTCTGATTTGAAGGAACCCCATTGGTCTGCTAAGGACCAATGGGGCTCCTTGGAGCCCAAATACAAAGATGCTTCTCAGAGCTCTGAGCTATATAGCTCAGAGCTCTGTCGGGTCCGTGCAGGACGCTAAGTCCCCGCTGGCTCCGCTGCCCTCCCCGCCTCTCCCACATGTCACCCACATGTCACCCACATGTCACCCACATGTGGGTGACATGTGGGTGACAGATGTGGGCGGGGTGGACAGCGGGAGCTGCGGGGACTTAGCGTCCTGCACGGACGCGTATGCGGCGGCTGAGCGGCAAGTGGCGTCGGGTGCGGCGTAGTTACAATGTAACAAAGTTGTTACATTGTAATAACTTTGTTACATTGTAACTGATAGAACATTTCCGAGGATATTGCGAGGGATCATTTATTTAAAGGGACAGGTAAGTATTAATGGTTAATTAAGAATATTAAAGGACTTTTTTCGTGGTTATGTTTTTTGTTCAATTAAAATACTTTTTCTAAGTGTCTGTGTGTTTATTTACTTTAACTCTTAAAGGAAATGGGTATGGGGTACAAGTACCTCTATACTCATTTCTCCTGGGAGGGGGGGTGGGCATCTGGGGGACCCCTTTTTAAAGGGGACTCCCAGATTCCACCATGAACCTCCCCCCCAGGAAAACCGTTAAAGTCGGCGGGTTTTTAAATGTTTACATTTTTACTTTGAAACTTTAACATCGATTTTCTCAAAAACTATAAGGTCTTTTTGAAAAAAAAAAATTTCCTCTTATTCCTCCTGATCTCCTTAATATATTCTCCAAATTTGAGGCTCTTAGCATTTAAGGGGGCTTTGCTATTAACCCTTAAAGTCGGCGGCTTTTTTATATTATACGGAGCGTTACGGTTTAAGTTTAACGCGAAATTACGGTAGCGTTTAATGCGAAATTACAGCATGATATGACTGTAATGCGAAAATTACGTGAAAATTACGCTTACGCGAAATTTCGCGAAATCCTTCTTCATTACGATTATGTACTTACGGCCATAATCGTAATTACACTAATTACGCGAAATTTCGCAAAATCGTAATTAGGTCATTACGCTCATCTCTAGTGATGTGGCTTCAAAACGCAATCAAGGTACCACTGGCAGTAACCCTCCTCCTCCCAAGTCCACGCAGGCAAGGACAGGACGCTCCAGCGATCTCAGGGTGATGTCGGACATGCGGACGTTCTTTAGTCCAACTCCTCGCCATAATCCTTCCGGATCCACCCTCCAACAACGCCTGGAGCGGCAGGTAGCCGACTACCTGGCCTTGAGTGTGGATGTAGACTCTGTGAAAAGCGACGATGAACCCTTGGACTACTGGTTGCGCATGCTTGACCTGTGGCCAGAGCTGTCCCAATTTGCCATACAACTTCTCTCTTGCCCTGCCGCAAGCGTCCTGTCAGGAAGGACCTTCAGTGCAGCTGGAGGCATAGTTACTGAGAAGAGAAGTCGCCTAAGTCACGACAGTGTTCAGTACCTGACCTTTATCAAGATGAATGAGGAATGGATCCCGGAGGGCTAATGCACGACCGAAGACTAAGTCAGTCCCCACACACAGCATCTCTGCCTGCAGGCCGCTTGACTGCCTTCTCCGCCACCACCAACAGGGTCCAGGACTCTAGGCGGATTCCTGAATTTTTAAGGCCGCTGCTAGCAGCGGCCGCTACACTAATTTTTCTGGTGCGTGTACATGCCTGCCTAATTTTTCTGGCTGCACTGCGGGCGGCTGCAACAACAAAACAAAAGGCATGTACATGTGCCCATCCCCCTTCATGATCATTACCTTGCCGCGGTGAAGGGGCTTGCGCATCACAATGAAGCAATGACCGCCGGCTATTTGAGTGTCTCGGGTGGGGGTGGCACACAAAAGATAATAAGGTCGTTGCTTCATTGTGGTCAGACCAAATTTGATCAGCTGGACAGTCACTGTTGTTCTATCATTGAGCTACCACAGCCCGGCGACCATATGGGCTTGAAAAACGCCACGGCCTACACTCTGGCCACGGTGCACACCAGTCCAGTACGGCCGTCACTACGCAAACAGCTGTTTGTGCTGTGTTACACAGTGAGTTTGGTGTGTCAGTGTGTAGCAGAACTCTAATTACACTCCCTGATTGATGTATACCCATGCAAGACGTTTTAAAGCACTTTAGGCCTGCAATTTAGCATTCAATGTGATTTCTGCCCTTAAAATGCTGCTTTGCGTCAAATCCAGATTTTTCCCCGGGACTTTGGGCATGTATCCCACTCCGCCATGCCCCCCTCCAGGTGTTAGACCCCTTGAAACATCTTTTCCATCACTTTTGTGGCCAGCATAATTTTTTCTATTTTTGAAAGTTCGCATCCCCATTGAAGTCTATTGCGGTTCGCGAACTTTTCCGCGAACCGAACCTTCCGCGGAAGTTCACGAACCCGGTTCGCGAACCGAAAATCGGAGGTTCGCGACATCTCTATACACAATGCATACATAGACATAAGACTATGGTTGGGATTAGATTGTGAGCCCCTCTGAGGGACAGTTAAGTGACAAGACAATATATACTCTGTACAGCACTGCGTAAGATGTTGCCGCTATATAAATACTAAATACTAATTTTAAAAAAATATGTTTTTATGTTGCTAATACGCCTTATACAATGAAGTGGTAACTGAAGTAGTTGACCTGGATTGGTGTTCAAAGCTGGTTACAGCTTCCAATGGAAAAAGATTTATATGTGTGAAGCATAAAATTAAAACCCCCACAGGGGTGGGAATATTGAACAGAACACGGAAGGACTAGTAGGGAGGCACACAACATAAAATATTTAAAAACAGGTTAGAAAGTAGTAAGTGTGGGCCGTACCATCAATGAGATGCCGGACAATTAGTTTAGACTTTATTCAAATTTGTACAAAGACTACGCATTTCACAGCTTGCAGGCGTTTCTTCAGGTCAATAAAAAGTGCTATGTCCGCAAAGGTGACCAGCTCTGAGCACCCATGCATAGGCGCACATAGCTCCTTACCTTTGCAGACATAGCACTTTGAAGGTAAGGCATACACGTTCAACTTTACAACTTCTTTTTAACCAGTTTTTAATTATTTTGAGTGCCTCCCTAGTCTTTGTTCCCTACCCTTCATAAACCTCATTGACAGGGACTCTTCTTGGTAGTTTTTGGTGCTCCACATCAATCGTTATGTATAGCATACTTCTGGGGCCCAATAAAAAGCATCTGTACTGGGGAGCATAGCTCCTAAGCTACAACACTGGATGGCCAGAATCTAGAGTGTGTGAAGCACAAAGTAGTATAATGAGATAATGGAAATGGAGTGGATGGTGCATAAATCAGTCTGTGGAGACAATGGGATTGAATGGTTTATGCAAACCGTATTTTTTATTATTTTTATTTTTGTACTAAGCCAACTGTGCGATAGTATTAATATTTGCTCCATTCTTGCTTGCTCTTAGCCTTGCCAAATCCTGTTAAAGTACTGTATCCCCTGAGCTCCTAACCTTTCTGTGTTACGGTAATTTGCAGGTGACAAAAAATGAGTCCCCACAATCATGGCATTACGCAAGTTACAGTTGCCATGTCTGTAGCAACCTGTTTTGGCATTCATAAAAAAGTGATTGCATTCTTAGGGCCTGATGCACATACCACCATTAATATTGCCATTATTGCAGGCAGTGCATGCCAATATCACCAGTACAAATGCCAGCAGAGTACAGTGCTCTACGCAATTGGGACACATGGTAATGTAAGCATTGCTATGATAATGTGCACTGCGCAAGTTTTGTGACATGCAATACCATAGCAACCCTTGCATTACCCATGTACCGCAAGTCGTGCAAGTTGCACAACACACGGCAATATTACTGGCGGTACGTGCGTCAGGCCCTTAGACACTACCTACCTTCTTACAGTTTTAGTGTGACTTTAAGATGTTATATCGTTTTCCAAGGTTGTTTTTTGTTTGTTTGGGTTTTTTTTATGGACACTACTTACTGTCTCCTTTTGTTTTTGTTTTTCATTATCTTATGCCTGCAATACTTGTGTGGTATATTGATTTTTGTATAGCTTTATAAAGGGGTCCTTCACGATTTTGAAACTTTGGATATGAAAATGGTTTGCTGATGACTAAAATTTAAAAACTTATTGATACACTATAAGTGTGCTTACTAGAATATTTTTACTTTTGGACTGTCTGGTCACACCATCCTCCTGCTGATTTACAGCACACAAGTGCTCCCAAAGTTGTGTGGCTCTGTATGGCGCATGTGTTTAAATTACATCAGAAACAAGTATGCAGCTAATCTGCATAGAGGCATAGAAAAAAAAGATTATTTTCATTGTGTGAAGCAGATAAGTAAATATTTGCTATCTGTCTATAATATATTATATAATATATTATATTATAATATTTGCTATGTCTATCCTATCTTCAGACACTTTGATAGAATTGAACAGCTTAACCAGTAGACACTGCAGAAAAGTTATTGTGTAGAGTTGTTTTTGTTACAGTGTCTGACTTAGTACAGTTGCAATGTCCTTTATTACACAACAATATTGAACAGAAACTGCATCTGTCTGTACTTTTCTTCCAGGGGACTGTCTGCTGGATGCACCGGGTATGTCTCTGGAGCTTCCTGACGATCTTCCAGGAACATCCGCTCGCTATAACTTGGACAATCAGTGCAGACAGGTGTTTGGCAAAGAGTTCCGCCACTGTCCTGACACCCGGCTGGAGGACACCTGCTCCCAGCTGTGGTGTAAAATTGAAGAGGAACATGTCTGCCACACCAAAAATGGCAGCCTGCCCTGGGCTGACGGAACGCCATGCGGAGGGGGCCATGTGTGCAGTGATGGTGATTGCCAGAAAGAAGATGTTGTTGTTAGACCTAAGGTAATTTCATGTTTAGCTGCACTGCCATTACACATCTGCTCATTTACCAAATGTATAGTTCAAATGCTTCCCGATCATTCACCGCAACAGTACCATGCTGGCACGCACTTATTGCTAAGTAGAACAGTCATCTTTTTTGTTTTTAGAGAGATACGAAACTAAATCAGCATCTTGGAAATCTCATCTGTATGTGTTATTATCTTAGACTACCTTTTTCTGTATCTTGCTGATCACATATTCACCTGTGCTTACTTACTACGCACCTCATTTTACTAGTCCCCTTTATTACCCAGACGAGGTCTATTTCATGATGCTCAGTGCTCTAGCTGATGTGTCATGTAAAGTGAAGTGCTCATTTCTCTGTTACTTCTGAGCCCTTTATGTTACTTCCTCTTTAGACAGAAGAAGCTGAAGCTTGTGAGCAATGTTTTTTTCCTATAGAAAGAAAGAGGTACTTTTTAAGTCAAAATATTAGTGAAATTTAGCAATGATCATGCATGTCCCATTGATTAATGTGAAAAAAAAACTTAATTAAAGTAAACCTGGGAAAAGGGTTAAAAGACTTCCATGCTCCTTACAGTGCATGGCCTCCTCTTGCCATTGTAACCACCATTCGGGATGTCCAGGGCGTTTGCGCAGTCTATCTGTGAGATCACTCTGTATGCGCTCCCGCATGGCTGTATATAGCAACTGTCGCTAGGAGAGTCCTGGACATGTGTAGTTCCATTTGTTTTTGAAGTGAGTATGTCCAGGATGCTCTCAACCAAAGCTGTTGTGCACAGCTATTCAGGAGCACGATTCACAAGGGCATGCAGAGTAGACTGCACATGCGCCGTGCTCCAACTGGTTACAGTCGAAGCTACGAAAGGGGGCTAAAGCGGCAAAACAGAGGGGAGGCCGGACACAATAAGGAGCCTAAAGGTGTCAGGAGAGCCTATACATCGCCTAGGTAAGTATAATTTTTAACTTTTCTCCCCCCAATGTACAATGTAAATACATTTTTATAAAGAGCAGCTGAGTCTCTCAGAATTAAAGATTGGGATCTGTACAGCACTCTGTATGCTACAGTTTAGGAATAATGTTCCTTAATCATGAAACTGCATAGAATTTGGGAATTTCATTATCTATAGAACATGACATCATTACATGATTCAGAGAATCTGGAGATCTCACTGAAAACCAATATTCAGATAATCCTCTGTACACACGTGACAAGACCAAAAGTCAAAATTGGATGGCATGATCTTTGGGGACAGCAATGCATTAAAAAGAGACACAATTCAGTAGTGTAAGTAACTTCATGGACGCAAACATTTATGAAAACTACTGTCTCTAAACATAGTTTGTCACTGCCTCCCCAAAAGCAGGTTAAGGACTTCCGGTTTTGGCGCCTGTATGAGTGGACGGAGTTAGTGGAGCTCCGCTCTGGTTCGCCCCAGCACTGAGCAGCAGCCCGCAAAACTGCCGTGAGAGTCACACCGGAGGACAGCAGATACTCCCCAGAGCCACTACATCCCAGATGGAAAACTATATTACGCGCTCGGCGAATAAGGGAGGAATGCAGAACCCAGGGACACAGGATCCAAGATGGCGCCGAAGAAAGCACAACGCGCCAGAAGCCCAGACAAAAGCCCACACTTAGGTGACTGGGATATGGATAGTGGGGAGGAGGACACAGAGAGGCCAAATACGCGGAGGGATTCCAGGGACATAGCAGCAGAAGTTGCTAAACTCATTAGCCCTGATCTCCAGCATATCATGGAAGGTGCAGTTAAAAATCCCTAGGCCCAGTGACCAGACAACTGAAAAAACATGCAGGCAGACTTCAAGAAGCGGAGAAACGTATAACACAGCTAGAGGCAGATTTAGACAGCTCTAACAGAAAGCTTGAAGCCTCACAGAAAACTCAGAAGTATTTCCATGAAAAGCTAGAGGATTTAAAAAACTGATCGAGGCGCAATAACCTGCGAGTAATAGGCCTTTCTGAAAAACACACCTCGGGAGACATAGATGACTTCTGTGAACTGACACTACCAGAGTTACTAGGCATACCAGGTCCATGCAAGGCAGAAAGAGCCCATCGTGTAGGACCAGCGAGAAACGAAGAAAGTAACAAGCCCCCTCGCATAGTGATGGTCCGGTACTTAGACTTTAAAGATAAACAACGCCTGTTATCTGCCTTTAGAGCACGTAAGAAAGAACTGTTCTATGATAACCGCCATATACTAATATTCAACGATTACTCTGTAGATGTCTCTAAACGGCGCCAGGCCTTCAGCACGGTATGCACCGAGCTGGTGAAAAGAGGACTGCGATTCGCCTTGCAATAGCCTGCCACCCTTCGAGTAACAGGCAGGGATGATGAAACATATAATTTTAGGGACTGTGGAGATGCCAAGAAGTTTCTCTCTCAACCTGCGGTTGCGGCAAGGTCCCCTGGGCGTTCTTCTCCTCAACAAGATCAAGCAGAAGAAGAAGAAACTTAAACCTCTCATTTTTCATTCAACCGGATTGCCTGACTCCAGAATCATTAAAATTATAACATGGAATGTTAAAGGTTTGAGATCCCCGCTAAAAAGGGCGCAAATACTACGGCACTTAAAAAAACTGAAAGCGGATGTAGCGCTCCTACAGGAGACACATCTAGGGGTTAATGAAATCAAATGCATGGAAAAGAATTGGGTAGTCAAAAGCTTAGGCTCACCAGCCATAATCAGAAAGGCAGGGGTGATTACACTAATTAGCAGATCACTCCAAGCCACAGCGGAGGTCATACATAGTGATGCAGAGGGTAGATGGCTCGGGATGAAACTCCAATTGCCTGGAGAAACTTTAGAAATCCACAATGTGTATGAGCCAAATACAGAGCAAGCTGCCTTCTTACAAAAACTTCAATGGCAACTGTCTAGACAGGGAAGTGAACAAATGGTGGTAGGAGGAGACTGGAATGAGGTGGCGAATATTTATGAAGACAGATCAGGGAGGGAGAGAGGGGGACGAAATGTAAGAAGAGGTGGGTCCATGGCATTTGGGGTGGGTCTTCGTCTTACAGATGCCTGGAGATATCTGCACCCTTATGATAAAGAATATTCCTTTCACTCAATGGTCCATGGGACCTTTTCCCATATCGATTACATATTTTTAGGAGAACAGATTTTGAATAGACTGCAAAGTGCAGAAATACATGACTTAGTCATATCTGACCACTGCCCAGTGGGCATTGAACTAAATGAGAAGGTGCAAAGAGGATCGGATATCATCTGGAGGTTTCCAGAGCATCTGTATAAGGAGGACGAGGACTTTCATCTCCTATTGCGTAACTGGTGGCTAGAATTTAAGGAAGATAATAGAGAACACCTACGAGAACCCCATCTCTTTTGGGATACTGCAAAGGCAATTTTGGGAGGCCGGATGAGAGCATATACAGCCACAAAAAAGAAAAAAGTAGCTAAATTATACGAAGAGGCGGTACTACAGGTTAGAGAAGCCTATAGATGCTATAGACCAAGGCTTTTCAACCTGTGGTACGCGTACCACCAGTGGTACTTTGCTGTTGGCCAGGTGGTACACACCAGGTTTGCCTGCCACTTTATTGCCCGCATGCCACTTGTCCTGGTCCTGTCCTGCCTCCACAAAGTTTGGCTCCTCCTCCCTCGCTCCTTGCTGTGCTGCTCTGCAGCATACTTCAGACTTTAGATCAGTGGGGAAGAGACAGCCAGGCAAATAGTGCACAGTAATGGTGCAGATACAGAAAGGGACATCACTGCTCACTTCCTGTATTTGAAGTATACGCGCCGTCACCGTGCACCGTTTGCCTGACTGTGACTTCTCTGCGGCTGGCTTACCGATGATCTGAGGTGTTAACTATTCCGCAGGGCAGCACAGCAAGGAGTGAGCAAGGGGGAGCCGAACTTTGTGGTGAGTCACTGCCTAGCGCTCAATTCTCTGATGGTGGGACTAGGCTACCTATAATTATGCAGGGGGGGTGGGGGGGGGGAGGCAAGCACTGTAATAACAGTGCAGGAGATTTGGGAGCAGCCGGCGCCATCATAGGCTGAAATAGGAATTACGGCTATAGCGGCGCACAGTCAGTAACTTCGGCACCGTCAGAAGACAGTGCTGAAGTTGCTTTTAAAACACTGCAATTCGGCTTCCAGCAATAGCCGTATACCAGCTGTATCCTGCGCCCAAGTCTCCTGGTGGGCAATTCATATGTATCCTGCGCCCAAGTCTCCCAGCGGGCAATTCATATGTATGCGGGGGAGCGGAAAGAGAGGAACTTGCAAGGCTACCTATTATCTACCTACAGATTGCCAATACCGACAATATGTAGGCTTGCAATCTAATTGTAGTCGTTTTCCCCACCAATGCCTCCTACTTTTCCTCTCCCATATGCTCTTTTCTTTTCTTAAAGTGTACCTGTAAGAAAAAAGTGCCCCGGGGGGTATTTACCTCAGGGAAGGGGAGGCCTTTGTATCCTAAAAAGGTTTCCCCCTTCCTCCACTGTAGAAGGGATCCAGCTCTGGGAGCCCCAAAGTTCTTCTTGTCGGTGTGTGCGCATGCGCAGTAGTATTTGTTTTCCTTGACTGCAGTGCTTGAGTTTAGGTCTTCTTTAAAGAGGTTCTGTGGCATTCTAAAAATCAATCAAACAAGCTGACACTTATCTGGGGCTTCTATCAGCCCCCTGCAGCTGTAATGTCCCGTGCCGTCCTCCTACGATCCTCCGTTTCCCGCCGCCGGTCTCGGTTTAATATTCGTCTAAACAGAAGAATAATGTTAGCACCTGCTCGTGTCATCAGGAGCACAGCTACAGTGTAATAACTGATTACACCACGACCAGCGGCGGGGAACGGAGCATCGGAAGAGGACGGCGTAGGACATTACCGCTGCAGGGGGCCGATAGAAGCCCCAGGTAAGTGTCAGCTTGTTTGAGTCTTAGGATACAAAAGAACTCCTTTTAAGAAGAATACGGTGGCTGCTATATTAGTTTCCTTTTAAACTATATGAGTTGACTGGCAGCCCTGCTGATCTATGTCTTTGCAGAAGTGTCTGAATCACACCAGAAACAAGCATGCAGCTAACCTTGTCAGATCTGACAATAATGTCAGAAACACCTGATCTGCATATGCTTGTTCAGGAGCTGTGGCTAAAAGTATTAGAGGCAGAGGATCAGCATGATAGCCAGGTAACTGGCATTGCTTAAAAGGAAATAAATATGGCAGCCTCAATATGCCTCTCACTTAATATCTCCTTCAACTGCTCACTTTTTTTCACTGTAGTGGTCCTTTAAACAGTTGAAATTTGACAGTTGGAAAATGACAGTTTAAATAAGACAGTTGAAATTTGGCAGTTAAAAATGGCAGTTGGAAAATGACAGTTGAAAAATGGCAGTTGGAAAATGGCAGTTGGAAAATTACAGTTAGAAAATGGCAGTTGGAAAATGACAGTTGGAAATGGCAGTTAAAATTTGACAGTTAAAAAAATGGCAGTTAGAAAATGGCAGTTGGAAAATGGCAGTTGAAAAATGACAGTTGGAAAATGGCAGTTAAAAGTTGAAGTTGAAGTTGTCATTTTCCAACTGCCATTTTCCAACTGTCATTTTCCAACTGCTATTTTCTAACTATCATTTTTCAACTGTTGTTTTTTAACTGCCATTTTCCAACTGTCAAATTTTAACTGTCATTTTCTAACTGTCATTTTCTAACTGCCATTTTTTAACTGCCATTTTCTAACTGTCATTTTTAAACTGTCATTTTCCAACTGCCATTTTTTAACTGTCATTTTTTAAACTGCCATTTTCTAACTATCATTTTACAACTGTCATTTTTCAACTGCCATTTTCCAACTGCCATTTTTAAACTGTCAAATTTTAACTGCCATTTTTCAACTGCCATTTTCCAACTGTCATTTTCTAACTGTCATTTTTCAACTGTCATTTTTCAACTGTCAAATTTTAACTGCCATTTCCAACTGTCATTTTTCAACTGCCATTTTCCAACTGTCAAATTTTAACTGCCATTTTCCAACTGTCATTTTTCAACTGTTGTTTTTTAACTGCCATTTTCCAACTGTCAAATTTTAACTGCCATTTTCCACCTGTCATTTTACAACTGCCAAATTTTAACTGTTGATTTTCAACTGTCATTTTTAAACTGCCATTTCTCAACTGTCATTTTCCAACAGCCAAATTTCAACTGTTTTTCGACTGCCATTATTTTCCAACTGTCATTTTTCAACTTCCATTTTTCGACTATCCTTTTCCAATTGTTTCCTTCTTCCTTTCCTATTTTATTTATTTTGCAAACATAAGCCTTGAGATCCTCAATGTTGAATGTTGATTTGCCACCTCATTTTGTGTTCTGGGGGCTAGATTTGCACAATTTAAAACTGGCTACCTCTAACAGTGACAGGTGTCAGATATGATGGCTGGATAGTGCAATGGTTAAGGACTCTGCCTCTGATGTAGGAGACCTAGGTTCAAATCTTGGCTCTTGCTATTCAGTAAGCCAGCACCTATTCCGTAAGGAGTTCTTTGGGCAAGACACTCTAACTGCTACTGCCTACTGAGGGCGCTCTAGTGGCTGCCTCGCAAGCGCTTTGAGACAGGAGAAAAGCGATATACAAAAAAAGGAATTATTATATGGATAACTGTAGAGAGGGAGTGGAGAAAAAAGCCTATGTTGGCTTTTTATCTTCCTATCTTGCTCCCAGTCTAATGACCCATTTATTGTCTTCAACTTTCATAGTGGTTCTCTTTCCAGGCTAGCAGCACTTTTAGCCCCCTTTGAAACTTGTCCACACATTCTCTACCTCAGTGCTTGGTACTGGTGTTCCTCCACGATGGTGACCCTCTTTTTCTTGGGCTACTTCAAATGTATTTATTTATTGTGCATTATGGTGATTTATTGTTGCAGAGTTGTTTTTCAGATTAACTTGCACTGTTTTTTTCTTGATAAAGAGGTACTTTGTTGCTTTGGAATTTTGGATTATCTTAATTACAGAATGAATTACAGATCTGTCTGTACCAATTTTTTGGAGTGCCATCCATTTACTTCTCTTTACAAAAATGTATGGCACGTGTTTTGCTCTGCATGGCAGTATTAGTTGAAATGAGACAGCACTGTGTTGGCACAGAGATGCATGCAGCAGTTTATTGTCAGAACACACTGCTGCACAGCTCGAGAGTCTGAGACACATTACTGAAATAAGCTCAGCAATGCAGCAGTAGATCCTGACCTTCACGGTTGTTATCAAATTACCATATTAAAGGACCAATATAGTGAAAAAAGTAAGCAGTTAAAATCTTTCAGAACCAACATGTTTTGGACTAGTGGAGTTCCTCATTGGGGATACAAAGGGTTTTCTTTGTTTTTCAAAATAATTTCCTAAATGGCAGCTGCTAAGTCTAACTGCAAAAATAGGACCAGCCAGCGTCCCTACTTGCACACTATTTTGGCAGTCAGACTTAACAATGGCCGTTCAGCAAATGCTTTTGAAAACAAAGGGAAACCCTGAGACTCCATCGTGAGGAGATGGACTAGTCTAAAACCTGTTGGTTCTGTCAGCTTTTGAAGCGGACCTAAACTGAGAGCTTCCTCTCTGCTCTGAGGAGATAAGCAACAGCATCATAACTTTAAAGAAAAACATTTCTTTGTTACAACTTACAGAAATCTTACAAAAACCCTGCAGTGTTTACTTTCCCGTGTCCTAGGAACACAAAATGGTTAACCACCTGTGTTTACCTATGGGCCCAAATTATGGAATAGAGTGGCACACCTGACAGCCCTAATTTACACTTGCTGTTTACTTGTTGATAAGGCCTAATTAGTCAGGCTAATCTCTCTAGACCAGGGCTTTGTACCTGTGGTACGCTTGCCACCGGTGGTACTTTGCTGATGGCCAGGTGGTACACACCAGATTTGCCTGCCACTTTTTTGTCCACCTGCCACTTGTCCTGGTCCTGTCCTGCCTCCACAAAGTTTGGCTCCCCCTCCCTCGCTCCTTGCTGTGCTTCTCTGCGGCATACTTCAGATCTCAGCTCAGTGGGGAGGAGACAGCCAGGCCAGCGGTGCACAGTGATGGCGCAGATACAGAAAGTGACATCACTGCTCATTTGAAGTATACACGCCATCACCATGCACCGCTTGCCTGGCTGTCTCTTCACTGCAGCTGGCTTACCAATGATCTGAGGTGTGAACTATTCCGCAGGGCAGCACAGCAAGGAGTGAGCAAGGGGGAGCCGAACTTTGTGGCTAGTCACTGCCTAGCTCTCAGCTCTCTGATGGTGGGACTAGGCTACCTATAATTAAGCGTGTGTGTGACCTGAATGGCTACCTATATTGGCAATCTACCTCTAGATTGCCAAAACTGACAATATGTAGGCTAGCAATCTAATTGTAGTTTTTTTCCCCACCAATGCCCCCTACTTTTCCCCTCCCAAATGCCTTTTTTTTCTTAAAGTGTACCTTGTAAGAAAAAAGTGCCCCGGGGGGTACTTACCTCAGGGAAGGGGAGGCCTTTGTATCCTAAAGAGGTTTCCCCCTTCCTCCACAGTAGATGGGATCCAGTGCTGGGAGCCCCATAGTTCTCCTCATCGGTGTGCGCATGCGCAGTAGCTGCTCTCCATTCAGGCTCTAGCAGAAACAGCCAAGCCCGATTGCATCCAATCTACTGTGCAGGCACACTGGTGGTACTTGAAAGTTTTCGAGCAATAAAATTGGTACAATTAGTGAAGAGGTTGAAAAGCCCTGCTATAGACAATCTCCAAGCCAGGAATATAGAACTAAATGGCTAAAAGCAAAATCTAATGCAGATCAATGGCTCAGAGAAAGGGAGGTAATACAAAAATCATATAGAGATCTACATTATCACAAATTTGGTAGCAAAGCTGGGCGCCTTCTTGCCCTTATGACAAAAGGCTGATTCTCCCCTTTAATTGTCCACGCTCTTAAGAACTCCTCAGGGCAGGTAGTACATCAACCAAAAAAGGTCAATGATTTTTTTGCCCAATTCTATCAACGACTATACAGCCAGCAGGAGCTAACAAATGTGCAAGGGATAGAGGCGACTCTAACAGATAGAAAACTGCCAAAAGTGTCAGCTGATGATCTTGAAATGCTAAATAGTGACATCACCGAAGCAGAAATTAAGGAAATTATAAAGAACCTAGCAAACCATAAAGCTCCGGGTCCTGACTGACTCCCGAGTGAGTTTTATAAAATCCTGAAAGAAGAAGTAGCCCCAATTCTGGCTCGGGCATAGGGAGAAAGAATGCTAGACTCAGGAAAAGAAGCTTATATTAAGCTATTACTAAAACCAGGGAAGGACCCCCAAAGCCCAGGCTCATACCGCCCAGTCTCCCTTATCAATCAAGATACAAAATTACTCACCAAAATTATAGCGGACAGACTTGCTCAATTTCTTCCCAAATTAATCCATAGGGAGCAAGTAGGCTTTGTCAAGGACAGAGCCACTGTTTCCAATATTAGAAAAGATCTGAATAATACTAGAGCAGGTCCGAGCATACCCTAAAACACATAGGAAAAGTGCTATAGTCACTTTTGATGCGGAAAAAGCGTTTGACGCAGTGAGCTGGACGGAGGGAGTCCTTGTGAAGATTGGCTTTGGGAGTTCTCTTCTCAATATGTTTCATATTCTGTATAAGGACCCCATGGCAAGAGTCTACACCCCTGGCTTTTTGTCAGGGCCAATTAAACTACAAAGAGGAACGAGGCAGGGTTGTCCCCTGTCTCTGTGAGAGATCGCGGAAAAGCCGCCGCATGTACTGGCAGTAAGGCGGCTGTTTCCGCGTCCAACGCGGCGGTTTGCACGCGGCAGCATGCGTCTGGTGTGGCTGGGTCTGTTAGTTACATAGTTACATAGTTATTTTGGTTGAAAAAAGACATACGTCCATCGAGTTCAACCAGTATAATCGAGTTCAACCAGTATAATCGAGTTCACACAGATGGATGGAGAGCTACGCGCGCGCGCGCCAGAGGTCAGGACCTTTATACCAGCAGCAGAGGTAGATCATCTGATTCCTGCTGGACTCCTGATTGGCTGAGTGGCTCGGGCGGGAAAACAGTAAATTCGGGCGCCTGAGGCTAGTGGACAAATCGGGCGCCGCCATTCACTCCTATAATAAATATCGTTTAATGGGCGCCTGATAGGAAAAAAGGGCGCCGGAGAAAACTAACGTTTTAAAAGCGGCGCCCGGAGACTTAATGTTTTATTACTGTTTCTTATGATTACACATTATTTAATGATTTATACATTTTTAAAAATTATTTTTAAACGAAAAACAGTACAATATTTTTTTCTACACATTATTTTTAAACGAAAAACAGTACTTTTTTTTTTTTTTTCTTTTTTTACATTATTTTTAAACGAAAAAACCAACAGGGGGGTCTTAGGTTTAGGCACCAACAGGGGGGTCTTAGGTTTAGGCACCAACAGGGGGGTCTTAGGTTTAGGCACCAACAGGGGGGTCTTAGGTTTAGGCACCAACAGGGGGGTCTTAGGTTTAGGCACCAACAGGGGGGTCTTAGGTTTAGGCACCAACAGGGGGGTCTTAGGTTTAGGCACCAACAGGGGGGTCTTAGGTTTAGGCACTAACAGGGGGGTCTAGGGGTTAGGGGTAGGTACAGGGAGGGTTACTTAGTAATTTTTTTTTTAAACGTTATTATACGTTTTACTATTTAAACGAAAGATTAACGTTTTTACAATTGCCGATTTAATGCACATTATTTAATGATTTATAACTTTAAAAAACATTAATTTTAAACGAAAAACAGTACAATACATTTTTAAACGTTATCCATGCTTATCATTAAAAACCCGGCGCCCTTTTTACCCAGCGCCCCTTTTTAACGTACGCCTCTGGCGGGGCGGCAGAGTCCTGCAACTATATATACAGCTTGCTTGTCAGTTGCTGGTTGTCTGCCATTGCGAACACTTACGTGGAAGCATTCAGACCATAGTCAGATCCTACAGTGTGTTTGAACCAGGAGGACCTGGGAATTCACACTGAGCCATTTATTTGTGTTATACTCCAGACTAGTTCCAGGGTGCTGAGACCACGGACCTCGCACCCAAGTCTAGGGAACTGTATTATCATTTGTGTTATTCTCCAGACTAGTTCCAGGGTGCTGAGACCACGGACCTCGCACCCAAGACTAGGGAACTGTATTATCATTTGTGTTATACTCCAGACTAGTTCCAGGGTGCTGAGACCACGGACCTCGCACCCAAGACTAGGGAACTGTATTATCATTTGTGTTATACTCCAGACTAGTTC
Source organism: Hyperolius riggenbachi (assembly GCF_040937935.1). Taxonomy (NCBI): domain Eukaryota; kingdom Metazoa; phylum Chordata; class Amphibia; order Anura; family Hyperoliidae; genus Hyperolius; species Hyperolius riggenbachi. Next base: position 212,955,251 of record NC_090651.1, on the reverse strand, counting down.
CAGGGTGCTGAGACCATGGACCTCGCACCCAAGACTAGGGAACTGTATTATCATTTGGTTATTCTCCAGACTAGTTCCAGGGTGCTGAGACCACGGACCTCGCACCCAAGACTAGGGAACTGTATTATCATTTGTGTTATTCTCCAGACCTGCTTGTGACGCCCATCTTTCAGGGGTCACTAGCTACCGGGTCTTCTTGCTACTCAGCCTGGGACTCCGCCTCCTTGGATGTCTCAGGCTGCTGCAAGATCTCTGCGCTTCCAAAGGGAGGTATTTCTCATACTGCCAAGGACCACCTGCTCCTCAGGTGGTCCTCACTCAAAGTTAATACTGTTGCACCAAAAACACTCACACTATATAGGTGTCCAGAGGTTAGCAATATATCTGTATTATCGGTGATTCTGCAGATCATCAATAATCAGGTATATATCTGCATTCTTGGTGATACTGCAGATCATCAATAATCAGATTCTCTCTGCGTGCTGACACCAATCGTTACAGTCTCCACTTCTTTTCAATATAGCGCTGGAGCCACTAGCTAGGAAATTACATTCAGAGCTGGAGGAAATTCAGATAGGCAGAATGAAGGTAGTTCAAACCCTTTTTGCAGACGATCTGATGCTGTTTTTGTCTGACCCACAAACCCAACTACCTAAAGCACTACAAATTATCAGCACCATTGGAGCCCTTTCAGGCTTCAAAATTAATGTAAACTAAAGAGAACTTCTTCCAATCTCAAAACTGGCAAACCCACAAGATTTTAAAAACTTTGGGGTTAAAGTGGTACAAGACAATATCAGATACCTTGGAATCAACATGGGTAGGGACCCTGCCTCTATTTACTCCTTAAACATTACACCATTATTTAGATCCCTGATAAAACCACTTCACGGATAGAGATGTTGCGAACTGTTCGCTCGGCGAACATCTCTGGGGCTTTTACTACTTCCGGGTCGCTCTGACCCGGAGTAGTACGCCTGCGCTGCCTGGCGAAGCACGTCCTAGATCGTGCTCCTGTTGCCGGGCACTCTCTGCGCATGTGCATGACGTCGTTCATGATGTCACGCACATGCGCAGAGAGTGCCCGGCAACAGGAGCGCGATCTAGGACGCACTTCGCCGGGCAGCGCAGGCGTACTACTCCGGGTCAGAGCGACCCGGAAGTAGTAAAAGCCCCATGTATTCAGAAATGTTCGCCGGTGAACGGTTCGGGAACCGTTCGCTACATCTCTATTCACGGATGGCAAAACATCCCCTTAGGTGTTATGGGGCGTATCGCCTTGGTCAAAATGATAACTTTTGGCCGATTACTCTATCCAATGCAGGTCTTGCCGGGTCTTTTAAAGCATAAAGATGTAACCGAACTTCATAAGGCAATTAGCAAATTTATCTGGAATGATAGAAGAGCTCGAATTAAACTTTCCCGGTTGCAGTTACCAAAGGAGATGGGGGGGCTCAATTTCCCAAACATCCGTAGATATAACATATCATGCCTCTTTCGGCATGTGAGGGACTGGATCGTGGACGCCTCGGAATTTTCAAATACGGATCTGGAATGCCATATAGCTGAACCATGGGAATTGACAGGTCTTCTACATGCCAGTTGGTCAAACATGCCAGTACGACTAAATCATAACGTGATATATAGGGACACAATGATAGCATGGAGGGAGGTCAGGAAGGTTTTTAACCTCCCGTGGAAAATCTAAAAATATTTACCATTAAAGGGCAATCCAAATTTCACGGCAGGAAACATTCATGACAATTATAGAAAATGGGCAGAAAAGGGTATGGCAAAACTTGGTTATCATTTGGGGAAATTAGATGATTATATGGCGTGCCATGAACTGATTTTCTGGTCTTTGCACAGATTCAGTCTTTTGCACGTGCACATCTAAAGAACATATCGGTTATAGCCAATATCTTACCCTTTGATCTATTTTTAAAACCAAAAGGTGGTAGAATTTCTTTATCAGATATCCAACAGGGCCTGGAAGCGTGGGAGTCGGGACTGCAGGGTAAGGTGAAAAATAATATGTCTAGCTGAAACAAATACTTCACAGTACCAGATATCGAAAAGAGAATTATTGAAGGCAATAACCAGGTTAGGAAAGTGATGATAAGCGAAAGATGGAGAGAGTCCCACTTGCTCATGATATATGAAGCCAAATATGCATTTAACGTGATATATAAAGAACCGAGGCCGGGATATGTAAGTCATTGTCCAAAATGTTTGCATCCTAAAGCTAATATGATTCATTGTTTATGGTTCTGCCCAACTATCCAGTCTTATTGGGAAACATTTGTCAAATTTATAAACAGGCTGAATAAGTGCCAAATATCGAAGGACCCCATGTTACTTCTATTTAACTCACAGGAAGAATCTAACCCCCCCAAAGCATGAAACAGATCTAGTTCATTTGTGTCTTCTGGCAGCCCAGAAAGCAATTTACAATAGATGGGTCTACCCAACTGTACCCACTATCTGGGACCTGAAGGAAGAGCTTAGACATATAATGTTACTCGACAAACTAGAGACCTATATTCACAAAGAAAAATCTACCAAAACATTTTTTCAACGCTGGAAACCATATCTTCTTTATGTAATGTCTCGTCAAGATTTGCAGAAGCTAGTCTTACCCTTTAAATATACACACTGGTAGGCACCCTTGGACAACTGGAATTAATAGCAAACTGACAAACAAACTGATGATTTGATAGAGCAAAGGACTGGAACTAGACAGCCTGCATTAGGAGTAACCAGCATAATTTAATGTGTAGGAAGAAATAGTGACGGGGAGGGGGGAAGGGCGTAGGGTGGGGGTGAAGGGATAGTTTATCTGAAAGCATGTCATATTTCTACTTGAAATTGTTCTCATACTATGTTTCTTTTTGAAAAACTTAATAAAACATGTTTTTTTTTAAAAAAAAAGCAGGTTAAAGCTCTACCATGCCAAAAAGAAACCATATATAAGCATGATCCAGATACAGTTGCCTTCTCTGGGCCCAAGCTCACTTAAGATAAGTTAAGGCAAAGCTGAAAACTGTCCTGTGGTCTGATGCATCAAAATTTGAAATACATTTTTTTTTTTATCATGAATGCCACACCCTCTAGGTTGAAGAGTAGACAGACCATTCAACCTCTTACCAGCGCACAGTTCAAATCCAGGATCCATGGTAGTATGGGAGTTAATTAGTGCACATATTGTGGGGAGTTTCCACATCTGGAGAGACACCATTAATGCTGAATAAGATATACAGATTTGGGAACAACATATGCTACCCTTCAGACAATGTTTTATTTCATTGGCAACATTATAGACTATAATCTGCCCCAATGCAGTGATTATGCAATAACGTGTTAGGAGGATTAGCCAAAGGGAAGGTCTAATGTCACAGTTCTGCTAGTAACAGCAAGGAGATTGTAAGGCTGCATAGTTTTGAGTTACAATAAGAACACATTAAAGTGGGGGGTACAGCCTGACCCACAAGGACACTGGAGTGAGAATCTATGGTCTTACTGAGCTGTGGAGATTCCAGACCTACCCAGTCCCACTCCGCTTCCTGACTGTGAACAGCCGGTGAACTTCACCATACTAACAGAACTCTTAGAACTTATTATGCTGCATTTAGCAATGGTGGATGATTTTGAGGAGGGCCTGGAGAGCATTAGAAACTACTTCTTGCAGGTAGACATAACTGATAGCAGATCTGAGCTCACTGAGAATAAGAAGAAACAGAGGACTATAACATTTTTCTCATAGAAATAATCAGTGTGGGAGGGTTGAAATGGACCCTAAGAAGTACATTTTAGGGTTGCTATGTGAACGCTTCCCTGACTTGTTTGAAGTAAAATTGATGATGCATAGCTCTCACAAAGCAAGGTGCCTGAAACCTAAAGACTTCAATCTGTCTCATAGCAAAATTATGTTTTTTCACAACTAAAGAATGTGCTCTTACCAAGACCTGAAACTCAACAGACTTGGGCTACCGAGGAATAAATCTGCAGGTTTACTTAGAAGTATCTCCAGCTACATGGGCCCACTAAAGGAGGTTCAAAGCCCTCACATCAGTGTTGCTTAAATGCAAAAGCAGAATTAAATGGGGTTTACCTTTATAATTTCACATAACAGCAGTTACAGTTACTAGTTTCAGCTCTAGGAAACATCTCAGACACTTTGCAAAAACATGGCATAACAGAAGACTGCTCTGAACAGAGAAATCTCTCAGCCAGCTTACAGCATCTGTCTCCTCCATGGCTGGAATGGACTTCTGTTGGTTCCAGGCATTCCAAGCCACGTAACGATTCTTCTTGCTCTTCTTTACTATTAGAGCACAATGCCTGGCTTTCATCCAAGATCTCAGCAGCTCTGACTGTTATGTCCACATAAACATTTACCTTTGCAATGTCCTTTCTCTTTCCGTTCCATGACTTATTAATGTCAAAGGCATCTCCGGAAGCCCAAATGGATCGTGACTCTTTTCAAGTTGCATGCTCTCTGCTACTGTTTTCAGTGACTATCCGCATTCTCCTTTTTGTAGTTTTTACTTTGTCTAATTTCCTCTGTTGACAATCTACAAACTAATTTCTTTTTCTGTTATTTGTTCCTTTGACTGCTATTAGTCATATTACTGTTTTTAAAGAGGTTAATAATGGCTAATGAGAGCGGTGTAAAGCTTTAAGTTATAGTCATAAGATAAACCAAAGGAAATTACAGTACGCGTGTACATTCACAGTAATCACCCATGCTAAATTAGTTTTAGTAAAGGGAACTCTTTGGATGCTTTAATGCTCCCTTATGAAATCCTAGTGGTCCTTGCTCACCATGAACTTACTGGGTATGTAAATACTAGTAATTAGCCATGTGATTCAGGGTTTAAGTTGGAACATTTACATTTGTATGTGTGGTTACAACTTAAAACAAGTGAAAATGCAGCCAACCAAAATGCAAATTACTTAGCTCTAGGGTCTAAAGGGAGCTTGATGTAATGGCCCATACTCACGAGGGACTTTTGTCGCCTCAACACGCGGCGCGCGCGTGTTGCGGCGACAGGTCGCCCGTGAGTATGGGCCGTCGCACACGCGCGCACCCCGAACTGTCGCCCGCCGCTCACGTCGCCATGCGATTGAAACTTTCAATCGCATGGCGACAGTCGCCGCTGCCCCCCCCCCGCCGCAACTGTCGCTAGTCCGCGTGAGTACGCGGACTAGCGACAGCAACCTCCATGTAGGTACATGGAGCTTCCGGCGGGGGGAGGAGGAACGTCAGCGACAGCTTCCGCCTTGCCGCTGGTCCCTCTTCCGCGTGTGTACGCGGAGGGACCTGGCGAGAAGCTGTCGCCGGCCTGTCGCCCACACGCTCACGTGTGCTGGCGACAGGCCACATTTCTCGCCCGTGAGTATGGGCCATTAGAGGAACACAAAGGTCATCTTCATTCTGTAATAAACAATGTCAGTTGCCTCACCTCTGTGCTGATGTTCTGCCTCTAATACTATTATTTTAAAACAATGGCAAATCGAATTGAATCGAATCGAATTCCGATCGGACATGCCGGATTTAATCGGATCGTAAATAGAATCGTAATTGAATCGTACAAAGAATCGTATCGTGTAGATGGGGCTTAAGCAGGCCATACACTGGCTCGATTCACGGCCGTTTCGACAGCAGATCCGATCCTGGGATCGGATCTGCTGCCAATCGCTTGCGCTAAACGCACCCGCCGATCCGATTCCCTCCCGAAATCGGATCGGACCGTCGATCGCGCCGTGCGGGAAATTACCCTCGATCGCCCGGCGGTAGGAGCGCGTCGCTTGCGGCGTACGATTCGGGCCCGATCCGAGCATGTATACACTACCTGAAGCTGGCTCCGGGGTCCTCTTCTCCTCGCTGCACCGCATTTCCGCATGTCCCAGTGTACGCTTATACTTCCTGTGTCACTCCGGTGACCAGGAAGTTGAAATAGAGGGCGCTCTATTTGAACTTCCTGGTCACGGAGTAACACAGGAAGCGCCGGGATGGAGCAAGAACAGCGGTGCGGTGCAGTGCGGAGAAGATGCCCGGGAGCCAGCCTCAGGTAATGTATACGGGGGGGGGGGGACAGGCGGCAGGAGCAGCTGAACAGATTGTGATCGGTTTCAGGCTGAAATCGATTCACAATCTGTTTGCAGTAAAGGCAGCCATACGATCCCTATCTGATCAGATTCGATCAGATAGGGATCTGTCAGCTGGTCGATCTAATGGCACATCGACCAGTGTATGGCCACCTTTAAGCTCAGAATGAGCATGTAGATCAGATGATTGGACTCTCAAAAACAACTAAAGACTAAAGCTCAGCATGACTGCCAGGCAATTGGCATTGTTTACAAGGGAATAAGGATGGCAGCCTCCCTATTCTTCTCACTTCAGGTTCCCTTTAATTGCTGAATTTTTTTTTTTTTAAACTTTAAAGGTGAGAAGTTTTGAATCTCCTCTACTAATATAAACAGTGTAAAGAGTGGGAGTGTTTTGAGATCAACAGCTCCATAGCCTTGATTCATCACGTAGCACAACGCTTGTGGAGGCAAAATAATCTATATAGTGATGCAAAGCGGTAGTCAGGACGAATGATCGATGACAAGTAGATATCGACCATTTACCATATTAACAGCAAAGCTATTCATTTTTTAGTCATCTTTACATCTCATGTATGTCAGGAGTAGGAAAACAAGTCTGACTACTTACTAGTTTAGACTTGACCCACTGCAAATGTAGAGTAGCTTCCACGCTTATAATCTGATCAAGATTATATCTGAGGCTTATTATAGAAAAAAAAACCTTTTAACGAATCAGTGACTTATTCTTTAACCACTTCAGTCTATCTTGATGACTATAGTCGTCCAGATAGACACTGTTCAAGTCTAACTGGACGTGTATACGCCTCCAGTGTAATAGTGGCGACTCCAATCAGGGGCCATGTCCATTCATAATGATGGAACAAAAGTAAAGTTAAAAAAAACAAAAAACTTTCTGGTAAACCAGGGAAGTGTTTCTAGCGCCATCTAGTGGTGAAAAGTTAATTTGCACATACCACACATTTTAATAAATAAAACAATTAGTCCCTTTCAAATGCCCCCCCACCCCCCCCCCACCCCACCCCAGTTACCAAACAATCACATGTTAAAAAAAAGAAAGAAACAGTTAAAAAAATCCATTAATAGTTGCCTTAAGGACTCTACTTTTTTTTAATATGTATGTCATAAGGGTATACTGTTATTATAGTACATAAGGGCTTGCAATTGACCAGACACAAAAAAAAAACCAAAACAGAAAAAATACACCTTTACTTCCAAATATTATATTGCCACCATACATTGTACTAGGAGCATAATTTAAATGTTGTGATAGCCACTAGCCAGGACAAATAGGCAAATAAAATCTGTGGTTTTTTTTATAGTAGCATTGCTTATTTTACAACTATAGAGGATGGAATTGGAGAAATAGTGTGTTTTTTTTTCTTGTTTTTTGCCTATAAAATGCATAGAAAATAAAGTAATTACTGAAAACAAGTATAACTCACAAAAAGCCTAATTTGTTGTGAAAAAAACAATATATATAGATCATTCACTTGTGAGAAGCAGTGTTAAAATTATGGCTAAATGAATGGGGGAGTGCAGACAGGTAAAAATGGCTTTTGGCATTAAGGGTAAAATGGGCTGTAGGCTGAAGTGATTAAACATGACAGCTGTAGATATAAACAAGTAAATAGTTTCCAACCATTTACCATGACGATTGGAAACGACTGATCATCTGTGGGATTGTATCATTAATAGCCAGCTTAAGAATAATACAGTTCAGTGCCTTTATTAAGTATAGTCATCACTAGAAAGGTTTGGTGTTTTATGCTTATGTTATACAATTTTGTTTTTAATGTTATTTGAGGAAAATAAATATAATTAATATTATTAAAAACATCACTTTCAGCGAGTGAAGAAAATCTAAAACAGATAACTACAGCACTTGTGTGTCTGAATCCTTAGATTCTTCTATTGTGTTCAGATGTCAAACATTGCAAACAATGTGTAACAACAACTCCTTACATGTTATGGTCTGTCCACCAGGTGCCTGTGGATGGAAACTGGGGGAACTGGGGCCCTTGGGGTGAATGTTCCCGGAGCTGTGGAGGGGGTGTACACTTCTCCTACCGGGAGTGTAATGATCCTGAACCTCAGAATGGAGGGAACTACTGTCATGGTCAAAGAGTTATCTATGAGTCGTGTGAAACCCAGGAGTGTCCTCACGAAGGTAGGTATATATGTTGCCTCTATCTCTTCTTTTAGACTCTATTCCTGAACCCTAGATATAGACATTCAGTTCATTAGAGAAGGTGATTGAGATCAACATTTGTTTCAAAGAAAATCTGATGTCGTATAGATTTAATACCTACTTTTCCAACAAATCATTTCCATGCAGGGAAATAAATAGGCAGACTAACAAGATGTTGGATTGCTCTAACTAATTTATGGTTACATACTGTATTTCACAATCAAAAAAAACAGCAGCACATACGCAATGAGGCAGATTTATCAAAATTGAAAGATGTTATAAAAAATGAGGATTTTAACTAGTCAATCAGGCCAACTTTTGTGTTTTTTTGTTTTCTTTATTCCAGAGAAGAGTTTTAGGGAGGTCCAGTGTGAGAAGTACAATTCCTATAACTACACAGACCGACATGGAAAACTTCATGAATGGATCCCAAAGTACTCAGGTGTATCCCCCCGTGATCGATGTAGGCTTATGTGCCGGGCACGTGGTGGGAGCGAATTCAAAGTCTTCCAGTCTAAGGTGAGATGATGAATATATGCACTATTTGCCATATAATCCTTCTGTGTGAAGCAAGCACCCAAAAGAGGTCAGATAGATGTGCTATGACTCCTAGTGTCTCTGCACTATACACTCTCAAACTCAGTCGCAGTTGAGTCAGCACCATCAAGTAGTAAATAAGCTCTTTATTGAAGTAAAAACAGCATAATATCTTGCTGTAACAGCGACTGCTCCGCTGTTTCGGTCCGCAGACCTTCCTCAAGCTTTTAAGTCACATATCACACTGCCATTAAAACCAATCCAAATATATAGGCAACTTCACAGTCAGTAACCAATCAAATTCAAATCTCTACAGCCAATCAGAGGCCAGTGGTCATCCAGTAGACCTGATGGGGAACTTAGGTCTGTAAAATGCAAATATTTCTATCCCATAATAGTGCACAGAAGCTCATGAATATGTAAATCCTTCTCCACATGTCCAAACGGACCACAAAGGAAACACCGCCTTATGTAGGCAAATAATATGTGCATATTAAACAGAGTGCCTGTCTGAAGTGTCTTACTGTGGCTGGTGCGGCCGATAATCCTCACTGACAGCCAGGGCCGAATTTGTACTTTCCAGTGCCCTAGGCCTGCTATCTCCAAGCGCCCCCCCCAAAAAAAATATTTTGTCCAACACTCTGACTAGCGATTATTGGTTTGAATGGGCTCATTTCAGTTGTGCTGCTCTGGCCCCCATTCAGCAAATAATTCCTGTAATTTGCACTCCTGCCCGAATGTGCACAGCAGCCGATAGTGTTCTGGACATGCATACTTGAGAAATGATGCTGATCTATGACCGGTACTTGTCAAGAATGTGTAACACTGTACCGGCCTCGGTTGCTGTGCACATCTGGGCAGGAGCGAGAAATTACAGGGAGCACGAGTGGCCAGAGCATGCGCTGCTTCTTTGTCCTCTGTGCGACTGGCTGCAGTCAGCGCCACAAACAGGTGGCAGGCCAGTGCAATGGAGAGAAGCCCATCCAAAACAGAGAACAGGTAAGTAGACCCACTTTGGATGTTCTGTTGTAATTATAGTGGACCTGAACTCAGAACTTCCTCTCTGCTCTAAAAGATATGCAACAACATAACCTTTCAATAAAAACATTTCTTTGTTACAGCTGATACAAATCCTGCAATAAATCTGCAGTGTGTCTACTTCCTGCTTTTATGGAAGCAGACATATTTTTTAACATCCTGTGCTTTCAAATGAGCTTAGATGTTGTGGCAGTCAGGTGACACAGTGTAGAGATCAAATTACAACTTGTGACACAGAGGAGGGGGAATTAGACAGGCTCTCGAAATACATACATGGTACAGTTCTCTGTTTTCCTTCTCTCCTGTGCAAGAGTTCAGCTCCACTTTAAAGCATCTGAATGACATTTATTTATATTTGCTAAAAAATGTATGCATCTCTTTTGAATGTTGAATGTACATATGGTGGTGGTGTGCTCTAACATATTGACAGTATACGGGAACAAAGTCTGAAAAAGGCTTATTAGCAGAAAGCTTACTCTTTTTCTTTTAAGCCAATAAATGGTATCACCCTGATTCAAAACTCTCTGCTTTCACTGATGGCTAAGAGGGTACAATGCTCTACTGCTACAGGAAAGGAGAAGGATGCATCATGCCAAACCATACACATTAGCATAGAGGTAGTAACTGTTCATGTGCAGTGCTGCTCGGATACCCCTTTTAAAAATCCGGATTGAATTCGGATCCGGATACCTAGATATCCGATCCGAATCGGATATCCGAGTTTGAAATTTTGGTACCCGAATCGGATATCCGAACCCAGTATCCCAGATATCTGCCCGGATTCGGATATACGGGTAGAAAACCGGAAGTGGGTTTTAAATTGCCTTTAAAACATTTTAGGGTAAATGAGGCATGTAGCATCATGTTTTTTTAATGATGTGGGGACTTAAAATCCCCCCTCAAAAAAAAAATTCTCTCTCTCTCAGATGGGAAATCCGAGTTTGCTCGGATGGTGCTATTCGGATTTTAAAAAATATCCGAATTGCTATTCAAAGTTCGGATAATGGAAAAAGTTTGGATTATCTGTGTAGTTCGGATACCCGAATATTGGATGAGCACCACTGCTCAGGTGTCCTTTAAAATTACAGTTTAGCAATGAAAGGGAAGAAAACAGCATTTTTATTCTTGCAGGTCTCATAGATGGTAGGAGCTGGAGGACAGAAAATGAGTCAGGAAAGAGTTAACTAAGGAAGAAGAGACCACTGCTAGCTAAGAAAAACAGTCATAAAGCTGTAAAAGAAACTAGCAGAGCTCAGTGATGTTTGTGAATGCCTGCATTAAAACTCAGCGGAACTTAGTTCTATCTGCTTTGTAATGTAAATCCCTTTTATTTCTCACATCCACTTGTATGTCCATTATACAGAAGAATGATTGTTATAACACATCAAGAAGTGAAAGAGAGAGAAGCAGGGATTGGGGAACTCTGGAATTCAGCTATTAGTGCAGAGCAGGGCGCTGGATGGCTGCGCTGCGGGACCAGAAGAGATGATTTACTTTGATTTAGAGATGATTTACTTTGACATATGACCTCTTCTCTCTCCAAGTCATGCCGCCCTTCTTATCTTATCTAATTTTATCGCCCTAGGCCGTGGCCTTTTATAGAAATCCGGCCCTGCTGACAGCCGTGCTTCCGCCTCCTGACGTCACCATGACGCCGCTTGCCACGTGACAAAAGTCACATGACTGCCAACAGCCGATGGGGAATCACCTATCTCTTGGTGATACATCCCCATGGCAACGCATACCAGCACGATGCCGGCATGACATGCCGGGCAAATCGTGCTGTATATAAACAGAAGCGCTGCTCTAAACTGACATCTAGCTAAATATAAGGAGTGCTGCTGCATAAAGGGACTTACCACCTCCTCCCCACAGATCACTAGACGCACAGTAGATGGGCATTAATATCGGATGACCACTGATCTCCTCCAGCTGCCGATTTCTGAAATAAGTAAATACAATATTAATATCAACCCACTCTCATACCAAGGCCCGATTCAGAAAAGAGCGCCAACCGACAGTACGGTTGCCCCCGCGCAACCACGAACCCCTGCGCGAAACTCCAAAGGCCCCGCGCAAAAACACGAACCCCCGCACACAAACGATATCAGTCCCGCACGAAAATCAGTGCCTGTGCGCAAAAACGCCAATGCCCTGCACGTTTCGTGCGGTCACGGATTTTCACGTGGGACGTTGGCGTTTTCGTGCACGAGCGCTGATTTTCGCGAGGGACCGATATCGTTTGCGTTCGGGGGTTCGCGTTTGCGCGCGTGCCAAGCGGCGTCATGGTGACGTCAGGAGGCGGAAGCACGGCTGTCAGTGAGGATTATCGGCCGCTCCAGCCACAGTAAGACACTTCAGACAGGTACTGTGTTTAATATGCGCATATTATTTGCCTACATGATGCGGTGTTTCATTTTTGGTCCATTTGGACATGTGGAGAAGGATTTAGATATTCATGAGCTTCTGTGCACTATTATGGGATAGAAATATTTGCATTTTACAGACCTAAGTTCCCCATCAGGTCCACTGGATGACCACTGGCCTCTGATTGGCTGTAGAGATTTGAATTTGATTGGTTACTGACTGTGAAGTTGCCTATATATTTGGATTGGTTTTAATGGCAGTGTGATATGTGACTTAACAGCTTGAGGAAGGTCTGCGGACCGAAACAGCGGAGCTGTCGCTGTTACAGCAAGATATCATGCTGTTTTTACTTCAATAAAGAGCTTATTTACTACTTGATGGTTCTGACTATTTGCCATGTATGCATCACCCAACTAACCATACCTGAATGGTAGGACGCCTGATGCGAACTTAACTTTGTTTCCCAGTAAAGTTTATCTTATGTGATAAAAGATCCAGAATGCACAAAAAAGAGAGATGGAACATTTTGCAAATCACTGAATAGGTCTCTGAAACCATTGTAGAAAGCTGGGAATAAAATTTATAAAGTACTGGTTAATTCTGTTTATCTGTTCAGGTAGATGTACAATAGATATTTTCCATAGCCACAGCCAGATATTTTATGGAAATGATTGTGATTTCAGCACACCTTTGCAAGCACAGGTACAAGGGTACAAGGACCATGAACACCAGTCCTAAATTGGTGTACTTAAAGGGATACTGTAGGGGGGTCAGGGGAAAATGAGTTGAACTTACCGGGGCTTCTAACGGTCCCCTGCAGACATCCTGTGTTGGCGCAGCCACTCACCGATGCTCCAGCCCCGCCTCCGGTTCACTTCTGGAATTTCAGACTTTAAAGTCTGAAAACCACTGCGCCTGCGTTGCCATGTCCTCGATCCCGCTGATGTCATCAAAAGCGCACAGCGCAGGCCCAGTATGGTCTGTGTCTGCGCAGTACACTCCTGGTGACATCAGCGGGATAGAGGGCACGGGCGTGCAGGCGCAGTGGTTTTCAGACTTTAGGGCCCATTCACACTTACAATCGCAGAACGCCGGCGATTACCGCCGGCGTTCTGCGGGAGTGATTTTCCCGCGATTAGCGCGGAAAAATCACTGGACACTGCGGCGGTTTTGGAGCGATCGCGATTAGCGTGCTATGCACGCTAATCACGATCGCAAATCGCGGAACGCTCGTCGCCGGCAAACCGCTGCATGCAACGCGGTTGCGGTTATCGCTAACCGCAACCGCGGCAGTGAGAACACGGCCACTAGCTACAATGTGTAGCGGTTCTTGCAGAACCGCTAGCGGTTTGCCGCGAGCGGGAATCGTGCGATTCCCGCTCAGGTGTGAATGGGCCCTTAAAGTCAGAAATTCCAGAAGTGAACCGGAGGCGGGGCCGGAGCATCGGTGAGTGGCTGCGCCAACACAGGATGTCTGCGGGGGACCATTAGAAGCCCCGGGTCAGATCAGCTCATTTTCCCCCGACCCCCCCTACAGTATCCCTTTAAGTTCCTGGCGGTGTTCAGTTGGGTGTGGGGAGAGACTGCTTTTCCTTTGGCTAGGCAATGTAGGGGACTATGACAAATATATATTTATGTATATATAAATGTTAAGCTAATTTGTCCCTCTTTGGACATAATTTGTGCTCCTTTATAGCCGTAATTACAATTACGGTCTATGGCGGAGCCCAAGTCAGGCACTACGCAGGGCCATGCAGGCACTGAGATGACCTGGCTTGCTAGATGGGCTCAGTTATGAAGGCTCAAGGCTCCCTTTGCTGTATTGTTAGTGCAGGACAATCAAGCAACTCTTCTAGTACTAATAAATAACACAGAAAATCACTATACAAGCTGAGCCAACCCATCTCTGTGTTCTGCCAGAAAGCATAACTGTACAGCCTGTACACTGAAGAGCTGATAATCATTGGATCTCTCTTCTAGGTGGTTGATGGCACCCTGTGTGGCCCAGAAAGCTTATCAGTGTGCGTACAAGGTCAGTGCATTAAAGCGGGGTGTGATCATGTACTTAATTCCTCCAAGAAGCTGGATAAATGCGCTGTGTGTGGAGGGGATGGTTCCAGCTGCAGGAAAATCTCTGGATCGTTCAACAAGGCCAAGTAAGAAATTCTGGGCTGCATCCACAGGCCAGGCAACGGGAGAGTTAGTAATGTGAATATACACAAATTATGTGAAGACTCTATGGATGTCAAGTCTGATATGTCAGAGAAAGATGGAAAAACTTCCATATAAAGTCCTCAGGAAAGCTGTCATTTAACCAACTCGGCCTACAGTGTTGTTCACCTTATGCATCCGAGCAACTTTCACCTTTCCTTTATTCACCAATAACATTATCACTACTTATCGCACTGAAATGATCTATATCTTGTTTATTCTGCCACCATTTAGGCTTTCTTTGGGTGGTACATTTTGCTAAGAATTCTTTTATTCGAAAACCATTTTAACAAGAAGATTAAGAAATAAATGGAAAAAAAATCATTATTTCTCAGTTTTTGGCCATTATAGTTTGAAATTAATACATGCTACCGTAATTAAAACCCATGTATTTTATTTGCCCATTTGTCCCGGTTATTACACCATTTAAATTATGTCCCTATCACAATTTATGGCACCGATATTTTATTTGGAAATAAAGGTGCATTTTTTCAATTTGTGTCCATCACTATTTACAAGCTTATAATTTTAAAAATGATATTAATATACTGTCTTGACATGCATATTCAAAAAGTTCAGACCCTTAGGTAATTATTTATGTTGTTTTTTTTATTGTAATTTTTTTATTAAAATTTTATTTGGGTAATTTTGGGTGTGGGAGGTAAACAGCTAATTTTAAATGTAATATAATGTATTTTTTTTAATAAAAAATGTACACAGTCAAAAAGTCCTGGAAGCAAACGATCTCGCTTCCAGGAAGCATTAGGAGGACGGGAAACTTTTTTTTCTGCAGAAAGACCGCAGCCTCTGAGAAGAGGCCGTCGTTTTTTCTGCGGGGGACTTAGATCAATGACGTGCATGGCGCAGTGGCAGCAGCAGAGTCTATCTGGACATAAATATCCGTACAGATAGACTTAAAGGGAACCCGAGACGAATGGCCAGCTAAAATAGGAAAAGGATTTATACATACCTGGGGCTTCTTCCAGCCCCATAAGCCTGGATCGCTCCCACGCCGCCATCCTCCGCTTCCTGTATCGGCGGTACCGAGTCCCGTCACTTCCGGCGGACGCGGCCAATTGTCCGCATACACAGGGGCTCCCTCCATACCCTTACGCATGCGGCTGCACAGTATGCAGCCGCACGCGTAGGTATATGGAGGGAGCCCCTGTAATGCGGACAATTGGCCGCGTCCATCCGGCCGACTCGCAGTAATGATGGGACCCGGTACCGGCGGATCCAGGCAGCGGAGGACGGCGGTGTGGGAGCGATCCATGCGTATGGGGCTGGAGTAAGCCCCAGGTATGTATAAACCTTTCCTTCATTTCATATCTGGTTCTCTTTAAGTGGTTAAATACTTACCTACACTGTCCTCTGTCCTTGGTGACCAGAATCCACTATACCAGAGACCATTTTCACATGCTTTTAGAAGCAGCAACTTGCACACAAAGCAAGAAGTGTAACACAGGGGCATAGCAATAGGGGATGCAGAGGTTGCGACCGCATTGGGGCTCTTGGGCCAGAGGGGCCCTCCCTCAAATGCAGTATTAGCTCTCTATTGGTCCTGCGCTCATATATGTTAAGTACATGCAGGTAACAAGTAATGTAATGAGTAGAACGAAAGTTGGCAGTTGTGGAAGAATCTGGCACACATTTATGGAAGTGACCCTTCCATTTCATCCTTAATAAAATAAAACTCAGCTGTGTAAAACAAGATTTTGTTTTACTTTATACTTCATATTCCATATCAAAATAATGTCATTATCTACTGTAGATATAGGAATGCATTGGTAGACTGGGATGGTGGAGGAAAGAACTGGAAAAAGCTCTCCACAGTTAGGGCCCGTTTCCACTAGAGAGAATCTGCATGCATTTTCTGCATGCAGATTCGCATAGCCAATAATAGTCAATGGGCCTGTTTGCACTTGTCAGGAAATCTTTGCGGAGGACTGTACAGAAAATATCTGCACAGCAGAGCCATCAGAATTCGCACACCGCAAGGCTAGTGTGCGATCCGCATGTAATGTATTTAAGGTAATAGGAAATTTGCACGCATTTTCGCTATGTGAATTTCCCATGCGAATTTGCATACGTTTTCGTGTAAAATCAATGTAAAAGCACACAGGCACTGACATGGTTAAAATCGCATACTTACAAAAATACACGAAAACGCATGCGAAATCGCATGAAAATTCGCATACAATTAGTTTATGCGTTTTCCGCAAAGAAATCGCACCGCACTAGTGGAAACGGGCCCTCAGGGAAAGGCACTGTAAGGCTAGGTTTCCAATGCTGCAATTAAAGAGACACTGAAGCGAAAAAAAATTATGATATTATGATTTGTATGTGTAGTACAGCTAAGAAATAAAACATTAAGATCAGATACATCAGTCTAATTGTTTCCAGTACAGGAAGAGTTGAGAAACTCCAGTTGTTATCTCTATGCAAACAAGCCATTAAGCTCTCCGACTAAGTTAGTCGTGGAGAGGGCCGTTATCTGACTTTTATTATCTCAACTGTAAGTGAACTGTTTACTTTTTCTCTGCTAGAGGAGAGGTCATTACTTCACAGACTGCTCTGAAAGAATCATTTTGAATGCTGAGTGTTGTGTAATCTGCACATATTATAGAATAATGCAATGTTAGAAAAAACACTATATACCTGAAAATAAAAGTATGAGAATATTTTCTTTGCTGCTAATCTTCTAGTAATTATTCATAGTACACAACCAATTCATTATATCATTTTTTTTTTTCACTTCAGTGTCTCTTTAAGGTCCGATTCCCCGCACAGGAATGCGGGTACGATTTGTTAGCTTATTGAAGTCAACAGGGAGCTTCCGAAATTCATGTGCGGGGAAAAATCTGACAGCATGCAGCATAATCTCGCACCCCCATCCAAACCCCATAGCAATGCATGGTGTGGCTTGAGGAATTCGGCTGTGAGACACATCACAGTTGTGCCGGCATCGTGTATCGCAAGACGCATGCCAAGCACAGTGGAGACATAGCCTAAGTAATTACTCTGTAGTGGAGGGTATTACATGAAGCAACATAACAACTGGCACTTTAGAGGGAATCTGAAGTGAAAATAAACTTATAAAATAAAATAAAAAATTAGGAGCAGAGACATGAGTCTAATATTGTTAAGAAACTCCAGTTATTATCTATGCAGAAGAGCCACTGATCTCTACAACTTTCAAAGTCGCAGAAAGCTCTGTCTTCTGAAGCTTATTATCTCAAGTGTCTGTCACTGTATTTTTTTTTCTTCAGAGGACAGTTCAAAAAATCACTAGCCTGCTCTGTAAAATAATTTAGAATGCTGAAACACACAAGACAAGTAAACACACAAGATAACATTATCTAAACTTCAGATGGGATTTCTGTGCACTGAACTTTCCAGCCCTGTGTGTAACCCTTTGAATGCTGGTCTAGTAAAAAAAAAAAAATGCTGGTTGTATATAATATGCTGTAAATATTTTTTTAAAGCAAAGAATAAATGCTGGGATATATTCCGGTTTAAGATGTTTTTGTGGGAACATAATGGTATATGTTAATTATTGCATTGAATATAAAGCATTGATTAAAAAAAACAAAGCTTGGACAGGAAGGTACTATATTTTAAGAGGTTAGTTTTCTGTTTAAATTTGTACAAGCTTTTGTCTTTTTCTTATGGTGGCCATACATGGTACAATTTTTTCATACAATCTTACCTTTTCCATGTAATGTAAGGGAACTGCATAAATTATCCTTTCAGTATATTCACTTAATTTACCCTTATACTACACAGAAATGGTAAGATTGTATGAAAAAATTGTACCATGTATGGCCACCATAAGAAGGATGTGTTACACAGTGGCCTGAGAAGCAGTTATGCTGGCTTGTGGCCAAGTATTATGAGGCCTATTTGGGTGGGTAAAGGAACTGTGCCATAGATGTACAGTGGCTAAAACATTTAGGTGACGTTCATGTACTTATTGCCAAGGTGGGGGTTTCGTCATGCCATTTAGCCTTGAAAGCATAGCTCCCAACTGTCCCTCTTTTAGAGGGACAGTCCCTCTTTGGGAGCCCTGTACCTCTTTCCTCCTCATTTGTCTCTCTTTCAAGACTTTGTCCCTCTTTCTATGTAAATATATGTATTTCTCTACTGAAAAATGTGTTTAATTGCCTCTGAACTTTAGTCCCATCTTTTAAATCGATATATTCCTTATTTTCAAATGTTGATATGAAGGAAAATGCAGGATAGAAAGGACCAGTTGGGTTTGAATTAAAAAACAACATATTTTTCTTAAGAAATCTTTATGGTATGCCTGACTAGAGGTGTGCTGGGGTGTGACCAGGGGTGTGGCTTAAGTGTCCCTCTTTCTCATCTCAGTTGGGAAGTTGTTGAAACTGCTCTGCTAACCAGTGCTCCAACGTTGTTTGCTCTTGAAAAATTAGGGCCATACTCTCTGCAATACAAGGGGAGAATACGGATTGCCCTCAAAAGCTTTTATTTGAATTACATTGGTAGGATATCAGGCAGCACTGAGGGATGCTGCATTGGAAAATAAGACAAATACACAGCCCTCTAAAGTTTTGGCAGTGCTGTTTTGTTAGATCTGAACACATGAAAGCAGTTTATCTTGCTATGGAATAGAGGAATCAGCGCAACTTGGCTGCTGCAAACGATTTCTACACTGGCCTTCATAAATCTGCTTTAAGCTATCTAAAATAATAAGCAGATTTAATCCAGTGCCTAAATGAGCAAGGAAGACATTGATGCACCCACATCTGCAAGCTATTTCCTTCTCTTAGTTTCCCTTAAATTGACAGCAGAATGTATCAGCAGGGTTTGGAGAATGCACAGAACGTATTATAAGTTAAAGCTGCTGTTCTTCACAGCATAAGCCTCATTAGATGCAAGTATGATAATTTTCCAGACAAGCAAGAGCACAGCATCCCGCCCAGAGCTTTCCAGAGTGTGGCTGGACTGTTCTAAGAAAAGCAGAGGCCTCCCATCACCCCTAACTTACTGTGTGATTAAGTGGACCTGTCACTAAGATCACACTTCATATCAGCGCATGTCTATAATTCCACATTATTATTCTAAGTAAGGAAGTGCCCATTACTTACCATGAATAATTACCCCTGAGCTTCAGCTAGCCCAGTGTGTATGGTATCAACAGAAGCTCTCCGGAGGAAACCCAAGAAGGGTAGGAGCATTTTAGAGGTTTTGCAAGTAAATCAGAGACCTTTTTTCTGATCACATAACCTATCTGTGTGAGCAACTAGCAACAGTAAAGTAAAAGAAGAGGAGTAAGTTGGGCATGTGAGTGTGACCAGCTGAAGGAGTTAGTTAACTGGTTGGATCAGCATAATCATACTATTCACACTGCATGGAGGGAGAGCACACATAGAGCTGGCTAACATTTTACCTGAAACCATTGGAGTCTGTGCTCTGGGAAATAGCTTGTTAAGTGTTAATTTATACCTGACCTGAAATACTTAAAAAAATATTAATTTGAGCCAGCTAATTTAGAGATCTGTACACAAATTAAAAACACGTCTTTGCTATTGACTCCCCACACAGGACTAAAGGTGGCCATACACTGGCCCGATTCGCCGCCGTTTCGACAGCAGATTCGATCACTGGGATCGAATCTGCTGCCAATCATTCGCGCTACACGCCGAATTTCGATCCTTTTCGTCCGATCCCGTCAATCGCTCCGTGCGGAAAATTAGCGTCGATCGCCCGCGGGTAGGGAGCACGTCGCTAGCGGCGTTCGAGTGCCCGACGACCGACGCAATAGAGCCGCAATACATTACCTGCTCCGCCGGCACGGCTACGCCCGGTCACCGCTGCTCCGTGTCCGCGCTGGTCTCCGGCATGCTTCAGTTCCTCCAGCCCGACAGGAAGTTTAAACAGTAGAGGGCGTTCTACTGTTTAAACTTCCTGCCGGGCAGGAAGAAGTAAAGCATGCCGAGGCCGGAGACCAGAGCGGAGACGGAGCAGCGGTGACCTGGGGACTGGAGTCGCGCCGGCGGAGCAGGTAATGTATGCGGGCGGGGGGAGCGGCGGCAGCACCACCACCACAACAGATTGTGAACGGTTTCAGGCTGAAATCGCTTCACAATCTGTTTGCAGTAAAGGTAGCCATACGATCCCTCTCTGATCAGATTCGATCAGATAGGGATCTGTCAGTTGGTCGAATCTGATGGCAAATCGACCAGTGTATGGCTACCTTAACCTTCCTGGCGGTTTGTTAAAATCCGCCAGGGGGCAGCAAATACCTTTTTTTTAATTTATTTTTTTTTTCATGTAGCGAGACAATGTCTCGCTACATGATAGCCGCTGCTGAGCGGCATCCCCCCAGCCCCTCCGATCGCCGCCGGCGAACGGAGATCAAGAGATCCCGTTCAAAGAACGGGATCTCTTGGAGGGCTTCCCCCGTCGCCATGGCGACGGGGCGGGATGACATCACCGACGTCATCGACGTCGTGACGTCAAAGGGGAATCCGATCCACCCCACGGCGCTGCCTGGCACTGATTGGCCAGGCAGCGCACGGGGTCTGGGGGGGGGGCGGCTGCGGCGACGGGTATAGCGGCGGATCGGCGGGCAGCGGCGGCGATCAGAGGTTACACGCAGCTAGCAAAGTGCTAGCTGCGTGTAACAAAA
This sequence comes from Hyperolius riggenbachi, assembly GCF_040937935.1. Lineage (NCBI taxonomy): Eukaryota > Metazoa > Chordata > Amphibia > Anura > Hyperoliidae > Hyperolius > Hyperolius riggenbachi. The sequence goes on along the minus strand of NC_090651.1, from coordinate 212,934,141 downwards.
AAAAAATTATGCAAATCGGCCCAGCGGGGCCTGAGCGGTGCCTCCCGGCGGCATAGCCCGAGCTCAGCTCAGGCTTACCGCCTGGGAGGTTAAGACAATATTTGTGCCTGGAGCTTGGCTTTAAGCAACACACCCAAATGAACAGATTATTTCCATAAAGTTTATAATTTCCATGTATTATCCATTAAGCCTTCAAAGATAAAATACTATTAAATAATCATGGAATACTCTGAAATGTACTGTAAATTAACAGTATTGGCTGAAGGCCAATAATTAGAACAATGACCATGATACTTTGATATAGATATTCAGATAGTCCAATTCAATTCAGCTCAAGTGCCACTCCATTTCAAATGCAATACTCCAGATTCTTGACAGGAAAGTCTCCACCACACCTGATCAAATGCCACTCACCGGATAATTAGACCACCAGGGTCCAATAACACCTTGGTGATATTCCCAGGTCACCCCGACCTTAAACGATCAAACCACTCCACTCCAGAGGTTGTTTATATGTATTACTTTTTATCTTCACTTTGATGCAGCAGATCAGTTCAATTCCTCTTCATTATCACATATACCTCAAATAAAAAAGCTTCCAGAGTAAAATACCATAAAATTTTAATATGCATAAAAAGCTATTACACCTACAATTATTGTAGTTTATAACAAGTTCATATATGGGCTATCCCCCATTTCGGTGGCCACAGCTGGCTCTAGCCTCTCCTTAAAGCTGCTGTCCTATAGGTACTGCTGCCGCATGCATAGCTTGTTCCCCGCGCTGTTCTGTTGCAGCCGATGCCTAACTACATGTGTTACACCACATCGGGATCCATTACGCCTACAAAGATAAAATACTACTAAATTTATCATGGAATATTCTGCAATGTACTGTATTTTAACAGCATTGGCTGAAAGTCAATAATTAGAACAATGACTATGATACTTTATCTACACTTAGGTATGGATATTCAGATGTTGTTACCATCCCAGCGGGAGCCACAAATGTTGACGTGAAACAGCGCAGTAATCGAGGCATCATTTATGACGGTATCTACTTGGCAATCAAGAGAGCAGATGGAAGCTACCTTTTGAATGGGGATTATGCTATTTCTTCTATTGAGCAAGATGTTCACCTAAGAGGAATGGTGTTGTTATACAGCGGACCCAACACCACCCTGGAGAGAATTCAAAGTTTCCACCCTCTACCCGAGACCCTCACAATTCAAGTATATCGAGTAACTACAGAAAATGTCCCACCTAAAATTAAATATACATTTTTTGTGCCTAAGAATCTGCCATATGGAAAGCAAAAAGCCAAGGAAAAAATATCTCATCACTTGCTACGACCTCGTTTAACTTCTCAGTGGATTTTGGGTGATTGGTCTCTCTGTTCCAAAAGTTGTGGCTCTGGGTGGAAAAGGAGGTCAGTGGAATGCAGAGATGTGGATGGACGTTCCTCAGATCAGTGCCCACAAGAGCTGCGACCTGAGGACATACGGGCTTGTGGAGATTTGCCATGTCCCATGTGGAGAGTAGGGGGCTGGTCACATTGTTCTCAAAGTTGTGGAGAAGGAATCAAGACACTGAGGGTTTATTGTGTTGACTACACAGGGAAAGAGATGGAAGACAACAAATGTGACTCCAAGAAACGTCCATCAGCTTTGATGACTTCTTGTAAACTAGACAGTTGCTGAGGACCATTGTAGGTGGACAGAATACAGGCAGCTATAAATATTAGGCCCAATGCCACTGATGGAGATAGAAGGTGTATCAGGGTGACAATTGGAATGGATACCTTTGATGTACCGGTATGTACTAAAGCTGTGAAATGGTAGTTTGGGATCTATCAGCAACAAACAGGGCAATTGTGCACTACGTGACAAGAGCAGATACTGCTCTGCTTAAAGACTAACTAGAGAATGGAGACACGTTTTGTGTTTCTAACATAGCAATCTACCTCACTAGAGAATACGTAGCCTTTGGTATAAGCTCCACACTCTACGTCTTTCATCACCTTTTCATTGAAAAGCTAGTACTTTCTTCTGTGTTTCAGCATGTTGAAACCATGTTGAATAATTATTCAATGTATTGTTCCTTCAGGCCATCAAAGGGGGATGTGTTTGTAACTTGCAGTTTCATCACCTGCTAGAAACTTTTGTATAAGTATTTGTTTATTTCCAATGCGTTGGGCATTATTGGATATGTGGAATCTTACTAGACCAGATGCAGTTACTGTAGGCTGTCTATGCAGAAGTTTCTAGTTTAGGCCCGGTTCACACTTGCGGTTTTGCAAAAACCGCACCGGATGTCCGGACCGCACCGGAGCCGGATCGGACCTGAACCGTACGGTTCCTGTCCGGATCCGGTCCGGTTGCATACGGTTTCCGTGCGGTATGAACACGGTTGCGGTCCGGATCCGGATTCTTAAAGAGATAACAACCTGTATAAAAACAAAAAAAATGTTGGGGTCTGGGAGGTCAGCAGAAGGGGGACCTGTGGAATCAGGCCCTCCGCTGTTTAGCACTCACCTCCACCTCCAACATGCTGCCAACATCTCCAGCTCGTGCTGCTCCACTCCAAAATGGTTGCCCATGTGTCCCCGATACAATATCGCCGCAACAATCCTCATAGGAAGTGGGGTAGAACATCCGGATTTTTTGCCAGTGTGTTGTGCGCTCTCCGGTTCTCATTGGTTTCCATTGGCCGGATGGTGCAGTCCGGCTCCGCCCCGGATACGGCTGCCGGAGGAGCCGGACCAAAAAATAGCGCATGTTGGAACGGACACCGGAGTCCGGATCCGGTCCGGCTCCGGTCCGGACGAAACGGACACATGTGAACCCTGGCATAGACTTACATTGCTATGCCGTGCGTCCGTTTCGTCCGGCCAGCATGCGGTGCGGCTCCGGCACGGCTATTCCGGATAGCCACCGCTAATGTGAACCGGGCCTTACCCTGCTTATTGAGAGACTATTATTTTAAAGGGGCATATAAACCTTTTGTATTGCCCCTGTAGGCAGTCAACTAATCTAATAGGAACGGCATTCTCAATATTATTTGTATTAGGAAAATACTCAGCAATACCATTTCTCACAGCCAGCAATACAGTTTTACTTTTAAAAACCGACAGGATAGTCGTGAGATGGAAGAGGTGGAACATAGCTCGACTTTTATAACAAAATCTGAAATGTGTATATTTCTTTAGGAACCTGTATTCTCTGCACTGCAGACCACTTTGACATTCATTTTTCACAGGCAGTAACCTTGCATTATTTTTTTAATTATTTATCCAGTTCCTGTAGGTCTGCAACAGGTGTAATCTTATTAAACATTTTTAACCCATGAAACTAACCCTACACCACACACCCTGCCCAGCATAAATACTAAGTGCAGGACTAAACCTTTGGTTATGTTTATCTAAGCTCTATGTAAGCCACTAAAAAATGATTCACTAAGCTTATTGTTTCTGGGTGAGTGTACATGATCTTGTCACGTGGTTCTATAATCTGCAGCTTCCTCTAGTGATCAAATTTATGCAGGTCCTAGGAGAGAGCAGAGCTAGAACTAGTGACAATAGTGCCTGGCTTTCCCAGATTCCAGTTCGGGGTTGATTCAAAGATGAGGAAACCACTAGGCGCTGTAAGTTTGTAAGTAAAGAAACCAGGGCCCATATGCAATTAACTGTTTCTCCTGGGAAATAATTGTTTAACTTATTTTTAAAATAACTTTTCAGCACTTTGCTATTGAAAAAAGAAACAAAAAGTAGGTGAAAAATTACTATCACTATTTTAAGTATTTCCTTGCTTGCTGGTGGTTTAAAAGGCATTATATTTACAAGCTTGAAAGTATCACCTAGGAGAAAACAACTCAGTAGATATGTGCTGAAGATGTATATCAGAGCCACTCAGAACGCAAACCAAGTCCACAACAAAATGTTTGTCTTACTGGTGCTGCTTCTGCAAAGCAATATCTACAATAACATGTAGTAACAGTTTGAATTCCAAATGATAGAACTCAGCAGTTCTGTCACAAGTGCAATGAGGACTTAGGCGGTAATATACCTGGTCTTCATAAAGTTCTCCTACTTGTCGTCCTTGCATAATTTACAGAAAATTGTATTAAGTCAAATCTTCCTTTGATGTTTATCTAAACCTTTGTTATCCTCTGGCAGGATGAGAGAGCTGATAATTCAGATGTCTGCTAGATATTTTCGACAAGACACAATTCTGTACCTGTTAATTTTATTAGCTGGTGTTTGTGCATGCCTTTTATTCTGCAGTAGTTTACCTGGGAGGGTTGCCAGTGATTGCCAAGGCTGATACAGAAAAAAACTTTGCCCTCTGCAAGACAGTGCCTGTTTCTAACTGCAGCCTTTTCTGATCCCAGAGTTCTTCCAAATTTACAAACTCAGGCACATGCACTTGGTTTTTCTGCATTGAACAAAGAGCTTTGTTATTGAAATTTGATTTATGCCACTTTTAGGCTGAAAGTGTTTTAAACACACGGTTATATTTTTAACTGCCAGTACCTGTTTTATTTTTGAATAGAGTGAGGCAGAGTTTGGGTGCACATGATCAATTGTTGGTCACGCAAAGGAATCAGATTGGATCGTGCATGAGCAGTTCCAGCTTAATGAACAGACGTGTCTGTACTTGCGCAGGCACAGTACGCTCATGCTTGAAGAGGTGCACAGTTGCAAGCTTGAAATCTCACAAGCTCTTGTCAGATTTCTTGGGGGGGGGGGGGGGGGGGCACGCTCTGCAAAGGTAGACTTGAGGATGGCGTGAGAAGCCTCTACAGGATCTTAAAGAGGAACTCCAGTGAAAATGATGTGAACAAAAAAAAGTGCTTAATTTTTACAATAATTATGTGTAAATGATTTAGTCAGTGTTTGCCCATTGTAAAATATTTTAAATCCCTGATTTCCATTCTGACATTTATTACATGGTGACTTTTTACTGCTGGCAAGTGATGTAGCTGCTGCTTGCTGTTTTGGCAGTTGGAAACAGCTGTAAACAGCTATTTCCCACAATGCAGCAAGGTTCACAGACAGGAAACTGCCAGGAGTACGTACTCAGAGTTTCTTGTGGGAGGGGTTTCTCCACAATATCTGTCATACAGCGCCCCGTGATGGTCTGTTTGTGAAAAGGAATAGATTTCTTATGTAAAAGAGGGTATCAGCTACTGATTAGGATAAAGTTCAATTCTTGGTTGGAGTTTCTCTTTAAAGGGAACCTTAACTGGTGGGGGAAAAAAAATTCACTTACCTGGGGGCTTTCCCAAGCCTCCTGCAGCCGTCCTGTGGCCGCGCCGGTCCTTCGGTGCCCTGCGGTCTCCCTCCGCGGCTAAGTTTCTTTTTCTCGGGCAAAGCGTCCTCTTCTTCCGCATTCCCCGTCGTAAAGAGCTGTAAAGCGCGTCCGCATGATGCAAGACGCGTCGTAAAGAGCCGTAAAGCGCGTCCGCATGACGCGTCTTGCGTCATGCGGACGTGCTTTACGGCTCTTTACGACGGGGAATGCGGAAGAAGAGGACGCTTTGCCCGAGGACGACTGGCAGTCGGCCGAAAACGAAACTTAGCCGCGGAGTGAGACCGGAGGGCACCGAAGGACCGGAGCGGGCACAGGACGGCTGCAGGAGGCTTGGGAAAGCCCCCAGGTAAGTGAATTTTTTTCCCCCACCAGTTAAGGTTCCCTTTAAGTGAGCCCGGGGACACCTGTACACATGCTCAATTCTCGGCTGAGGCGACCAGATACGGACGCCTTAGCCAAGTTCTATCTAGCTTTTGTAGGCACCTTAAAGGAAACACAAGGTGAAAATAAACTGATGAGATAAACAATTGTATCTATCCTCCTGCTCCTAAAAATGACTTTTTTTATACATCCCACAGTTTTATTGTTTATTTAAATCTACCTTTTAAGTTTTTACTGCTTCGTTGTCTCTGCTCAATGACGTATTCATTGAAGTATATCAGGGTTAAAATCTATTAACCCTTTCGATTACCCGCTCTCAGAAGCCAATTTCTGCTAGAAAAGTGTTTTGTGGTTTTAATTCCTTATCAGCAAGGTTTACGCTATAGTCTGACCAGGTTCTGACTTGGTCCCAACCCGGACAGAAAGTGTCATATGTCACATGTGACCTCCTGTATCCTTTAAGTCATAGGTTCTCAAAGTGGGTGCCACGGCGCCCTAGTGCGCCGCGGGCAGTTTGCAGGGGTGCCGCGGCTGGGTGTCCTTGCGTGCTGGAATCACAGCTACGCCTGTGTCCCTTTGTGAGCTGATTTTTTATGAATGGCCAGCGTAGCCATGTGTGTGAGAGTCTTGTGTGTGTGAGCTGTGCCGCCCCTCGCTCTCAGAGATCTCTGATTGGACGGCACGTCATCAGTGGGGGATGCTCCAGAGATCAGAGCCGCGCTGATCAAAGCAGAGACTCTTCACTCCCGGACTTCTGGCTATCGTCTGTCCCCAGCAAAGAGCGGCGCGCAGAGAACAGAAAAGTAAGGTTTCCTACTGCTTCCTGGTTGGGGAAGAGGGTCGGGGGGTTGGGTGTGCTGGGCTAGCATGTCTAAGATGCCCAAATATTTGTCTGATATTGCCTGGTTGGTGAAGGAGGTTTTGGTGATGCATGTTTACCTGGGGAGTGGGTTGGGGGAGGCCACGTGGGGGGGGGGGGGGGGTAGAGTGGTATGCTGCCAGCCAGGTTGCATTTTGTGGGGGTTATGTGCTGCCAGCCAGATTACATTTTGTGGGGGTATCTGCCGCCAGCCAGATTGCATTTTGTGGGGGTTATGTGCCGCCAGCCAGATTGCATTTTGTGGGGGTTATGTGCCGCCAGCCAGATTGCATTTTGTGGGGGTTATGTGCCGCCAGCCAGATTGCATTTTGTGGGGGTTATGTGCCGCCAGCCAGATTGCATTTTGTGGGGGTATCTGCCGCCATTTAACTACTTGATGAATTATCATGAGGCATGTAACTACTTGATTATTTTATCTAAAATGTATCTGGTCAGACCTAATCTCTGTGAATAACACCGCTACTTATTTTGTGGTTTTTTTTTTTTTTTTAAGTCTGCCCATTATTATTATTATTATTATTTAGTATTTATACAGCGCCGACATATTACCCAGTGCTGTACAGTGTATGTATATATATATATATATATATATATATATATATATTGTCTTGTCACTAACTGTCCCTCAAAGGAGCTCACAATCTAATCCCTACCATTGGCATGACCACGCCGATGTTCCAGTGCGTGGTGACACCCATTTATTTTTGCTGCGGCGCGCTGAACCTTCCTTGGTGGGCCCTTAGTGTCCCAGTCCGACCCTGCCAGCATGTGATGATATCGGGGGGGGGGGGGGGGGGGTAGGGAGTTGCTTGATGTTTGGCTCCATACATGGTGTTTACTTGGGGGGGGGAGCATTTGGGGTTGAGTCTGCTTGCTCTTTGGCCACACAAATTGGGCTTGATTCATCAAGCGGCGTCATATAGCATTACACGCGGTGCTTAAAGGGAAGATCCGCGCTGCCCAAAAAAACCAAACTGCACTTACCTGGGGCTTCTTCCAGCTCCTGGCAGTCGATCGGTGCCCTCGCCGCAGCTCCTCTCACTCCCGGTGTCCAGCGGTGAAGAAGCTGACCTCGCCAGGTCGGCTTCCGGGTCGGCTTCCTGTGCGCTCCAGGGCGCGGGTCACGTGGGGTACGTGATGTCATCGGGTCTCTACTGCGCAGGCGCAGGAGTTCTGCGCTTGCGCAGTAGAGACCTGATGACGTCATGTACCCCACGTGACCCGCGCCCTGGAGCGCACAGGAAGCCGACCCGGAAGCCGAGGGCACCGATCGACTGCCAGGAGCTGGAAGAAGCCCCAGGTAAGTGCAGTTTTTTTTTTTGGGGCAGCGCGGATCTTCCCTTTAAACTTGCACACACTGTGTTACCTGTGTGTTACCTGTAGGGCTGCTCTGAGGCCTCACACGCAGGCTCAGACAGGCCCGGCGGGAGCTCGGGTTTTTGCCTGGTAGGCCTCTTGCCCCTGGGGGCCCCAGTGCTGAAAAGGAGGGGGCACAGCACAGGAAGGGGGGAAGTGGACACAGAGTGGCGGGGAGGGGGGGAAGCCTCCCCCCTCTTCCTCACCTAGGGCCCGCTCCTTCCACGCTCTCCCCACCAGAATTGCAGCTAGCCAGCGGCAGCAGCGGGGAACAGCTTACCGAGAGATCGATAGCTCTGCGTGCCGCTGCTGGTCTGGTCTTCTGCACTGACACAATCCAATCACACTCTCACTGTACTTCCTGTGAGAGAGTGATTGGACAGTGCAGTGCAGAAGACCAGACCAGCAGCGGCACGCGAGATGGTATGATTCTCAGTAAGTGATTCCCGCTCGCTGCCGCTGCTGGGTGCAATTATAGAGGGGGGAGCGCGGAAGGGAGGGCCCTAGGTGAGGGGGTGGGGCTTCCCACCGCTCTGTGCCCACTGCCCCCCTTCCAGGCTGGGGGCACTTATAGACCTGCCTACCTAACTGGGGACGACACTTGTAGACCTGCCTACCTAAACTGGGGACATCTATAGACCTGCCTACCTAAACTGGGGACACGTATAGACCTGCCTACCTAAACTGGGAACACGTATAGACCTGCCTACCTAAACTGGGGACACCTATAGACCTGGCTACCTAAACTGGGAACACGTATAGACCTGCCTACCTAAACTGGGGACACCTATAGACCTGGCTACCTAAACTGGGGACATCTATCGACCTGCCCGTCAGGCCCTCTCTTTTTTGGGAAATCTGCTGACCATCTGAATGCATTTTGTGGGGAAATATGCTGACAATCACTACACATGACCTCACTCCAGCGCTGTCACCAGCCATCCGGCCTGCACCTGCCAGAGAGCCTCCATCCGGCCTGCACCTGCCAGAGGGCCTCCATCAGGCCTGCACAAGCCAGAGGGCCTCCATCAGGCCTGCACAAGCCAGAGGGCCTCCATCAGGCCTGCACAAGCCAGAGGGCCTCCATCAGGCCTGCACAAGCCAGAGGGCCTCCATCAGGCCTGCACAAGCCAGAGGGCCTCCATCAGGCCTGCACAAGCCAGAGGGCCTCCATCAGGCCTGCACAAGCCAGAGGGCCTCCATCAGGCCTGCACCAGCCAGTGAGTCTCCATCCGGCCTGCACAAGCCAGAGGGCCTCCATCCGGCCTGCACCTGCCAGAGAGCCTCCATCCGGCCTGCACCTGCCAGAGAGCCTCCATCCGGCCTGCACCTGCCAGAGAGCCTCCATCCGGCCTGCACCTGCCAGAGAGCCTCCATCCGGCCTGCACCTGCCAGAGAGCCTCCATCCGGCCTGCACCTGCCAGAGGGCCTCCATCAGGCCTGCACAAGCCAGAGGGCCTCCATCAGGCCTGCACAAGCCAGAGGGCCTCCATCAGGCCTGCACAAGCCAGAGGGCCTCCATCAGGCCTGCACAAGCCAGAGGGCCTCCATCAGGCCTGCACAAGCCAGAGGGCCTCCATCAGGCCTGCACAAGCCAGAGGGCCTCCATCAGGCCTGCACCAGCCAGTGAGTCTCCATCCGGCCTGCACAAGCCAGAGGGCCTCCATCCGGCCTGCACCTGCCAGAGAGCCTCCATCCGGCCTGCACCTGCCAGAGAGCCTCCATCCGGCCTGCACCTGCCAGAGAGCCTCCATCCGGCCTGCACCTGCCAGAGAGCCTCCATCCGGCCTGCACCTGCCAGAGAGCCTCCATCCGGCCTGCACCTGCCAGAGAGCCTCCATCCGGCCTGCACCTGCCAGAGAGCCTCCATCCGGCCTGCACCTGCCAGAGAGCCTCCATCAGGCCTGCACAAGCCAGAGGGCCTCCATCAGTCCTGCACAAGCCAGAGGGCCTCCATCAGTCCTGCACAAGCCAGAGGGCCTCCATCAGGCCTGCACAAGCCAGAGGGCCTCTATCTGGCCTGCACAAACCAGAGAGCCTCCATCAGGCCTGCACCAGCCAGTGAGTCTCCATCCGGCATGCACAAGCCAGAGGGCCTCCATCTGGCTTGCACAAGGTGGTCATGGGCTACTGGGAGAGGGAGTGTTTCCTCATTAAAGGAGGTAATTTCCTCAACATATTATTGATGCTACATGTGGCTTATAATATGTCTTCAAGTTCAATGTATACAATTTGGCAACATTTGATGTGTAATATGGCTACTATTGTTCATACCCAGACCCACAAGAATATTTTTGCTTATCCTTTTGCAGATTTCTCACGCATTGCAACGTCAAGACAAGAAACACAATTATACAAAATCAAAAACTGTGCTTAAAAATGGAAAGGTTTTTGAACTTCAATAGGAAACACGGGAATGGAGACAAAGATTGTGAACCACAGACTAGTGGTGGCAAAGGTGTGAAGAGACGTAAATGTCGGAAATATGACGACTCCTATCTAAACTTTGGTTTTACTTCAGTGGAGATCCATCAAGAAGAGCGTCCGCAGTGTGTAATATGTCTCAAAGTTTTGGCTCCAGAGTGCATGATTCCTAGTAAACTAAAACGTCACTTGGAAACAAATCATCCTAATGTGGCTAATAAATCTCCTGATTTTTTTGCAAGAAGATTAAGTGACATACAAGAACAAAAGAAAACATTTTTGAAACAAGCCTCAATACCAAAAAATGCCTTGCTAGCCTCATACAAGGTAGCATATTTAGTGGCAAAGTGTAAAAAGCCCCACACCATTGCAGAGGATCTGATTTTACCAGCTGCTATGGAGATGGTCACACTTATGGCTGGAGAATCTACAGGAAAACTGCTTTCCAAAATACCTTTATCCAACAGTACTGTTAGTCGGAGAATTGAATGCATGGCCGAAGATCTCAATGATCAAATTACTGAAAAAATGAAGGGAAAGGAATTTGGATTACAGCTTGATGAGGCAACTGACAGCCACAAAGATGCTCATTTGATCTGCTATGCAAGATTTATTGATGAAGACAAAATCATGGAAGACCTCCTGTTTTGTAAAAGTATTACGGCAGGTATAAAGGGACAAGACTTGTTCAATATTCTGGACACTTTTATGAGTGACAACAACCTGGACTGGACAAAGTGTGTTGGAGTTTGCACGGATGGAGGTCGTTCTATGTCTGGCTGTTATGGAGGCTTACAGGCACTTGTAAGAAATAAAGCTCCTGATGCACTCTGGACCCACTGTGTTATCCACAGAGAAGCACTTGCCTCAAAGCAACTCAGTCCTCCACTTAACCTAGTAATGGAAAATGTCTTAAAAGTTGTAAATTACATTAAAACTCGACCACAGAAAGCACGTTTTTTTAAAAAAATGTGTGAGGATATGGGATCTGAGCATACATCCTTATTGTACTACTGTAGCTCACGATGGCTCTCTCGTGGCAATGTACTGTCTCGTGTTTTTGAATTGCGTCAAGAACTCTACTCCTATCTTGAAGAAGAAGATCATGAGTGTGGCAGACACTTCTTAGATACAGGTTTCTTGGCAAAATTAGCATACTTGTGTGATGTCTTCCAAAAATTGAATGTTTTAAATCTCTCCCTACAGGGAAAGAACACACACATTCTGAAACTTTCTGAGAAGATATCAGCATTTAAAAAAAAATTAATACTTTGGAGGAGGAAATTAGAAGAAAATGATTGGAAGGACTGTTTCCTATTGATGCATGATTTCATTACATCCAATGACCTATCCTTGGACCATGAACTGAAATGTGTTTTTGAATACCACCTCACACAGCTCAGTTACTGGTTTGAAAAATACTTCCCAGAAGATTGTAATAAATATGCATGGGTCCAAGACCCATTTCGGAATGAGATTCCATCAGATTTTACTTCTGCCGAACAAGAAAGTTTCATTGAATTGTCCTGTGACATAAATTTAAAAGCCAAATTTTCTCACATGGACCTAACTGATTTTTGGATAACAATTGCTAATGAATATACCCTACTGAGTGCGAAAGCCAAGCGCATTTTAATTCCATTTGCAACCTCATATCTATGCGAGGCTGGTTTTTCAGCAGTTGCTGTGATTAAGAGCAAGTATCGTTCAAAACTTGAAGTGGAAAAGGAAATGAGGCTGGCTGTATCAAATCTGATTCCAAGGTTTGAAAAGTTGTGCAGCGCCCAACAGGCTCATACTTCTCATTAGGTAAACTAAAGTGGTTTGTCAACATGTCTACCTCTTTGTCTGACACCCCTTGTTAACATTGTATGTTTTCTATTTATTGTCCAGTGCTGTGTAATAGTAATATGTCCGCACCTATAAATACAATAAATACAATAATTTTACCAAATCGAATTATGTGCAATTTTTATATGTATACTTTTCAAGCCACTGTAACTTATACTAGAACAAATACTAACTGGTGTTGTGTCATAACAGCATTTCGGTATTTGGTTTTGTCAAGGGGTGCCTTGAAAAAATTTCAAAGTCACCAAGGGTGCCCTCACCTGGAAAAGCTTGAGAACCACTGCTTTAAGTAATTCAGATTTCTGTTGCTGTCTGATTCTGTGCTAGGAAAGTTCTCCTCATTTCTTGACCCAGTGACAGAGTGGAGAACAGTGAGGGCAGAAAGACCTCTCCAATAAACTCAGACAGCAATAAAAAAAAAGTTCCTTTTGGGAAAGAAGGAGAACATCTGTGAGGTTTTTGTGAACACACGGGTCCCTGTTAAGAATTCTCTCTAATACAGACACAGATGATAACTAAAAGGAAACCAACAGATGTTCTGGAAACTTCCTCATTCTATCAATAACTAAAATAGAAAATCTGGAGTTAATCTCTCTAAAAATCTCTATCAGTCTTTGAAAAGCTTGACAAAGGGATGATTTAAACAAGGTGGTGTATGCAATAAATGGCGTTAAGCAGAATTCGTGCGTAAAGTGTTACGCCCAGTGAGTCTAAAGTAATGCGTTGCATGTAATATATTGCATTCTGCTGTACTCATTGTGCAGTAAGACTTTATGCACGTAATTCTGCTTAACGCAATTAATTACATATACCCCAAGTTTCCTAATCTTTTTCTCACAAAACGAGTAGAACTGGGAAATTCATCTTTAGATTATTATAAAGACTATTTAACTTATATAATCATCTGAAAGAGGAAACGTTGGACAAGTATCACTTAAGCATCAATGTGCAGAGAGCCTTAAAATATGTGCAGACTTTTTGTTACTGCTGAAACAATTATTCTTGATGATTATAGCTGACAGTTTTATATATTCTGCAGTTATTTAATGTGGACAATGTGCAGTTGGCCCGGTTGTACATTTTCAGCCATTTGTCTTGTACTCGGGCATCTCCTGCATGGTTCTGTATAACTCCCCGTGAATTATGTACTCTGCAGAACAACTAAGTCAGATGTTACATTTGCACTGAAAATGTAAATGCACAGAGATCTTTCATTTTTATTTTTTTGCATATTGTAGTGGGAACCAGGCAACCAGCCCTTAAACAATTTAAAGCAGTGACTTGCAGTGACAAAGACCAAACTGTTTATCTAGTGCACATACACATATCTCTGCTGCTTTTCTCCTGGAACTTTGACACATCCATTTCAAACACAACAGAAAGTTTGTCTCAACACGAAATCATTGTCTATTTTAGGTCACAAATTAACACTTGAAAGATGAAAGAGCAAATTCCTGCCGTGTCTTTCTGGTTTAAATTTAAGATTTTCAATACTAGGAATGAAGTAAGTTCTCTGATTTTGGCTTACAGTATTTAGAAAGTGGCAATTTCTCTTCACTGTGAATTACATTCACTAACCAAGGGCACAGAGTCTGATTCTGTATTCTATGGACAGGAAGGGGGTGAGGCCATGAAGAGTACACAGAAGAAAGCCTCATGTTGTTTCCTTATGTGACACTGTGTTTCCCATCTACAGGAGGGGAGCAGGCAGACATCTTGATTTGTGGCAGATGACTCTGCTCTGTACAGCTCCCCTCCTGTACCTCACATCTAAGGCTGCTGTTGTGAATTTACTGAGAACACTAAAATAGATTTGTTGTGCAAGAATCTTGATCTGGTCGCTTCCAAGTATGTATTACAGCTACAGTGTGACCCTTGCTGTGCTGAATTCCATGACAAAGTAATTTTGTCAAAAAAAAGGGGGGAAAAACCACACACACAATAAATACAAATAAATCAAACTAAAATTATTGCTCATATAGAATTCAAGAAACATTTGGTTTCAGTCATTTGTGAATTGGCTTGCAGCAAGGTGTTGTCATTATTACGATACAGAATTAAAACATGCTCATTATTGCAGAGAGAACAATCCCAGAACAAATACAGAAACCAGGTTCATGGTAACATCAAAGCTGGCATCTGGTGGAATGGTTAATACAAGTGTAGGGGAGAAGCTAAGGTGGTTCCTTTGATTTCTTGCTGGAAAATGTACAGATTTCCAAATGGGCTGCCAGACCTGAGAATACACGTGTATAGAAGCGTGGTCAGAGAAGAGATATCTCTACACAGAAGGAAGAAGAGCAGGAGGGGGCGACCCTATGACCTAACCTTACATATGGGTGAACTATCAAACACCTATAGCATTTTCCATGGGTTTAGCCAGCTGCTAAGAATAGAAAGCTGTTTAAAATCGTTTGAGGCTCACTTATATAGGATTTCCTTAATGCATTAAAAACGGGTAGCACCAAGTTACACTAGTTATTGCATCTTTTTCAATTATGTTTTTACTGATAAGTTTGAATATAGAATATGCAGTCATAGCAGAAAGAGACTTGTGGATGCAATAAGTAACAAAATGTGGTTTACAAACAAATACACAGGAAACTTTCTTCGCAACAGTCTATAATAACATACTGTGATGTCAGACAAAACCTCTTTGGTAGATTTATAAGTAGAAGCATTACAGTAGTGTCACATCCATTATACTGTTGTTTAGCAAATTGTAACTTACCGGTAGAGTTGAGCTGAAATTTTCGTAATTTCGCATTACTAAAATTACGCATGCGAAATTTGCGATTACGATGCGAAATTACAGTAGCGTAATTGCCATTAAAATCGTAATTGAAAATACCGTAAGCGTAATTTTCAACGCGTAATTTCGCGTTTCGTTCATGCCGTAATTTCGCATTAAACGCTACCGTAATTTCGCGTTAAACCGTAACGCTCCGTATAATATAAAAAAGCCGCCGAATTTAAGGGTTAATAGCAAAGCCCCCTTAAATGCTAAGAGCCTCAAATTTGGAGAATATATTAAGGAGATCAGGAGGAATAAGAGAAAAAAAATTTTTTTCAAAAAGACCTTATAGTTTTTGAGAAAATCGATGTTAAAGTTTCAAAGGAAAAATGTAAACATTTAAAAACCCGCCGACTTTAACGGCTAATAGCAAAGCCTGCTTAAAGTTTAGGAACACCAAATTCCCAGGGTATATTAAGGGGATCAGTGGGAATAAGAGGAAACATTTTTTTTTTCAAAAAGACCTTATAGTTTTTGAGAAAATCGATTTTTAAGTTTCAAGGGCGAAAATGTCTTTTAAATGCAGAAAATGTCAGGTTTTTTTGCACAGGTAACAATAGTGTATTATTTTCATAGATTCCCCCAAGTGGGAAGAGTTTTACTTACTTCATTCTGAGTGTGGGAAATATAAAAAAAAACGACGTGGGGTCCCCCCTCCCAGACCTCTTTAACCCCTTATCCCCCATGCAGGCTGGGATAGCCAGAATGCGGAGCACCGGCCGCGTAGGGCTCCGCACCCTGACTATACCAGCCCGCATGGTCCATGGATTGGGGGGTCTCGGAAGGGGACGGGCAGCCAAGCTTTCCCCTCCCCCTCCGAGCCCTTGTCCAATCCAAGGACAAAGGGCTCTTCTCCACCTCCGATGGGCGGTGGAGGTGGAGGCCGTGATTTCCTGGGGGGGGGGGGGGGGGGGGGGTTCATGGTGGAATCTGGGAGTCCCCTTTAAAAAGGGGTCCCCCAGATGCCCACCCCCCCCTCCCAGGAGAAATGA
This sequence comes from Hyperolius riggenbachi, assembly GCF_040937935.1. Taxonomy (NCBI): domain Eukaryota; kingdom Metazoa; phylum Chordata; class Amphibia; order Anura; family Hyperoliidae; genus Hyperolius; species Hyperolius riggenbachi. The sequence continues at coordinate 212,918,154 of NC_090651.1, read as the reverse complement.
GTATAGAGGTACTTGTACCCCTTACCCATTTCCTTTAAGAGTTAAAAGTAAATAAACACATAAACACTTAGAAAAAGTATTTTAATTGAACAAAAAACATAACCACGAAAAAAGTCCTTTAATATTCTTAATTAACCATTAATACTTACCTGTCCCTTTAAATAAATGATCCCTCGAAATAGCCTCGGAAATGTTCTATCAGTTACAATGTAACAAAGTTATTACAATGTAACAACTTTGTTACATTGTAACTACGCCGCACCCGACGTCACTCGCCGCCGCCGCATACGCGTCTGCGCTGCACGGACCGACAGAGCTCTGAGCTATATAGCTCAGAGCTCTCTAAAGCATCTTTGTATTTTGGCTCCAAGGAGCCTCATTGGTCCTTAGCAGACCAATGGGGTTCCTTCAAATCAGAAGGAACCCCATTGGTCTGCTAAGGACCAATGGGGCTCCTTGAAGCCCAAATACAAAGATGCTTTAGAGAGCTCTGAGCTATATAGCTCAGAGCTCTGTCGGGTCCGTGCAGCGCAGACGCGTATGCGGCGGCGGCGAGTGACGTAGGGTGCGGCGTAGTTACAATGTAACAAAGTTGTTACATTGTAATAACTTTGTTACATTGTAACTGATAGAACATTTCCGAGGCTATTTCGAGGGATCATTTATTTAAAGGGACAGGTAAGTATTAATGGTTAATTAAGAATATTAAAGGACTTTTTTCGTGGTTATGTTTTTTGTTCAATTAAAATACTTTTTCTAAGTGTTTGTGTGTTTATTTACTTTTAACTCTTAAAGGAAATGGGTAAGGGGTACAAGTACCTCTATACTCATTTCTCCTGGGAGGGGGGTGGGCATCTGGGGGACCCCTTTTTAAAGGGGACTCCCAGATTCCACCATGAACCCCCCCCCTCCAGGAAATCGCGGCCTCCACCTCCACCGCCCATCGGAGGTGGAGAAGAGCCCTTTGTCCTTGGATTGGACAAGGGCTCGGAGGGGGAGGGGAAAGCTTGGCTGCCCCTCCCCTTCCGAGACCCCCCAATCCATGGACCATGCGGGCTGGTATAGTCAGGGTGCGGAGCCCCACGCGGCCGGTGCTCCGCATTCTGGCTATCCCAGCCTGCATGGGGGACAAGGGGTTAAAGAGGTCTGGGAGGGGGGACCCCACGTCATTTTTTTTTTATATTTCCCACACTCAGAACGAAGTAAGTAAAACTCTTCCCACTTGGGGGAATCTATGAAAATAATACACTATTGTTACCTGTGCAAAAAAACCTGACATTTTCTGCATTTAAAAGACATTTTCGCCCTTGAAACTTAAAAATCGATTTTCTCAAAAACTATAAGGTCTTTTTGAAAAAAAAAATTTTTCCTCTTATTCCCACTGATCCCCTTAATATACCCTGGGAATTTGGTGTTCCTAAACTTTAAGCAGGCTTTGCTATTAACCGTTAAAGTCGGCGGGTTTTTAAATGTTTACATTTTTCCTTTGAAACTTTAACATCGATTTTCTCAAAAACTATAAGGTCTTTTTGAAAAAAAAAAATTTCCTCTTATTCCTCCTGATCTCCTTAATATATTCTCCAAATTTGAGGCTCTTAGCATTTAAGGGGGCTTTGCTATTAACCCTTAAAGTCGGCGGCTACCTAACATTGATCCATGCGTCAACTTTTCCGCTTCGGGAGCATGGCCATACGCATTAATTTCGTAATACCCCTTGCGATGCGAAAATTACGTGAAAATTACGCTTACGCGAAATTTCACGAAATCCTTCTTCATTACGATTATGTACTTACGGCCATAAACGTAATTACACTAATTACGCGAAATTTCGCGAAATCGTAATTACGCCATTACGCTCATCTCTACTTACCGGTATATGGGCTTACTGACTTCCTGATTTATAAGTAGGAGGTATTATAGTCACTGGCCCTTATTCAATTCACTTTTTCTCCAACGTTTTTATCCTAGGTGATATTTTCCCACCTTGTTAATAAAATGCCTTTTCTTTTCAAAACATTTTAATGTGGTTGTTCGTCAATTACATTGATACAACTCCTGTATGGAATGCTTAACATCTTACAAAAACCATGTTTTTATAAAAAAAAATGTTTAAACCACCAGCAAGCAAGAAAATCAGAATCATTTAGAAAGTACTTTTCACTTACCTTTTTGTACTTTTTCATTTGCAGAATGCTGAAAAGTTATTTTAAACAGAAGATGAAAAATATCTCCAAGGAGAAAACTTAAGAGAAAAAGTGAAATGAACAATGGCCACCCTCTACACCATTTGATTCCAGGCACGACTGATCGAATTTGATTGGATCGAATTTGATTAGATCGATTAAATCCGACATGTCCGATCGGGATTTGATCGGGATTCGATCGATCGTGTGATCGAGTTTGGCTAGTTTCAATGCAAATCGATCACACGATCGATCAAATCCCGATCAGACATGTCGGATTTAATCGATCTAATCGAATTCGATTTAATCGAATGCGATCCATCATGCCTGGAATTGAATGGTATAGAGAGGGCTAGTACGTAACTCAAAGAAGTCAAATGAAAAATAACCTGTAAGTCATGTACAATAAAGGAGAATCCTAAATCAATAACCTAATTACCGTATTTGCTAGCGTATAAGACGACTTTTTGAGCCCTGAAAATCCTCTGCAAAGTGGGGGGTCGTCTTATACGCCGGGTGTCAGGTGCGGGGTGTCAGTATTGTGCCAGGCAGAGCTTACCAGTTGCAGCAGCCTTGGCGGAAAGGTCCGCTCGTGTCCTGGGTCCTTCTATGTCCTCCCCTGTCCCCCTACATCATTCATGTCCACGTCCCGTGTGTTTGAAATATCAAAGCTGCAATACCATAGCGTCTTGCGAGCAGCCGCTCGCGTGGGTAACAGGGCAGCTTCCTTGTTCCGGGTCATCTGACTGGTGATGTGCATAGGAAGAGGAAGACAATTAATTGTGGAGCGCATGTCACCAGTCAGGTGACCCGGAACAAGGAAGCTGCCCTGTTACCCACGCGAGCGGCTGCTCGCAAGACGCTATGGTATTGCAGCTTTGAGTTTTCAAACACACAAGACGTGGACATACAGTAGATGATGCAGGGGGACAGTGGAGGACATAGAAGGACCCAGGACACGAGCGGACCTTTCCGCCAAGGCTGCTTCAACCGGTAAGCTCTGCCTGGCACAAATACTGACACCCCGCACCTGAGTTCTTAAAAATCACAGCCTGATTTCCCTCCCCTGGATGACTGCGGCACCCAGTATTATGCAAAGGTGTATACATGGGTGGGCCAGGAGGATAGCCAGGAGGATGGAGGAGGATGGAGGAGGCATGTTGTGAAGAGGGGTAGTCTTAAACGGCGAGTATATGCCAAACTCTTTATTTTAACTGTAAAAGTTGGGGGGTCGTCTTATACGCCGGGTCGTCTTATACGCCGGCAAGGTAAGTGGGATAAAAGAAACAATTACAACATCAAAAACCTATGGCTGGTATTTGTTACCTGTAAGGTGTGTTATACAATACAAGATACACCTGAGAGGATGTCAGCCTATTGCAGAGATATTTATTGTATTTTCATATTTCCCCATGAGAAGGTGAGGGCCCCACTCTGATTAGACCTTCTCAGAGGATCAGAACCTCCTCTGAGCTGCAGTCACAGAAATTGCGGATAAAGGCTAGGTATACTAGCCAACCAGTATATTAATCTAACAGGGTATAAACCATCTACTGCCAGATATTCTTAGCTAGTTCTGTTATTAATTGCGGAAGGGGTCCATCAGAGTAGAGATCAAGCTGCATATTAGTCGCTATGGTATTACGGCTAGGTTATGTAAGCAGATTTGAATGACCGTATATCGCTCAAATATAAGGCGAAGAAGGAGGAACAAGTAAAAGTTTATGCTAAACTGGTACACTGTAGGGAAAGTGATAATCAATTCAAGTTTTCAGAATTTGTTTAGACATTAACATGAAAGGTACCATTTCAAGTAAAACTATTGCTGGCTCTAACTAATGATAATTGTGGGAGTTTTTCCAGTGGAGATTTGTTTACCTGGAGCTTCTTCCAGCTCCCCGCAGTCTATGAGGTCTCTCCCTGTCCTCCTGGTCCACACTATTGGGTCGTTATGTCCCCAACTAAAGTCTGCGAATGGCTCAGTCTGTGCATGTGCTGCCTTGGCCTCCTCGATCAAGTTCCTATTACTGGGAGCATTCTGCACATGTGCCATTGCCAGTTAAAGGTACTAAGCATGCACAGAACGCTGCTGGCCATGTGGCCAGGACAGTGCTTGAGGTGACAGCGGCATAACGCAGAGGAGCGGGAGGACAGCGTGGGACCTGAAGGACTACGGGGGATGGAAGATGCCCCGAGGATGTAAATCTCAACTTTTTTTCCCCACCTAAGATTTCTTTTAAGTCTAATTTGGAAGGCACTTTTGTTTTTCCCCAGACTTAGGAAAAAAGAGTCCAACTCCTACCTGCTATTAAAATATGAGAAATAACATATATATCTTTACTTGGAAAGTCATAATAACATATATGTAAGAGAACCATTTGTTCCTCTGCCCAAAAAAGTGTAACTGCCTGGCATAACCGGAAAATATGCAGTAGATTACCATGATAACCACAGTTTTCCAACATAACCGAGATATACCATTTCCTTACAACTTTACAATCATTTTCCCAGTGAGCACAACAGTGTGTAGTCTTTTTTTTACTAGCATAGCAGCTCGTTCCTAAGCTGAGCTGTCTATATTGGTATGTAGATTTTCATTCTAGGCTGTTGTTTGAGGCAAGTCTTTTTGTGCCTTAATTATATCAATTAGCCTAGACAAAGCAGAAATTGCTTTTTTTTGGGGGGGGGGGGGGGGGAGATAATATGTTGTAGTTGTCTAGCAGTCAGATGCGCAGTTACATTTTGTAATACCCATTTCCTTTTTTCGGAAATTCCCATAAAAGATGACCAAAAAAAATAGGCAATTTATGCTTGAAAATACTGCATGTCAGAAAAATGTAGTAGGTGCTCCTATTCCCCCAATTCTGCTAACAATTATAATTGTATTTTTCCAGGCAACACCCACCCTTTCTTTTGTCTCTACAGCTGCCTCTAAACCTCAATCTTTCTGCTTCTATTTCAGACGCAAGTTGTGGAATGTGTTCAAAAAAATTGCTACAGAGAGAGATTGAGGAATATTAAAACTTGTTATACAAGCACTTTTAAAGGACATGTTTTTTCTTGTTAAAGCGATTCGATTTTATTTGAGGTTAACAAATGCCTATAGTACAATGTGAAGCATGTATGTAATCATAGACAATTTTTAAGTGTTAGTATACTTAAAATGGGTACCTGATCAATAATGCATTCTGATTGTAGCCCCATGTTATGTTACATGCACAGTGTAAGTTTATACAGTACTTATAGACTAGCTGCAGCGTGTGCAGAACGCTGACTGAAACATGTCATTTTAAAAGCACATTTTCAACATTGCTTCTAGTTTTCTTTTCCATTCACTCTTGTTTTTGTACACTGCTTATCCCTTTTAAATAGTTCTTATTAGCACTTCAGCACACATTCGGTAATGTGACTACACTAATAAGGAGACATTCCTTCAAAATGAATAGACCAGCCACATACCAGTATTTTAATACAGAGCTAAAATCGGTAAGGCAAATACTTTGCCTTATTGATTAGATTCTCAATTTAAAACATTTTAATCACACAAATATTTAAGACACTGTTATAACAGATATTTTACTTTATGTTTGGTTTTGCAGAAACAAAGCTACAATTGTTTTAATGGTGCTCACTTATACCTGTATACATTGCATTAAAACACAGCCCTGCAAGCTACCTGGTAGTGCCTTTTCTCAGTAAAGTAATTTCCCTCAAAAATCTTCTGTAACACGTCAATATACACATGTATGTCTGGTGCTATGAAGTAAATTAGCACCTGCCGGTTCTTCTCACCCAAGAGAAAGGTATTATGGGTAGCAATTACTTTACTGTCTCTTCCAATGATAATACAAAACAAAACAAAGTATATATTTCATATTACATTCTATTTTATTACTCAAAAGAAGAGCTGAGCAAATAAGTTTATTAAATGCCTTTTGCATAATTAAAAATACTCTGAAAATGCTACACACATACAGTCAACACACAGACCAAACGGTTCTACAAGGTGCTAGTAAGTATATCCTAATTAAGGATATATAGCTGTTTTCATTCATGCTAAATCCTACGTTTGATAATACATTTTCACCAAGCCTTACAGTAAAACTCCATCCAAAAATGTTACTTAGCTGTGGGTACAGTGAAAACCAGTTACAATCTCTGTCATGTTTTTACTGCTATATGGATTTCATTTACACATTGCCTTAAAGGGACACTTCAGCCAACTGCAGTTGGCTTAAGTGTCCCTTTAATTTTCTTTTACAGACAATATCAAAGTCACAGGAATAGGAAAGTCCAGTTCCCTGCAGTTGAGTTAAGGGTAGCAATAAAAATGTTTTTCCTTTTTTTGAAGTAGTGTTTCAAGGTTAGCATTTCTGCATTCCCACAGATAAGAGTCTATGTACTTTCTATCCAAGTGTTGGGGCACCAAGAACAAGAAATTTGGGGAATTCTCCCCACTAGGCACAGAATAATAAAAACTATTCAGACGGTCCAGCTCTTCACTGCATTTTTAACAACAAAACAAAAAAGGTTTGGGTGGAATCTACTTTAAAGAGATGTAGAACTTGGTTGCTCAAACTGTTAGAAGTGCAAAAGGTTTAGCCAACAACAAGGTTTCAGCATGAAATTCCAATAAATAGCCAACAACGAAGGAAGCCAATAACATTATGTGTGTTTAATTGGAAGTGGAGTGTGCCATAGATGTCTTAACCTTGTTTTTATGACAATGAAAACATTTTGAAACCCATTTTCTGCAGTAGTGCAATTCTGTAGATATTTACCGACGCCTTTCAATTTTTGGGAGCAAATTAGTTCTAGATATACTAGAGGACCAGTTGGAGGGAAACGAGTTCCATCAGGAATGGATTAAGACAATTAGCAAAGAAGAGTTCTAAGCTGCTAGTAATGCTGTATGGCAGCATTTCCTCTGCTGGTTGCATTTCCTCTGCTAGCAATGTTTGACAAGGCCAGATAAAAGCCTAGAATGTATTTATCCTAAATGTTTGTAACATATAATGCTATTTCTAAAGGTAAGATTTTTAAGAAAATTATGTAATAGATATCAATAAAACTTTCTAATTTTGTACAAAAGTGTCAGTATTGTCATCTGTGGATCATTTTCTAACATTCTGTTCTGTGAATTATCTGCAATTCAGTTAAATTCTGTACTTAGAATACTTGACCTCCAACATGACCCAAACCACTGGAACATGATCATATTGCTATTCTAGTGATGAGCTTGAACTCTGACTTAAAGCGGCCCCAAACCAAACATTTTTTTAATTCAAAATATTTAGTTGACACATACAAAGATAAATAAACACTCCTTCAAGCCTATGAGCATTTCAGTGCATGCTTTTCACCCTTCTCTTTTCATAACTAGGATTATACTGGGGGCAGCCACTACTTCTGAGCTTAGTGTAACAATTTGTGTCAGCAAATGACAGAATTCTGATTATAGGTGATCTGCAGTATCACCTATAATGCAGATATATACCTGATTATATGGTGATCTGCAGAATCACCTATAATACTGGTATATCAGAAGCTGTGGTGACAACAAATAGCAATGTGATTGGTGCAACAGTAGTACTGATAGGTTTAGCAATACCTCACCAGAGGAGCTGGTGGGTACTAACAGTACAGCGTCCCTCACCAGAGTCAAGGGCCCTCTGGTGAGAGTAGAGAGGTCAGACAGATCGGGTTTGGCAACAGACAGACAGATGCAGTACAAAATCGGAATGCAGAGACTGAAAGGTATAAACAGGCAGAGTCAGCAGCAAGATCAGATGGGCAAAGGTACAGAATCACTGAGCAGAAGAGTAGTCAGAACGAGCCAGAGTCATGCACAAATAATAACACAGTAGTATAATGTTTAAGGCTATCAAACAATTCCTATCTTGTGTGAAATCCCCGGTTTCCTCCCGGATCAAAGCACACCGGAACTACCGTATCTAAGGGTCTGAGCGCTAACACCAAGTATTCGCAACAGCAGACAAGTTGCGAGTGATTCAGCTAGGCTTTTGAAGCAGAGGAAACCCTTCTGGCACGCCCCCTCCTATCAGCCAATGAGGAGCGGCGAGCGTCTCCTCTGACGCCAGCCGACCGGCCGGTCAGCTGACGCGCCTCCTCCCCGCATAAAGGTCCTGTCTGTGCGTGCGCGCACGCGACAAAGCAACCCTATGTGCAACTGACAGACCCGTCCTCGATGTGCTAGATGCCCAAGGCACAGATACATTTCTAGACAGGGAGCTGGAGGCAGCTGCGGTGGTAGCGCTGTTCACCGCGGCTGTCTCTCCAACGTTTGTTACACTTAGTAGGAGGTTTTAGATCATGGGTGTGTCTGTCATAAGCTACCCCTTCCCTCACAGGGGTGTCATCTATGTGAAATCTCACACAAGCTGAGATCACTTCCACTGTGACATCAGCAGTAGTAGCCTATGTTTTGTTTTTGTTTTTTATCTCCTCCACCAGTCTGCCGGCTTCTGTCCCAGCATTATGAAAGGAAGGGAGGGGTTCCTCCAATAAATGTAAAATATTTTATATTTGTCATCATGCAGCTGAAAAAAGGCTGTAATTTATTATTAAAAGCTGGAAATAGATTTTATTTCTGAAATCTTGTATTTTTAATTTGGGTCCACTTTAACTTGCAATTTCTATATAATTGAAACTGAACCATTTGAACCTAGTAGTGGCAATTAAGTGCCAGCCACTATTGGGCTTGGCTCAGTTTCAGGTCAGTGGAAATTTGCAGGGCAATGTAACAAACTCACCTCTATGCAATTTCATTAGATTCTATTCATGGAAGATTGCATCAGCAACATTTACAGAACCAATGGATATGATTATAATCGGATTCTGATACATGCTGTATATAGATTGCTACACCATCAACATGGCCATAATACAGTAGAATCTTGTTAGAGTAATCTCTGATATAGTAAACCTCTGGCCAGGAATCTGCATAGAGTGGGGCTCTGGGTGCTCAAGCACCCCTACCCACCTTTATTTACTGGCAGCATGTTTGGCCCTTCCACCAGACCTACTCCTTATTATCAGGATTGTTGTCCTGACGATGCGCCACACTTTACTAGGCGCGAAATGGCTGTAGACCTCTGACTGCCTGTACCTCCTTCATCAATGTAAGCTTTTTGCCTTGTGGTTGTTTACCTTTTTTTAATGGAAGAAATAAAAGTGACATTTTAGCTGGATGTGCACCATCTGTTTTTGCTCTTTTTTCTGGACAATTTAGTTCATTACCTTGGTGAGCTGCACTCTGAGGGTTTTTTGTGGACCCTGTGCATTTGCTTTCTTCTAAGCTGAGACTTCCTACTTATTACTACTGTGTTACACTCTGGGACAGAATCCTTCACAGTACAGAAAGGCAGGGAGGAGAGGTCACTCAATTTAACAGGATTGAACTAGGGTCCCTTTTTGAAAAATTGGGCCCCCCCCCTACTTCAGGATCCTCTGCACAGCCCTGGCTATAGTAAAGTCAGTCCCTGGGCCCCGACCATGAGCCTATATGAATATACAATGGCAGTTCTGATATAGTAAACTACTTGGCCAGGTCCCATGAAATTTACTAGGGATTTCACTAGGGGTTTCGCTGTACAATTTTGTTATGCTATGAATTGAACACTCTGCTAGCAACCACTTCTATCCCCTGTCCATGATCACAGTAGTAATCTATCACATCATATGCATAGAACACTGCACTACTATGAACCACAGATCATTATCATAATTCAAATCTCCAGAAAAATGTTTCCTTATGAAGGTTTGTAAACTCTGCCCCTACAAAATAGTTATGACACAAGTAAAAATAATACTTTCTGTCATATAGATTATAAAGACTGTTTTGAGTAGAACCTGCCACATAAACATAAAACTAATCTATCTTTGTCAAGAGATTGTGTGAGGGGTCAGATGCAGACGTAGGGACTGACATCTGGTAAGGGTCAAATACAATACAAATATATGGACTGGCTGATGAATACATTGCACTACACGCCATGTTTGATGTTGTCCAGATCTCATATAGATCAATGATAACATTATTGGAATACTAACATAAGTGTAATGAATGTTCTGGTAGGGTTTATAATTCTGAAGACCAGAAGAAGACGATAGAACGTTAAAGATGGCTTGTTGTAATTAAATTTGGCCAGTAAGAAGAAATGTTCACAGTAAGGAATTGTGACTTTATATTTAAAGGGGATCCATTCCAAAAATTACAGCTAAAGGGCCTCATTTGCTGAGGTCCTCTGGGGCAGGACATAATTTGTGACCCTGCAAATCTTGCCTGGATTTGATAAAATTTGTTGTTAGATAGCAATGGTTTGCCATGCTCACTTAGGTCAAATTAACGTACAGTGTGTGTGACAAGAGGTTAGGAGGTTATACACACACATATATATACACACTACACTGAACTCGGCCGAGGCAGCCATTCGGGCCTGTCTCAGCCAAGAATCTAGCGTGTGTACAAGTTTAGATCACTTAAAAATCTGACATGGCAAATCTTTAAGTGACAACAACAGCCAAGTGTTGTCCTTCTCGCATAGCAACAGTACACCACTCAGGTATACGGACATGTCTAAATAAGTTTGTAGCCAGAACTGTTGCCCTAGGGATTGAGTCCTTATCGCTGTGGGTGACAGTAATAGTATGTGTGTACTTACCTTAAGAGGTTGTGCCAACTTACTAGGACCACTATCGTGAAAAATCTTAAAATTTAAAATATATATACACACATACAAGTACGAAGAGGTACGTTTCTTCCAGAGTAAAATGAGCCATACATTACTTTTCTCCTATGCTGCTGTCACTTACAGTAGGATGTAGAACTCTGACAGAACTGACAGGTTTTGGACTAGTCCACCTCACGGGGGATTCTCAGCATGGCTTTTATTGTTTAGAAAGACACTCTCTAAAAAGGATTTATATAAAGATGCTGCCCAGCCTCCCTGCTGGCTGCACTCTTTTTTGGCAGTTGGATGAAGTAACTGCCATTCATTAAGTGCTTTTGAAAATAAAGGGGGGGGGGTTGGGCAGCATACACATGTTACTCATCTTTGCCACTGCTTCCCTTCTGATGCACTCCATGCTGCTCTCCAGCTCCTTACAATTCTGCCTTCACAGTGGAAGTTCCAGTTGGAAGGTGAAAGAGTAGGAAGCTGGAGGAAAGTTTGAAACACATCAGAACGGGAACCGGCAGCCAAGGTAAGTTAAAAACACACACACACATACACACACACACATACACACACACACACACACACACACACACACACACACACACACACACACACACACACACACACACACACACACACACACACTTCGCTTTTCAGGAAATTGTTCTCGCTCATCTAGTGTGCAGAGCTTCTTAGATTTATAACAATGTGTCAAAAAAGTGTGGCTACGTCGTAAGATGTTTAAGTTGGCAGAACCTCTAAAGGTGTACACACAGTTCCTAAAAGATGGTGAAAAAGTACTATCCAAATTATTTTGAGTATTTTCTTGCTTGCTGGTGGTTTCAAATGCATTTTATGAAAAGGTCTATCACCTAGAAGAAAACTCAGTAGAAAAAGTGACTTGCGTATGGGCCCAGGTGTTATTTCTGCTGATTTTGGATCGCACAGTGACAATCCAGCACCGCGCTTCCATCTAACTTACTCCAGTTACCATTAGGGAATAGTCGCATCTGCTGGCTTGAGAGACTGACAAGCTGACATTAAAAAGACCGGTTGCTATATCACAGATGATAATGTGACAAAGAGCGTTAATCCCGTCTAATCTGCCACCATTATCATTCGGGGAATAGTTGCATCCAAAAGCTTAAAATATGGTGAACAGACTGACGTCAAAAGACTGGTCACACCGCTGCAGACAATGTGACATCCACCCACAATCCCGTCTTACTAGGGCCACAGTTGCCGTGTAGGTCTCATTCACTGGAGACTTCTGGAGGTGATTTCATTGTGAGTGTAGTAAACATTTAAGATTGGTTGGTGGGGGGGGGGGGAGCGTGCCATGGACGCGTGAAGACGTGTGGACTCAGAGCTCCCGGCCACATGCTGCCTCCTAATCGGTTTTGCCTCTATAAATCTTCACCTCTTTAGCCCAACGGGGTATGGCAAGTAAGCCCAAACGACAGGGCAGACGTCGGAATACTCAGAAGACCCCGAGAGGACCTCTAGACAGCTTCTTTCCTCAGCGGGTTACTCGAAGCAGTTCATGCAAGATGGCCGACACGCCTGCCTCGGGCACCTCCCCGGCTGGCTCTCCGAGCACTTCAGACAAGAGATCCGCATTGGAAGACATGTGGGATTACCTGAGAGGCATGCCAACCAAGGCTGATATGCTACAGCAGACTGAGCAAATAGTACGCTCCACCAGAGAAGACATTTCTGCCCTGCGGATGGACATTGCGACCACAACACAACGGGTCTCGGGCCTGGAGGCCATAGTACAATCACTGCAAGCAGATGTGGCATCTCTAAAAGCATCCCAGGAAAAACAGACTAGGCAGCAGAGTTATGCGCGAGCCCAGCTGGAGGATCTCCAAAACCGTAGCCGCCGCAATAACATTAGAGTACGCGGACTTCCGGAAGCTATAAGGCAGGATGATCTACAACCTTCTCTGCAGGCCATTTTCAATGGCTTGCTTAATAGACCGGCTGATACTCTCATAAAAATGGATAGGGCACATCGGGCGCTGCACCCCATACCTCGCGGCACCGACCCTCCCCGTGATGTGATTTGCCGGATACATGATTTCCCTGTCAAGGACGCGATCATGATTGCAGCACGCTCCGCAGGCTCGTATGACTTTGATGGGGCGACTATTACTTTTTACCAAGATCTGGCGCCTTCCACGCTGGCTCAGCGCCGTGCCCTGAAGCCGATCATCTCAGCCCTCCAACAAGCAGGAGCTACCTATCGCTGGGGCTTCCCGTTTTACCTTTATGCAAGCCTGGGTGATGCCTCATCCACCTTACGACATCCCAGGGATCTCTCAGAGTTCTTTTCAACCCTAGATATAGCCCAGGTCGCTGTACCTGAATGGGACCCGGACGCCATCTTTGTGCCTAAACCACCTAGTGAGAGGCGGCGAAGAACCTCTGCCTCTTCTACAAACGATACAGCTTCATGAACTGTGCAGGGATCCTCACTTTCCCTCAGCATGAACAACATTTGGTAAGACCCCCACATTATAGTGAGTTGTGACTCTCCCCGGGGACCTTTTGCTTTCTCTTCATTGCACTGGGCTCGATCTCACCTCTGGACATTGACTCCCTAACACCACCTTCCTATCTCATGGTATCATATCTATCTTCTACATAACACTTACTTTGCACTGCAAGGGATCGGAAGTTGAAGGTGCTGGACTTATTGAGGTCACTTATTTTTGCTCCCCCATTGATTTATTTCTCTGTCTTCCCCCCCACTCTGGAGCACACTCGGGGCCTCTCCCTCCCCCCTGTTACTTTCCCTATAATTGGTGATTTTTACTCACACCCGGTCTCTGACTTTTGGAAAATGATCTATATGCATTGCTTTATGTGATATTTTTCTCAGGGCTTTAACCGCTATTTCTATTTCACAGGTTATGTTAGCTTATTAATTCAGAATAACACTATTTGCACTATCAAAGTTATATCGGTGCTTTGTATTCTCACCTTTCGCAAAGGGAGAGGAGCGGAGGGATTGAGGTGGGGGATGGACGGGGAGGGTGAATCTTAGTTAGTTTTATTTTAAGGTGGGAGAGATATTCGATGGAAAGAGGGGCCCGGGGAGGAGATCTGCCGTATAGGGTCATATGATGGAGGTAATAATAACCACGGCCATAGATGGGGCCGCCATCTTGGAAATACTACGTCCCTAATGGGAGAATCTCCCTCTTTTATTGTGGGCTATTATTAATAACATTATTTCATACCTGTTCATTAATAACCAAAACCGGTACTTTATACTTTATACCTTATGTTATTTCTTATTTTGTGGTCGGGAGTAATGGACTCCATCCGCGATGGTGGTTCGTTTCTCCTCTCCGTTCTCTCTGGCCAGTACACTGTTTTTCCTCTCTTCAACTTTGAAAGAGAGGCCTGGCCTAATGAGAGTGACATGGTGTGTGGAGACCTTTCTCTACACAGCATGGGTGATGGGTTTTTTCCCATATCTCAATGTTCTTTCTATTTTCTTCTTCTTTTTCTTTTGTTTTCCTATATTTTCTATTCTCCTTTCTTCTAAACGGTCTGGGATGACATCGGGGGCCTGGGAGGGTCATGTATACTCAACACTAATACCAACCAATGGCATCACTTAAAATACGGACGCTTAACGTCAGGGGACTTAACATCCCAGAACAGAGATCCGCTCTGCTCTCTGAACTCCGCAGGACCAAAACACATGTAGCCTTTCTCCAGGAGACACATCTACGCGGAACTGAACACCCCAGGATAGACAATAAATATTTCCCTAATGCTTTCCTGAGCAATTCTCCAGATTCTAAGTCCAAAGGGGTTGCGATATTATTATCTAAAGATGTCCCTATCTCCCAAATCCAGGTTTGCAGAGACAACGAGGGCAGATTTATTATGATAAAAGGTCAAATTAATAACCATATGTATACGTTCGGATCATACTATGCGCCAAATTTGAGTCAACAAAATTTTCTGGAACGCTTCCTACGGGAACTAGATTCATTTGCTGAAGGGAGTTTAGTCATAGGGGGGGATTTGAACGTGGCTTTGGATCCTACACTTGATACTTCCTCCGGCAGAACAGCTCTTCCATACAGATTAATTCATAAATGCAAAAATTCCCTTCGTTCCAGGCAGTTAGTTGACACCTGGCGCATACTAAATCCCTCAGTCAAGGACTATACTTTTTTCTCCACTCCACATGGAACCTATTCCCGAATTGACCACATCTTTGTGTCCCATAATCTCTTGTCTGTCGTCACGGCCGCCAAAATTGATACTTGCCCTTTCTCAGACCACTCCTTCGTATCTGTCTCGATCGATGCCCTTGAGGGTAAACAGGGCCCTTTCTCCTGGAGACTTAACACTTCCCTCCTCAAAAACAAAGATATAGCAAACAGAGTATCCGCCGCTATCACTAATTATTTTCAAATTAACGACGTTGAGGAGACGTCCCCTATGACCCTTTGGGCCGCCCATAAATGCGTGATTCGAGGCATTTTGATACAAGAGGGAAGTAGGCTGAAAAAGGAGAAAGATGAGGCAATCGCTAGGGCACTAGGGGAAATTCATAGACTGGAGATGCTCCATAAGGGTTCTATGTCTAGGGCAGATCTAGATACACTTACCAACGAGCGGAAAAAATTAAAATCCCTACTATATTTTAAGGCAAGATATGCTGCTTCCCGTTGTAAACGACATTACTACGAATTTGGCAACAAATGCAGTCGCCTCCTAGCTAGAGCCCTTAGGATCCAACAGAATACTAATTATATTCCGCACATAAACGATGTGGCTGCCACAAAACATCATAGATCTTCCTCTATTGCTCGGGTATTTCGGGACTTCTATAAATCCCTATATAATCTCCCAGGCCATGGATCAAATCTAACAAGCCCCGCTAACCTACAGAATATACAGGAATATATCAGGCAGTCAGGTCTTCCCAGGGTTCCCTGGGAGGCTGTGGAGGAACTGGGGGAACCTATATCCCTATCAGAGCTTAAAGTTGCTATTGCTCAGACCCCTTCAGGTAAAGCTCCAGGCCCTGATGGTTTTTCAATAGACTACTATAAACAATTCTTGTCCTTGCTACACCCTTCTCTTCTCAAGGCCCTTAACTCTACTGCGGACCCTGACTCTCCAACACCGTTCCCCGGGGATATGCTATTATCTCACGTCACAGTTATTCATAAAGCAGGTAAGGACCCTTCCACTTGCTCTAATTACAGGCCCATATCCTTACTTAATGTCGATTTAAAACTATACGCTAAGATCCTAGCTAACCGTCTCTCTCCCTGGATGACCAGCCTGGTCCATTTTGACCAGGTTGGCTTCATACCCACTCGGGAAGCCAGGGATAACACCCTTAGAACCCTATTAGCGGTACATTGGGCACGGTCGAGGGCCTCACCCATGATGCCCCTTTCTACAGATGCAGAGAAGGCATTCGATCATGTCCACTGGGACTTTATCAGAACTACTTTACAATACATTGGCCTCCCCAAAAATATGCTAGACCATATTATGGCTCTCTATGGAACCCCCTCGGCCAGGGTTAAGGTGAATGAAGAGTTGTCTGATCCATTTCCTATTACAAATGGCACCAGCCAGGGCTGCCCTCTCTCCCCTTTTATCTTCGCTTTGGCCCTGGAGCCCTTGCTACGCACCATACGAGCTAACCCCGACATCAGTGGACTTCACCTCCCGTCTGCTGAACACAAATTGGCTGCCTATGCAGATGACCTCCTATTTTACATAGCAAACCCACATATATCGCTCCCTAATCTTATGCAAGAATTCGCTAAATATAGTGCCCTGTCTAATTTTAAAATAAACTATAGCAAATATGAGGCATTAAATGTCGGCCTCTCTCCTGAGTTACAAGCACAATTAGAATCTAATTTCCCTTTTACCTGGTCTCCCCAAGCAATTTCCTACTTGGGCACTAAAATACCCAATAACCTAAGTGACGTCTTTACCCTGAATTATGTCCCTCTGCTTTCCAAGGTCAAGGCTGATTTGAGAAGATGGGATGTAGCAAAATTCTCTTGGTTTGGCAGAACAAATATCATTAAAATGAATATCCTACCACGGTTCCTCTACATCTTCCAGGCTCTCCCAATATTTGCACCTGCCTCATATTTCAAAGAACTCAGGAAACTTTTTCAGAAATTCATCTGGAAAAACAGACCCCCCAGACTTAAATATACATTAACAATTTTGCCTAAGGATCAGGGAGGTATGTCGATCCCGGATCTTTCTCTGTACCATGGGGCCTCGTCCTTGATACGAATTATTGACTGGCATCGCCATAGTGCTCTTAAGCAATGGGTTGATATGGAGGGTGATGTAGCGGCTCTTAATCTGCAGCACCTGCCATGGTCTTCTAGGCCATTGCCTCCCTCGGTCAAAGCTTCCCCGTTGACTGAGAGCACTATGAAGATTTTTAACAAAATGAATAGAATTGCTCACCTATCCGTTCGGCCCTCACCGTTGATCCCACTATTGGATAATCCTGATTTTCCTCCTGGCATGGGCCAAAGGACATATAAACACTGGAGAACCTTGAGCCCCATTAGGGCTTACCATTTTTTGGAAAATAACAAATGGGCCAAACTGTCTTTTCTAAGGGATCGACTTCAATCCCCTTCTTTAGATATTTGGTCTTATCTACAGTTCTCACACTTCCTATCCAGTTTAGGCAACCCTAGAAATTTCTCCAGAGCCCTCTCTCCCTTTGAGAAACTATGCAACGGGGAGGGACATGTCACGCATGGAATTTCTCAAATCTATATAATGCTCCTTCCTGACACAGGGTTGGCTACTTCACTGCGCTCCAAGTGGGAATCTGCCCTTGGCAAGACTTTTACCGACCCCCAGTGGCAAAAGATTCTAATACTGTCCCAGAAATCCTCGATATCAGCGCGCATCCAAGAATCTGGTTACAAGATGCTAACACAATGGTTCCGCACCCCGGATAGACTCCACAGGATGTTCCCCAATTTTAGCCCTCTGTGCTGGCGTTGCTCGGCACATAAGGGGACTATGCTTCATGTGTTTTGGAGCTGCCCAATCATCGTACCATTCTGGAATGCGGTGAAGTCTATTATTACTAAAGTCACAGATGTAGAACCATCAGATGACCCCTCATATTACTTGCTGCACAACACCCCGAGAAGATTGAGTAAATACAAAAAATCTCTCTCAAAACACCTAATTAACGCTGCCAGACTGGTTATCGCACGCCACTGGAAGTCAACTCAAGCTCCCCCCATTGTAGAGTGGCTAAGGGAGATCCAATCCACTAAATATATGGAAGACCTTACACATTCCCTACATGACAGACTTGAACAATTCAACCGTACCTGGTCTCCATGGTGGGAGTTTGAAGAGACCGATATATATAAAAATTTAATGACTCCCAGCCAGGCTTAATAATCTCTAGTTCACCTGGCGTTGATATAGCGTCCATATCTCTTTATTATATAGTGTTGACTCTTAAGACCCATATTGCTGACCTCCTGGGGGGGGAGGGACATTCCCTCTCCCTCCTAAGGGCCCTGGGTGCTCGGACCAGACCACTTCTCTCTTTTTCTTCTTTCTTTCTCCTCTTTTTTCCTTCTTTCTCTTCACTCGTTTCTTCCTCTTTTCTTAAATCTGCTCTCTCTTCTATTCTCATAGCACACCTTCCCTATGGGATTTCTGACTGAGTACAGATGTCTTTGCTGCTTTTTTAGAATATTCACCGGACCTTCGTTGGATATCAGGTGGAGGTGGGCTCGCTGGGTGTTTGTTCCCTTTGGGCCCCGGTGTCCCCGCCTTCTCCTTAGATTCTGCACTACAGAGATAGGCCTAGGTCTGACCTTCCTACACATAGGTGCAGCTATGTGTATTCATGTAATTAACAGAGATAGCAGTATCTGCCTTCTCTTAAAGTCTATACATGTCTTTGGTTTATATGCCTTCCTGTCTTAGATACTGTACTCTGGGGCCTACCTCCATTGTTATTGCACTGGTTATTGAGGGACCCGCTGTGGGGTTCCTATGTAAACTCTTTATTTGCACTTTTTTCTGTAAACAATGTGACATTTAGATGGGTAATATTTTTATATCTGTTGTATAATGTTTTCCTTCAAAAAAACTTGTTAAATAAAGAATCTTTAAAAAAAAGATTGGTTGGTGGGCCCATACATGATACAATCTCGATTGTAATACAATCAGTAAAATACAATCATCGATTTCGAGCTGGAAATCAATGGTAATGCTACCACCACTGTCTGGATTAAATGGGAGTGGGCAGACTCCACCTAGCTAATCCTAAAAGGAAGAAACAGTTACATTACAACCTAGCTAGCAAATCAACAATTTAAAATAAGACAATTCAGTAGTGTGTCTCTTTTGAGGCAGAGTTCTAAGCTAAGCAGAAACAAGTGCAAGACTGAAAATTATACACACAAATATACTTTATATCCGACAGGTAAATATACCTGTCATTCAAAGCAGACTATAGAAATAAGTAAGAGATGAGAAAATGAAATAGAATGTCGATAATACAGTTCAAGATACAGTGGGATGCGAAAGTTTGGGCAACCTTGTTAATTGTCATGATTTTCCTGTATAAATCGTTGGTTGTTACGATAAAAAATGTCAGTTAAATATATCGTATAGGAGACACATACAGTGATATTTGAGAAGTGAAATGAAGTTTATTGGATTTACAGAAAGTGTACAATAATTGTTTAAATAAAATTAGGCGGGTGCATAAAGTTTGGCACTGTTGTCATTTTATTGATTCCAAAACATTTAGAACTAATTATTGGAACTCAAATTGGCTTGGTAAGCTCAGTGACCCCTGATCTACACACACAGGTGAATCCAATTATGAGAAAGAGTATTTAAGGGGGTCAATTGTAAGTTTACCTCCTCTTAATTTTCTCCGAAGAGTAGCAACATGGGGGTCTCAAAACAACTCTCAAATGACCTGAAGACAAAGACTGTTCACCATCATGGTTTAGGGGAAGCATACGTAAAGCTGTCTCAGAGATTTCAGCTGTCTGTTTCCACAGTTAGGAACATATTGAGGAAATAGAAGACCATGGGCTCAGTTCATGTTAAGGCTCGAAGTGGCAAACCAAGAAAACTCTTGGATAAACAGAAGTGACGAATGGTGAGAACAGTCAGTCAATCCACAGACCAGCACCAAAGACCTACAACATCATCTTGCTGCAGATGTAGTCACTGTGCATCGTTCAACCATTCAGTGCACTTTACACAAGGAGATACTGTATGTGAGAGTGATGCAGAGGAAGCCTTCTCTCTGCCCACAGCCGCTTGAGGTATGCTAAAGCACATTTGGACAAGCCAGCTTCATTTTGGAATAAGGTGCTGTGGACTGACAAAACTAAAATTGAGTTATTTGGGCATAACAAGGGGCGTTATGCATGGAGGAAAAACAACACAGCATTCCAAGAAAAACACCTACTACCTACAGTAAATTATGGTGGTGGTTCCATCATGCTGTGGGGCTGTGTGGCCAGTGCAGGGACTGGGAAACTTGTCAAAGTTGAGGGACGCATGGATTCCACTCAGTATCAGCAGATTCTGGAGACCAATGTCCAGGAATCAGTGACAAAGCTTAAGCTGCACCGGGCTGTATCTTTCAACAAGACAACGACAGTAAACACTGCTGAAAATCCACTAAGGTATTCATGCAGAGAAACAAGTACAATGTTCTGGAATGGCCATCTCAGTCCCAAGACCTGAATATAATTGAAAATCTGTGGTGTGAGTTAAAGAGAGCTTTCCATGCTCGTAAGCCATCAAACCTGAATGAACTAGAGATGTTTTGTAAAGAGGAATGGTCCAAAATACCTTCAACCAGAATCTAGACTCTCATTGGAACCTACAGGAAGTGTTTAGAGGCTGTAATTTCTGCAAAAGGATGATCTACTAAATACTGATTTCATTTATTTTTTGTAATGCCCAAATTTATGCACCTGCTTAATTTTGTTGAAACAATTATTGCAAACTTTCTGTAAATCCAATAAACTTCATTTCACTTCTCAAATATCACTGTGTGTGTCTCCTATATGATATATTTAACTGACATTTTTTATTGTAACAACCAATGATTTATACAGGAAAATCATGAAAATTAACAAGGTTGCCCAAACTTTTGCTTCCCACTGTACCGATATTGATTAAGTCCAAGCAGCAACCGAAAATCCATGCAGCAATTGAAGTCTTTGCCTGGAAAAGTCCTAGATGGCCGCTTGCCAGAGTCCAGTGTCAGATGGTATTCGACAACAGATGATGAACAAGGACATAGAGCTCCTGTGCTCTCCATGCTTATACCCCTCATTTAACAAGGAGGAATGAGGGCGGGGATCACACACCTTTTGGAAACTGAGATGAGCCAGTCCCTTCTTAGTGAGACAGAAAATGTGCCTAAACTATGAGATGTGCTCTGTCTCAAATAACATTCATGTTATGAGAAATCTAATAACATTTCTGGGTTTGTCAGGATTTATTAAGAACAATGATAGCAAACATGAGGGGTGTGACAGGAGTAGACGTTCAGTGGTACTTCAAACCCGTATTGCTACTTGATCTTTGGTCCTTCATTCTAGAAGTTTCTCAGAATGTGTGTTAGAATTAACTTAACAATCTCTGAAAAACAGTTCTGCTAGCATCATCAGATCATCCTAAAAAGCTTAAAACTAAGAAATGATGAGGAGATATGAATTTGGAGGTTACTGTGAGGTCATTTTCTTTTGGTAGAAACCAACTGTGTGATAAGCATCTCTCAGCTTCTTTTTGAAGCTCTTTAGAGGTGCCAAAGCTGGAGACCACGCTGCTCTGCTAGACTTGGTTTACGATTTCTGTCAGAGCAGAAGCCAGATTTATGGCATTGTCACACAGCAGAGTATTCGGACACCCATTAATTGCCTCCCTTTGAAGCTAGCTGAAAGATGAGCTAAACCGCTGTGACCATGGGCTGTTTTCTAAAAGGACACTGTGAATGAAATATGTGCACTGTGGCTTATGATGTATTTATAGTTATAGTTATTTTGGTTGAAAAAAGACATACGTCCATCGAGTTCAACCAGAGAACAAAGTACAACACCAGCCTACTCCCTCACATATCCCTGTTGATCCAGAGGAAGGCGAAAAAACCCTTACAAGGCATGGTCCAATTAGCCCCAAAGGGGAAAATAATTCCTTCCTGACTCAAGATGGCAATCAGATAACATCCCTGGATCAACATCATTGGGCATTACCTAGTAATTGTAGCCATGGATGTCTTTCAACGCAAGGAAAGCATCTAAGCCCCTTTAAATGCAGGTATAGATTTTGCTATAAAGACTTCCTGTGGCAATGCATTCCACATCTTAATCACTCTTACTGTAAAGAACCCTTTCCTAAATAAATGGTTAAAATGTTTTTCCTCCAAACGCAGATCATGTCCTCTAGTCCTCTGAGAAGGCCTAGGGACAAAAAGCTATTATATTGCCCTCTGATGTATTTATACATGTTAATTAGATCCCCTCTAAGTGTCTTTTCTCTAGACTAAATAAACCCAGTTTATCTAACCTTTCTTGGTAAGTGAGACCTTCCATCCCACGTATCAATTTTGTTGCTCGTCTCTGCACCTGCTCTAAAACTGCAATATCTTTTTATGTAATGTGGTGCCCAGAACTGAATTCCATATTCCAGATGTGGCCTTACTAGAGAGTTAAACAGGGGCAATATTATGCTAGCATCTCAAGTTTTTATTTCCCTTTTAATGCATCCCAGAATTTTGTTAGCTTTAGCTGCAGCGGCTTGGCATTGAGTATGATTATTTAACTTGTTGTCGATGAGTACTATTAAGTCCTTCTCCAAGTTTGATGTCCCCAACTGTATCCCATTTTTTTTGTATGGTGCTACACCATTGGTACGACCAAAATGCATGACTTTACATTTTTCAACATTGAATTTCATCTGCCATGTATGTGCCCATATAGCCATCCTATCCAGATCCTGTTGCAATATGACACTATCTTCCTGAGAGTTGATGATTCTGCACAATTTTGTATCATCTTCAAAAATAGCAACATTGCTCACTACTGCATCTACTAGGTCATTAATAAATAAATTGAAGAGCACTGGACCCAGTACAGACCCCTGTGGGACCCCACTGCTAACAGTCTCCCATTTTGAGTATGATCCATTGACCACAACTCTTTGTTTTCTGTCCATTAGCCAGTTCCCTATCCATGCACACAGACTCTTCCCCAGTCCTTGCATCCTCAACTTTTGCACCAGACTTTTGTGTGGAACAGTGTCGAAGGCCTTTGCAAAGTCCAAGTATATCACATCTACAGCATTCCCAATATCCACATTAGCGTTCACTACCTCATAAAAGCTGAGCATGTTAGTCAAACAGGACCTGTCTTTAGTAAACCCATGTTGATGCTGAGAAATAAGATTATTTTCTATTATGAAGTCATGCATAGTATCTCTTAGTAACCCCTCATATAGTTTGCATACAACTGATGTTAAGCTTACAGGTCTATAATTTCCTGGATCTGATTTTTTGCCCTTCTTAAATAATGGGAAAACATGGGCTGTACGCCAATCCACTGGGACTCTGCCAGTTGAAAGAGAGTCACAAAAGATAAGATAAAGGAGTTTATCTATAACTGAACTTAATTCCCTTAGGACCCGAGGATGCATGCCATCCGGGCCAGGTGCCTTGTCTATTTTTAATTTATTTAGTCTTGCCTTCACTTATTCCTGCATTAAGTATTTTTAATATTACAGTTGGAAATTGAGACTCTTCTGCGTCTGTAATTTGCAACAGTGCTTTGTGAAGACAGAAGCAAAGAAAGCATTTAATAACTCTGCCTTACCTTGGTCATCCACCGTTGAGTTCCCACCCTCATCCTTTAGGAGTCCAATACAGTCAACCTTTCTTTTTTTAGAGTTGATGTACTTGTAAAACTTTTTTGGGTTAGATTTGATATCCCTAGCGATTTGATTTTCAGCTTCGATCTTTGACAGCCTAATTTCTTTTTTACAATTTTTATTGCACTCCTTATAATTGCTTAGTGCAGCCTCGGTCCCCTCCTGTTTTAGAACCTTATAGGCATTATTTTTCCTCTTAATTTTATATCTAACCTTTCTATTAATCCATAGAGGCCTTTTTTTTATTCCTAGACATTTTGTTTCCATACGGGATATACATACTACAATATTGATTGAGAATAAGTTTAAAAGCTTGCCATTTTCCTTCAGTGTCATATGACATATTCAATATGACATACCAAAGCCGTCACAACAGTAAATAAACATTCTGCAGTGATGCACATGCCAGAAGTAAATATGTCGCCCCCTGTGATAAATTACAGAATGCAAATCATGGTGAGGAAAGAGTTTACAGTGAGCAAACCCTAACTAACTAATTTATAACTGAATATAATAAAAAATATAAGCCATTTTATTCATAACGTTATATTCAGTTAAGTTCCTCTTTCAGGGCAGTTTCTAGCCTTTTTGTCAAAAACAAAACCCACACCCACACACTAGAGAATATAAACCATGTGTTGTATAGGGTGGATGCATAATACCTGAGATACAAACAACCCGCCAATCCTGTCGCATTTCATTGTACACCCCCTTCCTGCACTCCCCTAGCCCAGTGTGTAAACCCACAGCATAGCGCCGCAGCAGAACCTGTTCTCTCACCCCTCTGCTGAAGTCCAGTTCTGTGCTTTTGCCTGTCTGCTCACCATTTACCCTAATTCCCAGAATCTCCTAACACATATAGTGTGA
The DNA here is from genome assembly GCF_040937935.1 of Hyperolius riggenbachi. NCBI lineage: Eukaryota > Metazoa > Chordata > Amphibia > Anura > Hyperoliidae > Hyperolius > Hyperolius riggenbachi. The sequence continues at coordinate 212,893,442 of NC_090651.1, read as the reverse complement.
TTACACGTGACATGAGGAGAGTGAGGTGCCAGCACCAGCACTAGAGTGTGCACTTGGCAGATATGATGGTTTCAACAGGCACAGCACTGGACGTCAGCGGGGAAGTGAGAGCACAGCTTCTGCTGTGCTATTCTCTTCCTAGGGAGCACAGGAGGGGGGAAAGGACAGATAGTGACACAAGGAGCAGAGGGAGGCTCAGTGTGACAGAGGGATGCACAGGAGGGCAGAGGTAAAACAAGGGGACAGAAAGAGGCACAGGGGCCAGAAGGAGTCACAAAGGAGGGCAGAAGGAGGCACAGGGGGGCTGAAGGAGGCACAAAGGGGGACAGAGGGATGCACAGAGGATGGAGAGGCAGTACAAGGGGACAGAAAGAGGCATGGGGGACAAGAGGAGGCACAGGGGCCAAAAATAGTTGCAAAGGGGGACAGAAGGAGGCACAATGGGGGACAGAAGGAGGTACAATGGGGACAGAAGGAAGTATAGGGGACAGGAATAAGGGGACAGAAGGAGGCACAGGGGGACATAAGGAGGCATAGGGGGACAGAAGGAGGCACAGGGGGACAGAAGGAGTCACAAAGAGTGGAGAGAAGGAGGCACGGGAGGGAGAGGGAGGCAAAGAGGGATGCACAGGGGGGCAGAGGTGGCACAAGGAGGCACAAAAAGGAACAGAAGGAGGCACAGGGGACTGAAGAAGGCACAAAAGGAGACAGAAGGAGGCACAAATTACTGTGGGGGCCTGGCTTAGCCTGGGAGATGTGTCTTCATTTGGGGATCGGGCTTAGTTCAGGGGTAGGGCCTAATCAGTGGCATGGTGCCCCCCAGGACCAATGGCACTCCAAGCAAAGGCCTTTGTCCTAACAAAAAACAACCTTACATTTTATTTTTATATATAAAGTAAAATTGGTATTCAAAGGTAACCATGGTAAGCAATAACAAAGTGATTGAGAATATAATAGAGTCTGTAAAACTCCCTTATGCCTTTACATCTATAGCCATACATTTGTACTTGCTATCCATCATAGCCACAAGGACATTGGAGAAGTACTTCCACCTAGATGATCTGATTGGGGTTGTGGATTACCTTGGCCGTCACTGAATAGAGACAGCCACTGGCACTGGCTTCCTGTGAGTGGGTCCAATACCTCGGTGGGGGGATTTGCAGCTTGTGTCTTGCAAAACTTTCTGCTCAAACTTGAGCCAAACATGAAGCCTCTCTTCAAAGTGCAGCAAATCATAATAAGCCACTCACTTCTGTAATGCAAGTGGCTCTGATACCTCCGCAGGCGGGACTTAGCACTCTCCTCTCCATTCTCCTTAGTTTTGCAGCGAGCAGACCCGCTCTGATCTGCACTAAAAGTGAAAGTAGCCTGTACTGCACTCCACACACTACTAGGAGCATCATCGCTAATAAGGGAAGACATACCTGGGAGTGCATACAATGCCCCGGGAGGACAGTGGCAATACTTTTATCAGTGATTGCAAAGTGGAAGTGGTAACACTGTACCCTCTTTTGTTTATGTTCACATTATTCCTCCTTTTCCCCAGGCTGCTTATTTGTACAGTACTGTATATCCAGTGCCGGTGCCATTCTTCTTGTCTTACAAATGTTATCGGCATCAACTCACTTGCAAACAACCTGAAGAGAGCCACAGACCATGGGTTTCACACTGACACACTGTTTACTATATCCAAAGTAAGCATCACGTAGGGGCCAAAAACATGTTTACTATAACAGAAGCTTTATTATATCTGGGTTTACTATACCAGGCGTTGCCCCCATAGACTTATAATGGAGAATGGCCAAGACCTGGAGAGGTACTGAAGTTTGCTATACCCAAATGTTTACTATATCAGAGTTTATTATAACAAAATTATTCGGTAGCTGATTATTTTAATTGGCCCAATTCTAAGCAGATTCCAAGCAGCAAAAATTTGCATCAATCCAAATTATTGACATCTCGTTGACCATCTATAATATTTTGGTATATAAATAAGTTAATCATACATAACCATTGAGGCAAAAAAGTAATGAATAAGCAATTACCCGTATATTCCGGCGTATAAGACAACTGGGCATATAAGACGACCTCCCAACATCTCCAGTTAAATATAGAGTTTGGGATATACTCCGCCATATAAGACTACCCCTCTTCTAATGCACAGCAAATAAAAATAAAAGAAAACATCATATACTGGTGCTATGTATGAACAGATACGGGTGCTCTACTGTATGTGGTACCCAGTATACAACACTATACAAGGGATTGGCTGGTTGGATTGGTCAACTCTGCTTGTCTACCTGTTTATCAGAGCGGTATGGAAGAATAGATCATGCTGTGCCCATAGAACACGCCTCTCACCCTTATGGCCCACCCATGTATCCTATTTACCTCCTTCTCTGCCTCTTATATCTCACATATGTGCGCCTGCGCCACTTCACTACAGTCCGCAGCAGCGAGATCTGAAAGTCGGTAACAGGATAGGGCGTATCACCTGGCAGCAATGACACCCGGCGTATAAGATGACCCCTGACTTTACAAAAGATTTTCAAGGGTTAAAACGCCAGAATATACAGTACTATTATTATTCACTATTTATATAGCGGCGACATCTTCCGCAGCACTGTACAGAGTATATTGTCTTGTCATTTAACTGTCCCTCATGGTGCTCACAGTCTAATCCCACAGTGTAATCCCTACCACAGTCATATGTCTATGTCATAAGTAACGATAGTCATATGTCTATGTATGTATTGTGCAGTGTATGTATTGTAGTCTAGGGCCAATTTTTAGGGGGAAGCCAATTAACTAATCTGTATGTTTTTGGGATATGCAAGGAAACCCACGCAGACACAGGGGGAACATACAAACTCCGTGCAGATGGTGCCCTGATTATTAAGTGGAGCTTTCAAAAACCATACTATACAAAAACTACACATATCTAAATTTCACCCAAATTCTAATTCACCATGAGCTTGCTGGGCAATCTGTAGCTCTGAGGGCCATATGCAATTAACTTTCTCTCCTGAGTTTTCTCCTAGGAGAAATGTTTCTATTTTCTACTTAGAATAACTTTTCAGCACTTTGCAGTTGAAAATGTACTAGAAAGTAGGTGTAAAAGTACTAAGGCCCCGGGTATTTCAAGTCCTACCCCATAGAGCCATACTAATCCATGCCATGCACTGGTGAGAATCAACCAATCTGAAACAGTCGGTATGCATGTTGGATTAATTTGACTCTAATATTAAAGTAAATGGGAACCAGGAAAAAAATTAAACCAGATACCTAAGGAGAGGGAAGGCTCTGGGTTCTATAGAGCCTCCCTGATCCTCTCACGGTCCCCACGTCCCAGTGCTGGCTCCCTGGTAGCAGTATCAGACCAAATTGGTCAAATACTGCTCCTCTACCGCAGAAGGAGGCTTCTGAATTCTTCGGGAGCCCGAGTGCTCCTGAAGACAAGCCACTCCATACTGCATACTTGTGCGTGTGCAGTATGGAGCCACCTGTCTCCGGGAGCTTTCGGGCTCCTGAAGACTTCCAAAGCCTCCTGCGGCAGAGGATTCAAACAGGGGAGTCAGCAAGTAATGGAGGGGACTGGGAAAGGAGAGGGACGGCTCATTAGGACCCAGAGCCTTCCCTCTCCTTAGGTAAGTATTTGGTTCATTTTTTATTTTTTAAAGCTTCCCCCCCCCCAAAAAAAAGTAATCTTCCTAAAGGAATAGCATAAAAAATAGCTTCTAAAAAATGTCTTGCTAACATCTTAACAGAACTTAATGCTGAAAAAATAAAATAAATCACCAGAATATTAAGCATATTACCCCTTCTCTGTCATCTTGTCATGTATAGCGCAATTACCTCAGTGGCGGAAAGCAGCGCAGCCGCCGCTTCTACGGCTGACGTCATGGCGGCGGCTGTCGCGTCTCCTCAGGCGTCTTGTGTAGTTCCTGGCAGGACAGGTCTCTCAGTGGCACATCAGGTTAGGTCTGCACGCTCGCGCGCGGAGCAGCAGGAACTTTATGGGCTTAGGAGACGGGTCAGCTGATCGGCCGGTCAGCTGACACCAGACCGTTGTTCTCACTGCCGATTGGTCAAGCGGTTCTGGGCGGGAGCTTTGGAATTGCCTGTCTGTATTTAAGGATGGGGATGTCAGTGGCTCGTTGTCTGTTGTTGCTGAAACTTCGCAGTGAAAGCTCTCAGACCTTAGTCAGATCCGTGTGTGCTTTGATCCGGCAGGACCCCGGGGATTTCACACTAGATTAGGATTATATTATATTTTATTGATTATTTGTTGTGACTCTTTGCCTGTCTCTGACCCTCCGTTTGTCTATCGATTCTGTACTTCTGCCAATCTGATCCGTTGCTGACTTCTGCCTGAATACTCACTCTGATTTTGCCTAACGATTCTGTACTTCTGTTAATCTGATCTGTTGCCGACCTTGCTTGTACGACCACTCTCCTATTAGTGAGGCCCTAGGGCCATCACTATCGTGTGTTCCTGAATATTACTGTGCACCCAATCACGAGTGTTTTACAATTGAATAAAGTACTGACTATTGTGCTGATAGAGCTCCTACTGATCAATTTATGCATCACTGATCGTTACATAACAACAGACCAATTAAATTATGGAGGCACTGTGTCAGCAGGTTCAGGCCCTAACCACGGCTGTAGTTCAGTTAAATCGTACAGTCACTTCGCAACAGTCACAATTAAATATTTTGACTGATGCTGTGCACAGCCTTCAAAGTTCCACATCTTCAGTGCCTCCCGTTCACGTTATAGAACCTAAGATGGCGCTTCCAGAGAAATTCTCTGGTCTTAGGTCAGATTTTAGAAATTTCAGGAACAGGTGCATGTCGTATTTTGAAATGATACCCTTGTCATCAGGCACGGAATCGCAGAGAGTAACGTTAGTAAAAACGTTACTACATGGTGATTCGCAGACTTGGGCCTAAAATCTGCCTGATGGACATGAAGCTTTGACGTCCGTACAGGCATTTTTAAGGCCATGGCCGTTATATATGACGATCCAGATATAGCAGCCACAGCGGAAAGAAAGTTAAAAAATCTTCGTCAGGGTCATAATTCTGTTGAAGATTATGCTTCAGAATTTAGAAAGTGGGCTGTCTCTTCCAGGTGGGAACATTTTGCTCTGTTAGATCGTTTTCTTACAGGGTTATCAGAATCAGTATCAGACGTCATGATCAGTCACCCCGAGATGAAAACACTGGATGAGGCTATAACATTGGCCATTAAGATTGACCGAAGAATTCGGTACCACAAGCAGGGCAGATCTTGTGCTTCTCCTAAAGTTGCCTTTGCTACCCCCTCGGTCATGACTAGTTCTGACAAGCCTATGCAATTAGGCCATTCCAAACTGTCAGAGACTGAGAAAACTAGGAGAAGGAGAGAGGGCTTCTGCTTGTACTGTGGGGAGAAGGGTCATCTGATTCAAAACTGTAGTAAGAAGTCGGAAAACTTCTTCGCCTAGGTGTATGGGAGGTACTACCTTAGGCGAACCTGTTTTACCTCAAGAGAATTGAAAAATGTTATTACCTTGCTCTATTACTTGGAAAAATCAAGTTTTGTATACTCAGGCTTTTATAGATTCAGGCTCGGCAGCTAACTTCATCGATTTAGATTTGGCCTTGAAATGGAAAATTCCAGTTCATTCCATTGAAAGGCTATGTTACTATATGTCTGGAAAAAAGAGAAATTTGTGGTGTGGCACTTCCCACAGTGTTGCTACATGAGCGATGGTTCACACGGGTCAGTGTCTTTCCACTCTCCTGCAACATCCACAGTTTGTAACAGGATATGCCATCAGACGTGTGCTCCGCACAAAAATATGTAAGGAATAGACAAAATCTTTCAAGAAAAGAAAAACAGCAAAATGTCCGTGCACCTTCCATCTTGATAAACAGTGTGTATTTATAAAAATGGTGGCAAATCACATTGACAGTACAAACTTTCTTGATATGACGTTAAGTCAAACAATCATGACGTGGAATCAGCACAGGGTTTTTAGCTTACGTGTCCCCCGGTGTGGAGCAGGATGAGCGGTGTGGAGGTGGGTGTCAGGCACTAGGTGGGAGAGCGACGGCCGTTTCGCGTCTGGATGACGCTTGGTCACGCTGCGTACCACTTCAGTGCGGGGACGCCATGGCCAGTATAAGAGTAGGAAGAAATCCCGCCTCTTCCTGCCGTGACATCCCCCTTTTGACATAGGCTGCCAGCCATGCGGATGGAAGTTGGCGTCATGCGTTCCGGGATGCGGAAGTGTGCGTCCCGACCAATGAGTACCTATGCGGAAGTCAATCCGCATAGACGCATCTCCAGGGGGAACATTATTTCCCAGCTTGCAGAGATCCAAGCGGATAACAATCCGCATGTCGCGTTGGGGGTTAGGGCACCTGCACTGGGCCAACAAAATAAATGGCACACGGTGCATATTATAACATTTATCATTTCTTTTGTCGGAATTGACCCTAGAACCCTCCAAGACTCTTCAGAGCGCATTGGCCATCTTACACAATCCGCATGGACTGTCGGCAAGGTGAATATAGTGACAGTGAATAAATAGTGGGCTAAAAATCGTACTATGAAGGCACATAGTGGATGGGTTTCTTACTAAAAGATACATGGCATCTAACTATGCGAGGCAGAAGCATCATACAAATTTTACATTGTTTTAGGACAACCACATTTTTACAACACAGACTTAGTCAGCCTTCTGTCCTAGCCCGGGTACGTCCTGAACCAGTGACCTTAAACAACTCTTCAATATTTAAATAGGGTAAAGTTTATAATTGTCGGTCTCAATTGCACGGTTCTGGGCTAACCAAGGTCAACGTGGTTGAATAAAGGACTGAAACAAATGGATGGGTTTCCCCATCATCACATCAATATTTATGGGTGTAAGTATTTTAAGACATAAAGGAGGGACGGGGGGGGGGGGGGGGGGGGGGGGGGCAGGGACATTTCATACATCAACCTTCCAAGAAGACATTTTTTCAAATTACCTAAGGGTCCTACATACATGACAGCTCAATTTTGTCATTCAGTCCCAATGGGCCCATGGCCTCTGTCTTTAAGATCAATAAAGTCTCTTTCCTTAAGAGTAGTCTCTCCCTATCGCCCCCTCTTGGGGGAATTGCTTGTTTCTGTAGGCCTGCAAATCTTATACATCCACCATTCCCCTGATGCATTTCTCTCATGTGTGTGATAAAACGACTACACCCTTTACCTGATTTAATAGAGTTTACATGTTCCCCCACTCTCACTTTCATTGGCCTTGTCGTTTGTCCTATATAAAAGTATTCGCAAGGGCAGAGAATTACGTACACCACGAAGTCGGTCTGGCACGTGAAAAATTCTTTAACCCTTATGATCTCTTTTCCCAATCTTATACATTTAGAAGAGAAAACATTTCCACACAAATTGCAGTGGCCACATTTGAAACTCCCTGATGGTAAAGCCACATTCAGCCAGTTCTTTGGTCTAGGGGTAACAAATTCGCTACTGGTCAACAAGTTGGCCAGCGTGGGTGCTTTCCTAAAGGCAATTCGTGGCAGTGTCTTATCGATCATATTAAGATCGGGATCTTGAGAAACAATTGGCCAATTAGAGTAAATAGTTTTTCTTATATGCTCGGTTATTGGGGAATAATCAAAGGCGAACGTAATTTGGTCACTCCTTTCCTTCTCTCTTGAGAATAGCAAGGACGTTCTCACCTGTCCCTCCGCCCTTTGCTTAGATTTTTTCAATAAGATCTCGTCATAGCCTCTTTTTCTGAATCTTGAGGTCAATTCCTCAGCTTGTTTTTCAAAATCACTCACATTGGTATTGTTTCTTTTTAGTCTAAGATATTGCCCATAAGGAATTGCCTCTATCACGTGTTTTGGATGGAAGCTTTGTGCGTGGAGAACTGAGTTGGTGGCTGTTGCCTTCCTGAAACCCGTACTTTTTAACACATTATTCGCCACGATAAGCTTCAGATCCAAAAACGTCACCTCTGTGTCACTTAATTCGGATGTGAACTGCATGTTGACTGTATTTGTGTTGAGGTACTTCATGAATGAGTCAAATTGTTCGTTTGTGCCTGACCACACCACCAGGACGTCGTCCACAAATCTCGACCATTGTCTGACGTGCCCCCGGAATGGATTGTTATCCGAGAGAACGGCAGACTCCTCCCACGCCCCCAAAAAAAGGTTTGCATAGGAGCACGCCACCGGGGTCCCCATAGCCGTCCCCGAGATCTGCTGGTACCATTTGCGGTCAAACAAAAAGGCGTTGTGATTCAACACAAATTCCAAGCATTCTAGAATGAATTCAATATAGTTATCGGCATGATTCGTACGTTGTAAGTACTGTTTGACCGCAGCTACACCAAATGCATGTGGAATCCGGCTGTACAGACTGACCACGTCAATCGTGGCCAGTCTGTCACCTGGGACCCAGGTGGTGCACTCCACCATTTGCAAAACCTGCAGGGTGTCTCTTAAATGAGAAGGGGCACCCTGCAGGTTTTGCAAATGGTGGAGCGCACCACCTGGGTCCCAGGTGACAGACTGGCCACGATTGATGTGGTCAGTCTGTACAGCCGGATTCCACATGCATTTGGTGTAGCTGCGGTCAAACAGTACTTACAACGTACGAATCATGACGATAACTATATCGAATTAATTCTAGAATGCTTGGAATTTGTGTTGAATCACAACGCCTTTTTGTTTGACCGCAAATGGTACCAGCAGATCTCGGGGACGGCTATGGGGACCCCGGTGGCGTGCTCCTATGCAAACCTTTTTTGGGGGGCGTGGGAGGAGTCTGCTGTGCTCTTGGATAACAATCCATTCCAGGGGCACGTCAGACAATGGTCGAGATATATTGACGACGTCCTGGTGGTGTGGTCAGGCACAAACGAACAGTACGGGTTTCAGGAAGGCAACAGCCACCAACTCAGTTCTCCATGCACAAAGCTTCCATCCAAAACACGTGATAGAGGCAATTCCTTATGGGCAATATCTTAGACTAAAAAGAAACAATACCAATGTGAGTGATTTTGAAAAACAAGCTGAGGAATTGACCTCAAGATTCAGAAAAAGAGGCTATGACGAAATCTTATTGAAAAAATCTAAGCAAAGGGCGGAAAGACAGGTGAGAACGTCCTTGCTATTTTCGAGAGAGAAGGAAAGGAGTGACCAAATTACGTTCGCATTTGATTATTCCCCAATAACCGAGCATATAAGAAAAACTATTTACTCTAATTGGCCAATTGTTTCTCAAGATCCCGATCTTAATATGATCGATAAGACACTGCCACGAATTGCCTTTAGGAAAGCACCTACGCTGGCCAACTTGTTGACCAGTAGCTAATTTGTTACCCCTAGACCAAAGAACTGGCTGAATGTGGCTTTACCATCAGGGAGTTTCAAATGTGGCCACTGCAATTTGTGTGGAAATGTTTTCTCTTCTAAATGTATAAGATTGGGAAAAGAGATCATAAGGGTTAAAGAATTTTTCACATGCCAGACCGACTTCGTGGTGTACGTAATTCTCTGCCCTTGTGAATACTTTTATATAGGACAAACGACAAGGCCAATAAAAGTGAGAGTGGGGGATCATGTAAACTCTATTAAATCAGGTAAAGGATGTAGTCGTTTTATCACACACATGAGAGAAATGCATCAGGGGAATGGTGGATGTATAAGATTTGCAGGCCTACAGAAACAAGAAATTCCCCCAAGAGGGGGCGATAGGGAGAGACTACTCTTAAAGTGAATGTTTACCGTTCAAAAAAAGGAAAAGTCAGATACTCACCTAAGGAGAGGGAAGGCTCGGTCCTAATGAGCCTTCCCTCTCCTCTCCCGGTGCCCGGTCCCGCGCAGGATCCCCCGTGGCAGTATTCGACCAGTTCGGTCAAATACTGCCACTTCCGCATGCCTTCGGGAGCTTTCGGAAGCCTTTGGGAGCACTCAGGCCCTCTATGACGCGCTCGCACGTACGTAGTATGGAGCGGCTCGTCTTCGGAAGCCCGAGTGCTCCCGAAGACCTCCAAAGTCCCTGTGGCGGCGGACGCGAACGGGGGAGCCAGCGCAGCACCGAGGGCACCGGGAGAGGAGAGGGAAGGCTCATTAGGACCGAGCCTTCCCTCTCCTTAGGTGAGTATCTGACTTTTTGATAGGTACCCATTGGCTTTAAGGAAAGAGACTTTATTGATCTTAAAGACAGAGGCCATGGGCCCATTGGGACTGAATGACAAAATTGAGCTGTCATGTATGTAGGACCCTTAGGTAATTTGAAATAATGTCTTCTTGGGAGGTTGATGTATGAAATGTCCCTGCCCCTCCCCCCCCCCCCCCCCCCCGTCCCTCCTTTATGTCTTAAAATACTTACACCCATAAATATTGATGTGATGATGGGGAAACACCGCTCATCCTGCTCCACACCGGGGGACACGTAAGCTAAAAACCCTGTGCTGATTCCATGTCATGATTGTTTGACTTAACATCATATCAAGAAAGTTTGTACTGTCAATGTGATTTGCCACCATTTTTATAAATACACACTGTTTATCAAGACGGAAGGTGCACGGACATTTTGCTGTTTTCTTTTCTTGAAAAATCTGTGTTACTGCCATCGATGATTCTCCCCTACAGAACAAACAGCCTCTCTCACAAACACCACCCCTCATTTGTCACGTGGGAGTTTTGCATAGGGAAGAAATTCAATTTTATGTGTTAAAAATGTCCTCCTCTACTGTAGTTCTTGGTCTCCCATGGTTACGTAAACATTCTCCTCAAATAGACTGGAACACAGGACAATTGCTGGCCTTGTCTCCTGTCTGTCAAAAACACTGTTTGGAGAGAATTATTACGTTGTGTTCAGCTCAAGTTCTGGTGGAGGGCGTTCCTCCTCAGTATAGTGCCTACTCTGATGTTTTTTGTCCACGCTCTGCTGATAAGCTTCCTCCTCATAGGGAGTTCGATTGTCCTATTGATTTAAGGCCTGGTACCATGCCTCCCAGGGGTCATTTGTATAATCTTTCGGGTCCCGAACAGACTGCCATGAAAGATTATATTAAAGAAAACCTAGAGAAAGGCTTTATACGTCCCTCAAAATCACCGGCAGGGACAGGATTATTTTTTGTTCAGAAAAAAGACGGTGGACTCCGTCCCTGTATTGACTACAGAACTCTGAACAAAATTACCCATCAGAATCGTTACCCACTACCATTAACTGATGACTTGTTTTCCCAAGTGTCAGGAGCCCGAATTTTCTCTAAACTAGACCTCAGAGGGGCATACAATTTGATACGTATTAGACAAGGGGACGAGTGGAAGACGGCATTCAATACACCTGATGGCCATTATGAATATTTGGTCATGCCTTTCGGGTTATGCAATGCCCCTGCTGTGTTCCAGGAATTGGTCAATTAGATTTTTAGAGAGGTTCTGGGTCAATTCGTGGTCATCTATTTGGGCGATATTTTGATTTTCTGGACCTATTGGAACATAGGGAGCATGTCAAGTTTGCTTGAAAAATGTTTATTTGAAGTTTCTGAAGTGTCCTTCTTAGGGTACACCATCTCTACCACTGGTCTATCTATGGACCCTAAAAAAGTCTCAGCGGTATTGGAGTGGCCTCAACCCTCTGGTCTGAAGGCACTCCAAAGATTCCTTGGGTTTGCAAACTATTATAGAAAATTTATTAAGGGTTTCTCCTCAGTGGTTGCCCCCCTCACTAATCTGACCAAAACAGGGGCAGATACCTGCAATTGGTCTGAAGAGGCCTGGGCTGCGTTTTCTCAACTGAAAACACTTTTTTGTTCTGCTCCCATCCTCCGACATGTGGATGTGACATTGCCTTTTATCGTGGAGGTGGATGCCTCAGAGATAGGGGTGGGGGCTGTTCTGTCTCAACATTCTGGGCTTCAGGGACGGTTGCATCCATGTGCATTCTTTTCTCGCAAATTCTCCTCAGCAGAAAAGAATTATGACATAGGCAACAGGGAGCTCTTGGCCATCAAGATGGCTTTCGAGGAGTGGCGTCATTGGTTGGAGGGGGCTGAACATGTGATCACGGTGTACACAGATCATAAGAATTTGGAGTATATAGAAGGGGCTAAAAGACTCAATCCACGACAATAAAAATGTCAAAGCAGATGCACTGTCCTGTTGCTTTGAACCAGAGACAGTTCAGCCCTCATCCCCTGCCAGTATTTTGCCTGAACATATAGTGGTGGCAGCCACGGAACCCAGGGAGGATCTGGCAACCACTCTGGGCTCTTTTCAACAAGATACCCCAGAAGGGAAACCAGATGATCTTCTCTTTGTCCCACTGCATTTACGCCTCCAGGTGTTGCAGTTATTTCACAGTCACAAGAACATAGGGCATCCTGGTATGACCAGAACCTATGAATTGTTGTCTCGTTGTGTGTGGTGGCCTTCACTTAGGAATGATTGCAAGGAGTTTATAATGTCTTGTACAGTGTGTGCCAGGAGCAAACCTTCCCGGCAGGGCCGGATTTGTACTTTTTACCGCCCTAGGCCAGCAATCAACAAACCGCCCCCCTCCCCTCACCACCACCACGTGTGTACACGGAAACACAATATTATATCACCGATTGTGGGCTCCACTGAGGACAGTCAGTAACATGCCTGTAAAGTGCTGCAGAAGATGCCACTGCTATATAAATACATAATAATAATTTGATAGGACATTAAACTATGACAGGGATTAGATTGTGAGCTCCTCTGAGGACAGTCAGTGACATGACTATGTACTCTGTAATGTGCTGCAGGAGATGTCAGGGCTATAAAAATACATAATAATAATAATATGGTAGGACATTACACTATGACTATGGTAGGATTAGAGTGTGAGCTCTTCTGAGGACAATCAGTGACATGACTATGTACTGTGTAAAGTGCTGCAGGAAATGTCAGGGCTATATAAATACATAATAATAATATGGTAGGACATTAGACTATGACTATGGTTGGGATTAGATTGTGAGCTACTCTGAGGACAGGCCAGTAACATGACTATGTACTCTGTAATGTGCTGCAGGAGATGTCAGGGCTATATAAATACATAATAATAATATGGTAGGACATTAGACTATGACTATGGTAGGATTAGAGTGTGAGCCCCTCTGAGGACAGTCAGTGACATGACTATGTACTCTGTAATGTGCTGCAGGAGATGTCAGTGCTATATAACTACATAATAATAATATGGTAGGACATTAGACTATGACTATGGTAGGATTAGAGTGTGAGCTCCTCTGAGGACAGTCAGTGACATGACTATGTACTTTGTAATGTGCCGCAGGAGATGTCAGTGCTATATAAATACATAATAATAATATGGCAGGACATTAGGCTATGACTATGGTAGGATTGGATTGTGAGCTCCTCTGAGGACAGTCAGTGACATGACTATGTACTCTGTAATGTGCTGCAGAAGATGTCAGTGCTATATAAATACATAATAATAATATGGTAGGACATCAGACTATGACTATGGTAGGATTAGAGTGTGAGCTCCTCTGAGGACACTCAGTGACATGACTATGTACTCTGTAATGTGCTGCAGGAGATGTCAGTGCTATATAAATACATAATAACAACAACATGGTAGGGCATTAGACTATGACTATGGTAGGATTAGATTCTGAGCCCCTCTGAGGACCGTGACATGACTATGTACTCTGTAATGTGCTGCAGAAGATGTCAGTGCTATATAAATACTTGTGGGGGGAAAGGAGAGAGAGAGGGGGGTGAGAGAGAGAGAGAAAGTGGAGGAAAGGATAGACGGCATATGATGTGGAATTAAGACAGACAGGGAACAAGATGAGGAAGAGGGTAGGAAAAAGGACAGAAATAGACCTCAGGATGAGAGAACAAGAGAGGGGGAATGAGATCGGAGGAAAAGAGTGGAGGAGGGAAGGAGACGTTAGTTAGGCATGTGGAGAGTTACTGGGAATGGGTAATAAATCAGGCAAGCTAAGACAAAACATTCAGCAGCATCTGGAAAGTCGGCTTATCTATACAGCTACTGGCCTCCTTACAGGTCAGTGTGAAAGGAGGACTTCTGACACATACCCCATGTCAACAATGACGCTGGGCAGCACCTGGAACTGCAGAGTTGAGCGGCAGTGGGGACAGTGTATGTGGGCTAATTAAAACAAAGGCAGCCAGGACCAGGCTTCCCCTAGGGTGATCCCGACGCCAGAGCCACCCCCTTCTCCCATTCCCCTCCATCCTGTACCTTCTTCACTGTCTCCGGAGTCCTGTCCACGAGCTTCCCCATCACATCCAGCAACCAGAAATCCCGCCTGCAGTCACTCACCACCAATCAGTTCCCAGCACCAGCCATCCACCAATCTCTGCCCAGCTTTGGCACTTCCTCATGCTGCCTCCTCAGCAGTGATTGGCTGACACTGAAAATGGGGGCGGAGGGCAGAGGGATTACCAGTGACTGACAGCGGGCAGAGCTGCAATGATGTGGCTGCTGCTCCTGTCACAAAATTAAATCGGTCCCTGATTTATGCTGCCAGCGCCGCTTATGCACACACAGACATAGTACTGTGTGCAGTGCAAAGCGGGGGAACTTTGGGGGTGGCTGCGGACAACATTGCCGTTATTGTGGGGCTGGCATGGATTGGACAGCTGTTAGGACACTGCCTGCTTGTTAACCCGCCCCTCCCTAAGCTCCGCCCTAGTCCCAGGCCTCTGAGGCCTGCCCACAAATCCGGCCCTGCTTCCCGGCAGGCCCCAGCAGGGACACTGCAATCATTGCCGGTGCCTACTGAGCCATGGACTCATATTTCCATGGACTTTGTGGGGGAACTCCTTAGTTCCAAAGGGAAGACGGTGATATGGGTGGTAGTGGACCGTTTTAGTAAGATGGTTCATTTTGTACCCTTGGAAAAACTCCCGTCTGCCTAGGAATTGGCAGATCTTTTTGTCACTCACATTTTCCGCTTACATGGAATACCAGTGAATATAGTGTCAGACAGGGGAGTTCAATTTGTTTCAAAATTTTGGAGAGCTTTCAGTAAGCATTTGGGTTTGACTTTGTCTTTCTCCTCAGGATATCATCCTCAGACTAATGGTCAAACAGAAAGGATGAACCAGTCACTTGAACAATTTCTCTGCTCTTATGTGGCCGATTCACAACATGAATGGGTAAAATTCCTTCCCTTCGCGGAGTTTGCCCATAATAATCTGAAAAATACTTCCTCAGGCATTTCACCTTTTCAGGCTGTCAAGGGGAGGTCACCTAAGTTTTCTCCTTTACCTGTGGGTAATTCTCCCTTCCCTGCATTGGAAGAATGGCAGCAGTCTGTAGCCACCCTGGCGTTCTATTTCCCCAGGATTTCCGTGCAAAAAGTGGTTCAATTAATTTCCCATAATTTTCAACCATTTTTTTTTTTTTGCAATCTTTTTTTTTTTTGTATTGAATTCAATACAGGTTATTGTATTGAATTAAATTTTAAAAAAAAAGTGTTTGCTGCGAGATTTTGATGATGCTGTGTGACACTGGTTCCATCAACGCCGATCGACGGGGGACATGTGATCTCCAAGGGAGAAGCAAAATCCGCCAAGGGACATGGAAGAAGGCACCGGGGAAGCTATCAGAGGTACGCGACGAGGGATCAGCATGTCAATGGTGAGTATAAGACCCAGATGTATAGCCAGATGTATAGCCAGGTATAGTTAGCCAGATGTATAGCCAGGTATAGTTAGCCAGATGTGCAGCCAGGTGTATAGGAGACAGATGTGCAGCCAGGTGTAGGGAGTCATATGTATAGGGAGCCAGGTTTGCGGGTGCCTCTGCCCCCCCCCCCCATTGCCCCCGATGCCCCCTGACTCTGGCCGGGTGTCCCTTCTGTGGGGGGGCTCCCCTTCTGTGCTGGCTGGTAGTGGCCGGTGGGGATCCCCTCTGTGGGGGGATCCCCATACTGTGCGTGCAGGTGGCTGGGTGGCCCTTCTGTGTGTGTGGGGGATATCCCCTTCTATGGGGGCTAGTCATGGTCTGTCGGGGACACCCCCTTCTGTTGTGGGGGGGAGGTGGGTGTCCCCATCTATGAGGGCTGTGGGTGGCCTCTCCCTCCTCTTCCCCCCATCCCTTCTGATCCCCCGTGCCCCCCCCCCCAATCCCGAGTCTCCCCCGTCAAAAGCCCTGATCTACTCACCTGAGGGCTTGCTCCTGCGGCAGAAGCGGCGCACTTCCTCCTCCATCGCGAAGTCTCGTGTTCTCTGTAATTACTGTACGCGGCTTGGTGACGTCACCAAGCCGCGTACTGTAATTACAGAGACCGGGACTTCGGCGATGGAGATGGAGGGTGTGCATCTCGGCCAGCGCAGGAGAAAGCCCTCAGGTGAGTAAAGCAGGGCTTCTGACTGACAGGGGGGAGACATGGGATGGGGGGGGACACAGGATCGGGGGTGAGGGGGGCACGGGGGACAGAGAGGGAGGAGGGAAAGGCCACCCACAGCTCTCATAGAAGGGGACACCCACCTCCCCCCCCCCGCACAGAAGGGGGTGTCCCCGACCGGCCAAGACCAGCCCCATAGGGGGGATACCCGCCCCCCCACACACACACTACAGGGTCACCCGCACGCACATTACGGGGATGCCCCCTCCCCCCCCCCTCCCCACAGAGAGGATCCCCGCCAGTACCGGCCACTACCAGCCAGCACAGAAGGGGACACCCTCCCCCCGCACAGAGGGGATCCCCGCACCAGCCACCCGCAGCACAGCAGGGGACACCCCCCGCCCCCCCCCACAGAGGGGATCCCCGCACCAGCCACCCGCAGCACAGAAGGGGAATCCGGCATGCTGCTGAGCACATTCTCTGCTCCGATGGCTGCACAGGGATTCCCAGGGTGGCTGGATGCTAGTTCTGCACGCTGTGGGTAGCACAGATCGCTACCCACAGCGTGCTGACAG
This sequence comes from Hyperolius riggenbachi, assembly GCF_040937935.1. Classification (NCBI taxonomy): domain Eukaryota; kingdom Metazoa; phylum Chordata; class Amphibia; order Anura; family Hyperoliidae; genus Hyperolius; species Hyperolius riggenbachi. Next base: position 212,876,477 of record NC_090651.1, on the reverse strand, counting down.
GCATCCAGCCATCCTGGGGAATCCCTCTGATGAGGGAAAAGTGCAGCCGGCGGGGCAGAGAAACAATAAATCTCCCTGGCAGTATTGACGAGCTCAGCTCGTCAATACCGCTTTCAGCAAGTTTTTCCTGGACGAGCTGAGCTCGTCAATACCACCAGGGTGGTTAAACAGAAATTGGGCTTTGGTAAAAGTCAATCTGGAGAAAGCTTTTGAGGTTCAAAAGAGACAAGCTAATAAAAAGCGTTCTCCTGAGTGGGACTTTTCACCAGGAGATATGGTATGGGTCTCCACCCGTCATATTGCTTTAAGACAACCTTCAGCAAAGTTGGGACCTAAATATATTGGTCCATGTCCTATTTCTGAAAAGATTAATGAGGTAGCATATAGAGTGGCTCTTCCAGCTACCATGAGGGGTGTAAAATCCTTTCACGTTTCTTTGTTAAAACCGGCTGTACATGTGATTTCCTCTCCCCCCCCCCCCCCCCCCCCGGTTGTGATTGATAGGGAGCCTGAATATGAAATTGAGGAGATTCTGGATTCACGCAGAGTGCAGAATTCAGTGCAGTATCTGGTTCACTGGAGAGGTTATGGTCCTGAGGAGCGATCGTGGGTACCAGCTCATCTCATCGTCTTCAAGCTGAGGAATTAAGACAACAGTTTCACACATTACATCCTGAAAAATTTTCAGGGGCATGTTCAAAGGTCACGCCTCGGGGGGGGGGGGGGGGGGGGGGTATAATGTCAGGTATAGCGCAATTACCTCAGCGGCGGAAAGCAGCCGCTTCTACGGCTGACACCATGGTGGCAGCTGTCACGTCTCCTCAGGCGTCTTTTGTAGTTCCCGGCAGGACAGGTCTCTCAATGGCACATTAGGTCTGCACGCTCACGCTAGCGGAGCGGCAGGACCTTTATGGGCTTAGGAGACGGGTCAGCTGATCGGCCGGTCAGCTGACACCAGACTGCTGTTCTCACTGCTGAATGGTCAAGCGGTTCTGGGCGGGAGCTTTGGAATTGCCTGTCTGTATTTAAGGATGGGGATGTCGGTTGCTCGTTGTCTGTTGTTGCTGAAACTTCGCAGTGAAAGCTCTCAGACCTTAGTCAGATCCGTGTGTGCTTTGCTTCGGCAGGATCCCGGGGATTTCGCACTAGATTAGGATTATATTATATTGTATTGATTATTTGTTGTGACTCTTTGCCTGTCTCTGACCCTCCGTTTGTCTATTGATTCTGTACTTCTGCCAATCTGATCCGTTGCCAACTTCTGCCTGAATACTCACTCTGATTTTGCCTAACGATTCTGTACTTCTGCCAATCTGATCTGTTGCCGACTTCTGCCTGAATACTCACTCCGATTCTGCCTAACGATTCTGTACTTCTGTTAATCTGATCTGTTGCCGACCTTGCTTGTACGACCACTCTCCTATTAGTGAGGCCCTAGGGCCATCACTATCATGTGTTCCTGAATATTACTGTGCACCCAATCATGAGTGTTTTACAATTGAATAAAGTACTAACTATTGTGCTGATAGAGCTCCTACTGATCAATTTATACATCACTGATCATTACACATCTCTTCAGCATCTAGAACCATGTGTGGGAAGGTAGCTTCTGCCTCGTGTGTCTTCTCAGGAGATTGGTAGGCTAGTGCAAACTATGAGCTTTCAGCTCCTACTTTTATAGTGATTGGATGCAATATGGCTGCCTAATCTGGAATTTCCCTAAATCCCAGATTCTGATTGACTGAAACTTCCGCGCGTCAATGCTTTATCATGTTTTGAATACCTAAGTCATAATATTAGTGTTTATAAATTGCTTAATTACCTTATCTTGTAAGAATTAACGTCATTTGGAGTGTTTACACATTGTGACATTTCATTATCAGGTCATATTTGACACAGTAAACAAAAATGGACGTCACCAGCCATCTTGTCTGCTGATTGACTTATTTGCCCCAGACATTGGGACTTTCAAACATTAAACAATATAATTCATGACGCATTTCTGATAATGTGTCCTTCTGCTAATTATTTAGGAATGGGTCTGTTCTTTGGCAGTCATGTTGACCAAGTAAAAAGTCTACAGCAATTATATTCTTATTGAGGTACACAGGGCTTCCCCCAATATACTTATTTAAATATAAAGCTTATTATATAATTCTTCTTAAAACAAGTAATCATATAAGATATAATTGCATATTAAAACGTAATATGCCTCCTATATATATTTTTGTCTTTTTTATGAATAAATACATTTAATAATTTCCACTGGCAGATGTCACTATTTAATCATTTTTAAATAATTGGGAAAACCCCATATTTGTTTTATATTTTATGAGGCCTGTTCCCAAAACATAGCATATGTTATCAGCTATCAATGTTCAGGTAGCTGAGACGGCCTTCAAGCAAGAAGAACATATAAACAATCTTCCAGTTTCAAAATTAAAACAATCTTATGTAAGGGATTGCGGAGATGCCGCCGCATCAGAGAGTGGCATGGCGGCTATCTCCGCGTCTTAGCTGGTGGTTTCCGCCGTGCAGATACATGATAGAAATATGCCTGGGATTGTGGGGAATGAGGAGGAAGCCACCGCAGCGCCGAGTGGCATGGCGGCTGTCTCCGCATCTCAGCCAGCGGCTTTCGCCGCATGGTCGCATGGTGGAACTTTGCCTGCTCCTTCAGTCGCACATAGACTGAGGTCTATGCATGCGCACGCGCGCACAGACAGGATCTTTATGCAAGCAGAAGGGGAGTCAGCTGATCAGCCGGTCAGCTGACTCCAGCACTGATCCTGATTGGTTGAGTGACTGGGGCGGTGCTTAGGAGCGCTCCCAGCATATATAGAACAGGCCTGTCAGTTGTTCCTCGTCTGCTGCTGCATATGCTACATGTTAGCATTTAGACCCATAGTCAGATCCGAAAGTGTGCCTAGAACCAGCAGGAGCTGGGGATCCACACTTAGACAGATTCTGTTGATAGCTTAAAGTACTAATTGAATTGTATTATTTGTTATGACCCTCTGCTAGCCTTGACTACTCTTCTGTCTTGTGATTCTGTACCTTTGCCTATCTGATCCAGTTGCCGACTTGGCTATCCCTCACTCTGATTTTGTCTTCCGCCTTTGTACCGTATCTGTCCGTGTGTTGCCGAACCTGCTTGTCTGACTCTTCTGCCCTCACCAGGGAGCTAGTCCTGGTGAGGGGTTCTCAGTTAGTAATCACCTGCTCCTCAGGTTGATAGCTGCAGTATAGTCTGAATCACCTGCTCCTCAGGTTGATAGCTGCAGTATAGTCTGAATCACCTGCTCCTCAGGTTGATAGCTGCAATATAGTCTGTGTCACCTGCTCCTCAGGTTGATAGCTGCAGTACACTCTTAATCACCTGCTCCTCAGGTGACTAGCTATCATTATATGCTGTCTGCGTCTCCTGCCCCTCAGGGGATCACCTGTTGCAGTACAGTCTGAATCACTCGCTCCTCGAGTGATCTCGCTACATTGTCTTACTGTGCATCACCCGCTCCTCGGGTGAACCTATCTTTACTCCTCTGAGTCTCCAGTTTGCTGGAATACTGATTACTGTGTTGATTATAGATACCCCCTTGACCAGCTCCTCTGGACAGTGGGTATCTCCATCTACATTTACTGTTGCACCAAACACCATCTTACATCTTTGTATCCTGTGTGTCTTGCTATACTTGTATTATTGGTGATACTGCAGATCACCAATAATCAGAAAATCTGTTCTGTCTGACACAGATCGTTACATCTTATGAAAGTTTTACTGTCTCCAACTATCACTGGCAGAATCCAGCATTTAAAATGTATTTCAAAGTAATAAATTCTATTATATGTAATTATAGAGTTTAACAATAATCATTTCTTTTTTTCGAAGGACTTTATTGATTTGAAACAGGATGGGACCCACTGCAACCACACACACACATAAACCAAAGGGAGCAGGAATCCGCAGAGCTCATGTAGACATCAAAAAGAAAAAAGGGTTCCGCTGCACCGAAGGTTGGGTGAAAAAAGGTAGGCTTTTATTATTCCATCAGTGAATACAAAGGATAAAAAGCTCACGCGTATCGGGGCTCATGGCCCCTTAATCATAGCTTGCATACTGAGACAAAGTACTGGTTTATATAGTCTGGTACCTCCCCAAAGAAAGGTGTGGAGGCATGATTATCAATCTTAAAGTGACAACACACAAATTTCAGTACAAAGTAACAGAGAATCCAATTAGTAGTATATTAAAACCAATATACAAAAATATAAAAAATTACAAGGGCAACAACAATATCAAGTCATATGTATGGCATAGGAGAAGAAATGCATATATTAAAAATTTCCAAAAATGGTTATAGGTATTATTATACAATGCAAAATAGTCATAATAAGGGAGACATCATTTTTTATATATGTAAGGACCTAAGTACCAAAATCATAGACTAAATTGATGTCCATCCTGGAATTTAATCCCTTTGGGGTACGTGTGTCCAGCCTCCAAATCCAGAGAGCCTCTCTTTTACGTAGGAGTTTGTATGTATCCCCCCCTCTAGTGGAGCGGACAACCCTCTCCACCCCCTGGAGAACAAAACCCCTCATATCGCCCTGATGTGTATTCAAGAAATGTTTCGCTACACTGGACACCTGGGAAATGTAGGCCTCATTTCTGAGGCATCTAGAGGGTCCATTGAAATGTTCCGAAATACGTTGGCGTAGGGGACGTGTCGTACAACCCACGTACTGCAACTTGCAAACAGTACACCCGACAAGATAAACCACATAATTGGTGTTACAGTTGATATATTGTTTGATCTGAAATTTGGCATTATTGGAGGTAGAAATTATCTCACGGGATGGACTGTGGACACGGCAATACCTACAGGTGTTGTACCCACATTTATAGGAGCCTGTGTATGTTAGCCAAGTGGGGGCCTTCCTTTCCAGACTGGAAAAGAGACTCAGGGAAAGTTGTGACCCCAAGGTAGGAGCTCGTCGCGCAGAGAATCTGCAACCTCCATCTATATAATAACTGAAATATCGTAGCCCCTATCCTGGAGTCTCCTCTCGACCAAATCTAATTCCCGCTCCATATCGTTAGGGTCCGAGCAGTTTCTGGCAGCTCTCAATAGTTCCCCATATGGAATTGCTTTCAGGGTATGTTTAGGGTGGCAACTGGAGGCCGAGAGGAGAGAATTTCCAGCACAGGCCTTACGATAGGTTTTAGTGACAATCCTATTCGAAATCTGTGACCCACTCAGAGTCAAATCCAGATAATTGACCTCTACCGGGTCATGACAGATCGTAAACGACAGATTGAAGTTATTGTTGTTACAATAGGACAAAAATTGAGTCACATGTTCCGGGGGGCCATCCCATATCAGCAGCAGGTCATCTATGTAACGACAATACCAAAAAATAAAATCCTTAAAGGGGTTCTCCGGTCCAAAGATGTGGAGCTCCTCCCACCATCCCATATATCCCATATATAGGTTTGCTAGGGATGGGGAGAATTTTTTTCTTCTTGACTGTATTGATTATTAATATTTATATGTAATAATTGAGCAAATATACATCAATCATTGCTGCAGTAATGTGACTTTTAAACTTGTTTCCAGTCTTCACATAACCTTGACATTTGAAAGACGCTTGTAATATAAACAAAAATGTTTTAGCTTCTGTAACTAAAATAATATAATAATTATAAGTTTCACTGCCTGGAATATGCTGAGATATCCCAAAACAATATTTTAAAGAAGTACTCCAACTTTACAGTTTACAATGAAATTTTGCATAGAACATTAAAACTTAAAACATACACATATGACAGCTTTTCCTGCATAAATAAACTGCTACAATTCTGACATTAACTTTAACAAGCAGACACATCATTGTTTGTTTCTGGAGGTGTGTTTAGCTACCAGGGAAGGGACAACAAAGAGATGATTTGCATATTCAGCAATGATACACTGTGGGACACCTCAGAGCTCACTGAATTATCACAAATAACGTCTGTTTTAAGAGGGAAAACTTCTGATTTGAATAGCATTTTAGAAAGGATGCATTTTAATCTCTTTCAGTCCCTTGCACACTCTTGGGAGTTTTGGTTCACCATGAGCTAGCTCAGCAATCTGTAACTCTGGATGTAGCACAGTATGATATAAGAGCACCATAAGCAGCCTAAGCTGTGAGTCATCAGGGCAACTTTATTAGAAGATGTTGTTTTAGCTTGCTGTCAGTCTGCTATGTGTTATGCAGCAAGGAGTGCTTTGCATACTGTGTTCTGGGAACATAGTACTTTGCATACTGCAGAACTGATTATATCAAGTTCACCTTTGTTCCTGGCATGAAGCAGTGTTTATTAATTGTACAAGTAGAATTCATGGAACAAGCGAATAATGCCACACAAGTGAGCTAGTGTGCCAAGCCTAATAATAAACCACAGAGAATTGAGTAATGTAACTTCATGTATTATGTGTAGAGAAACATGACACTCAGTGCCTTCAGGGATCAGGAAGTTAGGAAAGAATATGTATTTGACAAAGAGGAGGTAGCACACACGGGCCCTGCTGCACTGACCTTACTCCTGGGCCTGACTAAATTGTAAGAGTTCAACAAAAAACTTGCTTTGTGTGAGTAAATTATTAGCCTACTTCCCGCATACTTGACCAGTGTATTCAATTGCTAATTTAAGACTTAATCTAATTTCTTTAGTGTTACTTAATAATTGTTTTACTTTTTAAAGGAACCCTATCAAACCAAGTGTTCTAAAATAACAATGTACAAATAATGTCTAAGTAGCAGTGTAAACATTTTCCTACTTTTCATGTTAAATATTAGAGAAAAAACTTTAATTTATTTAGTGTAGAATTTAGCTTTATTTGGAAGAAATCAACTGCAGAAGGGATGTCTGCTTCAATGCACAGCCAGTGTTGCATATCAGACTACAGAGTATTTTTCTCTGAAAGCAAACAAGTATAAAAAGCTGTGGTGTCACAGACAATTACAAATGTTTATAACAAGTTACATTTCCTCTGCTCTCTTCAGATACTTCAGTTAGAGACACAGGACATGAGAGCTTTCTCTCTCACACACACACACAGGGTTAACAGGTGAAGTGTGAGGGGAATTCCCCTACCCCATGGCTTATTCTGCCATCAGTTTTGGTGTCAGTAAAGTGTGAAAGTATTTTAAAAACAGTAAGCAAAGAGGTTGCCAGTGAAATAGATACACCATTACTTAGCAGGACTTCCCAAACATTTCCTTTCTATAAAAAAACAACAACAACAACAACAACAAACATGCTAATAGATAGCGTTCCTTTAAGGATTAAAAAAACAGTGCACCCTACAAACTTTTAGTTCCTCCACCATAAGTGTGGGACTGTGCCCAATTATCAATACCAGCCTCTTGACACTGTCAGGAGGTACTCTGCAGAAGATGAGCAGAAATCTCTTCATATATATATATATATATATATATATATATATATATATATATATATATATATATATATATATTATTTTTTTTTGCTTCTAGCTGCAATCTCTAGAGAGGGGAAAGAGGGAATTGTCCCCATTCTTCTCTTTTCCCTTATCGTCCAATAAACATGCATAGATGAAACCCAACAGTAGCTAGCTTCTGTATGGTAATGCATTACTGCTGCTTTCTTGTATTGCCAAGCTTGGGCAAGCTTGGCAATATAAACTATACAATGCAGCGAGAAATTCCACACTTCCACGGCTGCTGCAGCAATGGCAGCAGCAAGATAAAGAAGAATTCTACCCAGGTGGATTTTAACTCCACCATTTTGCAAAGTACAACCCTACTTCAAGAACCACTTGGGGTGGTATTCAGGTGATAGAGTCCTGTTCTACTCAATAACAATCTGCATGAATTATGAAGAGTTAAGAGTGTTTGGGGTAGATTCATCAAGCTGCGCTGCTAAAGCAGCGCAGCTTAATAACAGGAGCGCAAGCTCAGCACACACTATGCTGCGGTAGTGCAGCTAGCGTGTGCTGGTAGCTTGCATTGCTCAAACAAACTAATGGCCACACCACTGAACCCGCCCTGAACTGTGGCGGGTCCAGTGGCTTTAATGGACATGACCCCAGTGCTAGCTGCACTACCGCAGCATAGCGTACACTGAGCTCGTGCTCCTGTCATTAAGCTGTGCAGCAGCGCAGCTTGATGAATCTACCCCCTTGAGAGGAGTCAATGTTGTTTTTTTGAAAAACATTTTACTAAAAAGTATTTAAAAATAAATACAAACAACTATAAATATATATGTACCTGACAAAGAATGAAAGCATTCATACCTACCTGGGGTCACCTCCAGATATCTTCAGGCTGTGGGCTCCCTCGCCATCCTCCTGGGCCGCTTTGATCATCCATTGGCCGTCCCAGTAAATCCTCCTGTCACCCTCAGTCATGCTGTACTGCATGTGTGGCCTGGACACGCACATGCTCCCATAATATTTCTGCCATCGTTAGCATTCTGTGACTTAGGGGCATGCACATGAGCAGCACAGTGCTACTGAGGGACGGTTTTAGGTAAAATGGGGCCCAGGGAAAAAATACATATGGGGCATCTTACATTCTCATACTGTACCAACAGTAAATTGTGACCTCTACAGTTGTGTGTATGATGTAGGGGAGAACATTATTATTTTTTTGTGCTGACGCTACTAAATTTGGAGGTTCCTCTGGCCTCATTAAAAAATGGCACTCACAGTTATTAACACCTTTGGCGCTTTCTCCAGTTTGCTGGTCAGTTAACTGGTCAAAATCCGATATCATGCCGTTGGAGTCCTTCCATCCAACACAGCATTAAGCTACTCCTCCCTTCATATGGACCAACAAAATAACGTACCTGGGTATAACTATCTTCAAAAAATTCTTGCAACTCAATCTAGGAACTGCCACATTTGCAGGGTGAACATGACTGTTATAGAAAAGGTGTTGCATATGTTACTTGATAGTGTACTGGTTGAGGGCTCTGCCTCGGACACAGGAGACCAAGGTTCGAATCTCAGCTCTTCCTGTTCAGTAAGCCTGCACCTGTTCAGTGAGAAGACCTTGGGCAAAACTCCCTAACACTATTACTGCCTATAGAGCGCGTCCTAGTGGCTGCAGCTCTGGAGAAAAGCACGGTGGTGTAGTGGTTAGCGCTCTTGCCTTGCTGTGCTGGGTCCCCGGTTTGAATCCCAGCCAGGTAACCATCTGCAAGAAGTTGTATGTTCTTCACGTGTCTGCGTGGGTTTCCTCCGGACACTCTGGTTGCCTCCCACATCCAAAAACAGATAAATTAATTGGCTTTACCCTAAATTGGCCCTAGACTAAGATACATTCACTACACAATACATACATAGACATATGAGTATGGTAGGGACTAGATTGTGTGCCCCTCTGAGGGACAGTTAGTGACAAGACAATACAGACTGTACAGCGCTGCGTAGTATGTCGGCGCTATATAAATACTTAACTACCTGCGGACCAAGCGAGTACGAATCTACTTCGGGCAGGGGGCGCTGCGGTCCTGACCGGACGTAAACTCTACGTCCCATTGACCGCGCGCCCCAGCCAGTCCGCTTTGCTCGGTCCGCTCTGCCCCCGCCGCAATGTGATGCCCTGCCGCCTCTATGACGGTAGAGCACTGTGAGCCGGGCAGGAGCCGTTTTCATTGGCTCCTGGCCCTGTCATTCCTGTAAGCCAATCCCATTGGCTTACATGGAATGACAGGGTCAGGAGCCAATGAAAGCGGCTCCTGACCGGCGCACAGCGCTCTGCCGTCATAGCGACAGCAGAGAGAGCAGCCTGCGGCGGGGACAGAGCGGCGTGTACGGCGGGAGCGACGGTAACTTGCGGCGATTTGTCGGGAAGCGGTGGTTTGCTGGACCAGCACCCTCTGGTCCTTAAGGGGGCAGATGGTGCTGGTCCAGAAAGCGTTAAATAAATATATAAATGTTGTGTACTATCTGTCTTGTCTATGTATATCAGCTATACAGTCATGGTATCCTCAAAACTTCTCCAAGCTGACATTAACCTACCAAAAACAATGATGTACAAATACTTTCAGCCTCGACATGTTTCTCTTCTTCAGTGGCGCACGGAGGGGGTTGTTCTGGGTGTCTAGAACACCCCCCTGCACCGAGACCGGAAGTGGGGCTGCCGCATGGCCCGGCCGGCTGGGGAGAGAAGACAGAAGAAAATGATGGAGGCGCCAGCCGCGCTAATAAGGGATGCGGGAGCCGGCTTTATTCCTCGCTCCCTCCCTCTGAATGCCCCTCGCCTGCGGTGAATGTGTGCCCGGCTCCCCCATGAGTGTGTGCGCAGCGGAGCGGTAGGTTCTCTTACCGCAGATCAGGCGCACCAGCAACTGGAGTCTCATGCTTCCTGTTTACCATGACGTCACAGGAAGCATGAGACTCCAGTTGCTGGTGCGCCTGATCTGCGGTAAGAGGACCTACCGCTCCGCTGCGCACACACTCATGGGGGAGCCGGGCACACATTCACCGCAGGCGAGGGGCATTCAGAGGGAGGGAGGGAGGGAGGGAGCGAGGAATAAAGCCGGTTCCCGCATCCCTTATTAGCGCGGCTGGCGCCTCCATCATTTTATTCTGTCTTTTCTCCCCCGGGCAATCTTCTTCCCACACAGGGGGCGGGCACCTTCCTTCACCTATCTTATACTGGGGGGCATATACCTATCTAATCTATCCTGGGGGGCATATACCTATCTAACCTATACTGGGGGGCATATACCTATCTAATCTATACTGGGGGGCATATACCTATCTAACCTATACTGGTGGGCATATACCTATCTAACCTATACTGGGGGGCATATACCTATCTAATCTATACTGGGGGGCATATACCTATCTAACCTATACTGGGGGGCATATACCTATCTAACCTATACTGGGGGGCATATACTTATCTAACCTATACTGGGGGGCATATACCTATCTAATTTATACTGGGGGGCATATACCTATCTAACCTATACTGGGGGGCATATACCTATCTAACCTATACTGGGGGGCATATACCTATCTAACCTATACTGGGGGCAACTATATGGGCTACCTATACTGGGGGGGGGGACCTATAGCTGGCTACCTATACTGCGGGCACCTATACCTGTCTCCACGTTGGGGGCGTATTTTACGCCCTCACCCTGGGTGCAATTTAGCCTAGAAACTGCTAGTATTTGGCTCCACCCACACCATATTTTGGCCACGCCCACACGCCACTTTCAGGAACCCCCCCCTTGGAAATCCTGGATTTGCCCCTGTATAAATCCACTGCATCAAAGTGGATCTGGGTCTCCTTGCGCCATGTGACTGTTGGCATATACTGCATCAAGCTAGCCAAATACCTACTGAGGGGGCTGTAGCGCCAATTATTATGCTAGGGGGAGGTTGGAGGGAGAGCAGTGTGGTAGGTATAAAACTGTGGTAGTAATTTTTGTCAGGTTTTTTTGGTTTTGTTTTTTTTTTTGCTCCCTTTCTGTTCTTAAATTTTTCCATGCACAACAAGCTGCTATGTTTACTATGTTTATATGTTGACATTCAGCCTATGTGATGGTAGCAAGACCAAGAAAACCCTTGGCACTTACTTATCTTTAGGTGATGCTGGGAAATACTATTGACAGTTGACTCCTAAATGCACTATTATTAGACTATCTGTGCTTTCTAATTATTAGCGCCACGGAATATGTTGGCACTTTATAAATCAATAATAGTAATAATAATAATACTTATTATTATTATTATTATTGTGATTAAATACTGTTGTTTGAAGAGGAAAATAGTGTTTGACTGAAGATTACTGTTGACTGTATTTGTATAAGGGGGATAGCCTGGACTCTGGGGAACTGTACATTTGTTTTGCATTATGCAGATTACTCTTGTTAGAATTTTAAAGGACAACTGAAGTGAGAGAGATATGGAGGCCATAATAATAATAATGCCATATTTATTTATTTTTAACTACTTGCCGACTGCTCCACGCCAATTGGCGTGAGCAGTGCGGCTGCCCCAGGACCGCTCCACGCCCATTGGCGTGAACAGTTGTCTATGGAGCTAGCAGGAGATCGCGCGTATTCTGCGCGCGCATCTCCTGCTCGGGGGGCGGAGCTCCGCCCCGCCTTCAGTCTCCGAGCGGCGATTGCCGCTCAGGAGACTTAGACGTCGAAACCGCCGTCTAATTGCTTTGTACAGCGCTGCGATCTGCAGCAGCGCTGTACTGGGGACAGCCGTGTGACACGGCTGTCCCCCTGGGACACAGGGAAGCGATCCGCTGTGATAGGCTGAAGCTTATCACAGCCAATCGCGCTGATTGGCTGGCGGGGGGAGGGAGGGACAGAGGGTAATAAAGTTGTTTAAAAAAAGCAGGATTTTATTAAAAATAATATAAATAAATATTTATAAAAAAAACAAAAAAAACACTGGGGGGTGATCAGACCCCACCAACAGAGAGCTCTGTTGGTGGGGAGAAAAGGGGGGGGGGGGGGAATCACTTGTGTGCTGAGTTGTACGGCCCTGCAGCTTGGCCTTAAAGCTGTAGTGGTCTATTTAACTGAAAATGGTCTGCTTACTAGGGGGGGTTAACAATGCGGTCCTCAAGTGGTTAAGAATTACTAGTTGCCTGGCTGTCCTGCTGATCCTCTGTCTCTAATACTATTAGCCATAGACCCTGAACAAGCATGGAGCAGATCAGGTGTTTCTGACATTTTTGTCAAACCTGACAAGATTAGCTGCATGCTTGTTTCTGGAGTTATTCACTACTGCATCCAAATAGATCAGAAGGGCTGCCAGGCAATTAGAATTATTTAAAAGGAAATAAATATAGCAGCCTTCATATACTTCTCACTTCATGTTCCCTTTAAAGAGAACCCGAGGTGAGAGGGATATGGAGGCTGACATATTTATTTCCTTTTAAGCAGTAGCAGTTACCTGGCTATCCTGCTGATCATCTGCCTCTAATACTTTTAGCCATAGGCCCTAATCAAGCAGGCAGCAGATCAGATACTCTGAATTAGCTGACTCAGGTTTCATTGGATTAGCCATATGCTTGTTCCAGGGTTTTGACTCAGGCACTATGTATGCCAGAAGATCAACAGGGCTGTCAGGCAACATTGTTTACAAGGGAATAAATATGGCATCCTCCATATCACTCTCACCTCAGGTGTCCTTTAAAGCAAACCTGAACTGACAAATTAAAAGTCAAAATAAACATACATGTCATACTTACCTCCTGTGTAATCTACTCATCAATTTCTTTCTCCTCTCCTGTGTCCTGTTTGTCCACTGTGATCAATGGAATTCTCCGTCCTCCATTTTGAAAATGGCCTTTACGCCATAGGTCAGCACACCATTAACTGTCATATCGCCCACTTGAGCCATAGGGAAACATGGACATCAGTTTGCTCATCAGTTGTCATTTCAGTTATAACTGACAGCAACTGATATTTCAGTTCTGACTAAATCTTGTCAGAACTGGAAGGAATCATTGTAAGAAGAAAATGGCAAGCTTCTGTGAGGAACTGACGCAAAATAAGTATGCAATATTCATTTGCAGGTACATCATGTGATTATTTTTAAATAATTTTACTCAGTTCAGGTTCACTTTAAGCACAGAAAAGCAATTGCAAGTTTACATGGAAGTTGGTTGGCATGTAACATCTGCAAACACAAGTTGCCAGAAAGTACCTCTACAGTAGTGTTGGGCGAACAGTGTTCGCCACTGTTCGGGTTCTGCAGAACATCACCCTGTTCGGGTGATGTTCGCGTTCGGCCGAACACCTGGTGGTGTTCGGCCAAACTGTTCGGGTTCGCCCGAACGGCTCATTGCCTGGCCGAACAGGGCCCCTGTTCGGCACGAACAGGGCCCTGTTCGCCCGAATACTGGCCCCCTATGGGGTCGCAGGCATAAGGGGGGAGCATGCCCCGATCGCGGGGGGGGTCGGAAATTCCCCCCACCCCCTCCGCTAGCGCTCCCCCCTCTGCCCGCTTCCCCATTCAAAAGTTAGGAAGTGAAACTGTACCTGTGCGGCCGGTAGTGGGTGACTGGCAGTGGGCGGCACTATGGAGAGACTGAGGAGGAGGAGGAGTCCGGAGAGTGACGCGTTGAGGGAGGCCGGGCAGTGGGCGGATCAGCAGTAGTACGGTACTACTGCTGATCCGCCCACTGCCCGGCCTCCCTCAACGCGTCACTCTCCGGACTCCTCCTCCTCCTCAGTCTCTCCATAGTGCCGCCCACTGCCAGTCACCCACTACCGGCCGCACAGGTACAGTTTCACTTCCTAACTTTTGAATGGGGAAGCGGGCAGAGGGGGGAGCGCTAGCGGAGGGGGTGGGGGGAATTTCCGACCCCCCCCGCGATCGGGGCATGCTCCCCCCTTATGCCTGCGACCCCATAGGGCCCCCAAAAGCGGGATGTTCGGGGAGTTCGGGGTTCGGCCCGAACATGCCGAACATTGCGGCCATGTTCGGCGAACTTTCCCGAACCCGAACATCCAGGTGTTCGCCCAACACTACTCTACAGTTATTGTACTCAGACATTTTTACTCTGCTAGAAACTTGCTCTTCCAATTCCCCGCAAAGCTCTCAATTAGTGGTGATTTTGGTGATTAGTGGTGAAAGTTGAATTTGAATGGAACTGTAATTTAAATACATAATTTTCACATATGTGAAAACAGCCATTTAGTCCAAAATCTGGAGAAAATGTCTGCCCATATATACACAGCTATGTATTACATTTACGTGATATTTTGTGAAAGCAAAATTATCCATTACAATTAATACTACTCTCAATGATTCATGGGTGCCGAAGAAGGAAGAATAAAGCCTTCAAGTCAGAGAAGTCAAAACTTGAGATGGACAGAGAATCTAAAGCCTAGTACATACATGCAATTTTGATTGGCCAATCGTTGGTCAATTTTACCACCTACATGTAGTATGAGGGTTTAACTATAAATTGTGTTCATAGAATTCAAAATCTGTTGGTCCTCATACTACATGGAGGTGGTAAAATCGGTCAGCCAATTAAAATTGCATGTGTGTTTGCACCCTTATTTGTCTAAGTTGATGCAAATTAGGCTGCCATTTATATGAAGCCTGAAACTGAGCTAATTAAATTCATAATACAAATAGTAACCAAACTTACTAGCTGGAAAAATCAGCTGAATCAGTGAAAATCTTGTAAAAAAATCATCTCTAGTCAAGACTTAATTGCTCCTCCTGTGAATATGATACATTATCTGGAATGTAAGACAATTCTTGCAGGTGTTTGTTACATCTGTAGATAACCAGTAGTATATATACAGTGGGTTGCAAAAGTATTCGGCCCCCTTGAAGTTTTCCACATTTTGTCATATTACTGCCACAAACATGAATCAATTTTATTGGAATTCCACTTGAAAGACCAATACAAAGTGGTGTACACGTGAGAAGTGGAACGAAAATCATACATGATTCCAAACATTTTTTACAAATAAATAACTGCAAAGTGGGGTGTGCGTAATTATTCGGCCCCCTTTGGTCTGAGTGCAGTCAGTTGCCTATAGACATTGCCTGATGAGTGCTAATGATTAAATAGAGTGCACCTGTGTGTAATCTAATGTCAGTACAAATACAGCTGCTCTGTGAGGGCCTCAGAGGTTGTCTAAGAGAATATTGGGAGCAACAACACCAAGTCCAAAGAACACACAAGACAGGTCCAAGACAGGTCAGGGGTCAAGTTATTGAGAAATTTAAAGCAGGCTTGGGCTACAGAAAGATTTCCAAAGCCTTGAACATTCCAAGGAGCACTGTTCAAGTGATCATTCAGAAATGTAAGGAGTATGGCACAACTGTAAACCTACCAAGACAAGGCCATCCACCTAAACTCACAGGCCGAACAAGGAGAGCGCTGATCAGAAATGCAGTCAAGAGGCCCATGGTGACTCTGGACGAGCTGCAGAGGTCTACAGCTCAGGTGAGACTCTGTCCATAGGACAACTATTAGTCATGCACTGTGCAAAGTTGGCCTTTATGGAAGAGTGGCAAGAAGAAAGGCATTGTTAACAGAAAGCATAAGAAGTCCCGTTTGCAGTTTGCCACAAGCCATGTGGGGGACACAGCAACCATGTGGAAGAAGGTGCTCTGGTCAGATGAGACCAAAATTGAACTTTTTGGCCAAAATGCAAAACGCTATGTGTGGCGGAAAACCTAACACTGCACATCACTCTGAACACACCATCCCCACTGTCAAATATGGTGGTGGCAGCATCATGCTCGGGGGGTGCATCTCTTCAGCAGGGACAGGGAAGCTGGTCAGAGTTGATGGGAAGATGGATGGAGCCAAATACAGGGCAAACTTGGAAGAAAACCTCTTGGAGACTGCAAAAAACTTGAGACTGCGGCGGAGGTTCACCTTCCAGCAGGACAACGACCCTAAACATAAAGCCAGGGCAACAATGGAATGGTTTAAAACAAAACATATCTATGTGTTAGAATAGCCCAGTCAAAGTCCAGATCTAAATCCAATCGAGAATCTGTGGCAAGATCTGAAAACTGCTGTTCACAAACACTGTCCATCTAATCTGACTGAGCTGGAGCTGTTTTGCAAAGAAGAATGGGCAAGGATTTCAGTCTCTAGATGTGCAAAGCTGGTAGAGACATAACCTAAAAGACTGGCAGCTGTAATTGCAGCAAAAGGTGGTTCAACAAAGTATTGACTCAGGGGGCCGAATAATTATACACCCCACTTTGCAGTTATTTATTTGTAAAAAAATGTTTGGAATGATGTATGATTTTCGATCCACTTTTCACATGTACACCACTTTGTATTGGTCTTTCACGTGGAATTCCAATAAAATTGATGCATGTTTGTGGCAGTAATGTGACAAAATGTGGAAAACTTCAAGGGGGCCGAATACTTTTGCAACCCACTGCACATGTTAATCCCTGACAGCTTTAAGAGAAGACCAAGATGATTTATCAGTGGCATTCCAACCTCATACTATTGGTAAAGGAAATTCAAGAAGGGTAAGCACTTCTCAGCAGTGACTGTTGTGCATAAAACTATGACTTCATTGCTGACATCTGAACGCATTGTATAAGTAATCGGATGGAGGGGAGCCCAGAAGAGGATGAATTCATGAGGGATGAAGCACATTGCTAGTGAAGAAGGCTTTATTGTGCCAACTCTCCCATAGCACTAAAAATGTAGCAAGACAAAATAAATGCTATTTGTAAACCAGCAGAAACTTAGTAACTGAGCTGGAATGACAGTTGGCTAAAATAGGATGGATTCTAGCACTGTCCCAGGATGACTGCCTGTTAAATACCAAAAACCTGCTCCTCACAACTGACCCTGTGCCTCTTGGCACACCAGCAAATGTTAAAGGGATGACTTAATTGTAGTGTTTTTTGATCGGCTAAAAGCCGAGATTGTTAACTGTTTTCTGGTTGTGTCTGTGTGTTTTCTGGCTGTGTGGCTGTGTGTGTGTGTGGGGGGGGAGGGGGGAGGAATCAACTGCCACATAGTGTTGTACTACATTGTGTGATGCAAAGCCAGGCAGAGGTTTCACTGCTTCTTGGTTAGATGTCTGCTGAAATAAAGTGTCATTGAGATCATGGACGCAAGGTGATAAATCGTCCATCGGGGAGTCAGTTATTGGTGTATAATTCTTTCACACTGCCTCTACTTTAATTCTTTGTGTTCACCATATAGTCTATATTATTCCATGGGAGACATGTCTGACTGAAATACAGGAAACACATAAAAGAAACTGGAGCAGGAGTGTGATCTACATGCTACAGAAAACTTGGACTCTACAGCTTCAAGAGGATATTTAAGGCAACTCAACTCCACACAGGCTACATATGGCATTGAGCAGAGTTCCTCTTTATGTAGCAATGTCAGTTTAAAAACCTCTGAGAATTCTGACAGGAGCATGGATGTAGGTAGGTTGATGTAGTTTGTTTGATTGGTGTTTTTAATTAAAAGTAAGGACACCCTCCTGGATGTACAAAGTGGTAGTCTAGCCTCCAAAACCACAGTTTTTCCACATCCTCTTTAAAGTTCTCCTGAACTGAAAGGGATTATGGAGGCTGACATATTTTATTTATTTCCTTTTAAACAATATCAGTTGCCTGCCTGTCCTGCTGATCTTCTGACATCAGTAGTATCTAAATCACACACCTGAAATAATCATGCAGCTAATCCAGTCAGATTTCAGTCAGAAACATCTGATCTGCTTGTTCAGTGCCTATGTCTAAAAGTATCCAGCAGGGTAGCCAGGCAATTTGCATTATTTAAAAGAAAAACAATATGGCAGCCTTCATATCCCTCTCACTTCAAGAGATAATGAATGAATGGGCTCTCTTCAAGAGGGGCATCAGACAATTACAAAAACAAGACAAAATGTCATCTCCCCATACTTTACAACAGTAAGGTACGTCTGGGGTTCCAGTAGTAAACTCACTGCAAATTAGTAGACACCACAAATTAGATATAAATATTGTCATATTGTCGGAAGAAAGACATTTCATCAGACTTGTTACCGATAGTAGCGCGTGTGTACAAGCTGTCGGGGGACTGATAAGGCTGAAACAGCCTTATCAGTCTGCTGACAGCGCGTACACATGCACTACTGTCGTCTAAAAGACCGCCCAGTGGACGGTCCAGCGGACCCGTCGTTGCTGCTGGTAGTGCGTGTGTACGCACCTTAAAACAAAAACTTTTTCCCAGAGTTTTTTTGTTTTTCAGCATGTCATCTTTATTGGAAAAGATATAGAAAGTACCAAAACAGAGTATATGCATGCAGGCAAGATGTTAGATTCAAGTGGCATATGACCAGACATCAAAGATAATGTAATAGTTAAATGTGGATTAAACTACATGCAGCAGGACCTGTGCAAAGTAAATTTTGTGTAGGGGAGTACTCTACTATTACCCAGAGGCAGCCTCTCTCCCACATTGCTATAGTTACCTCCAAGCTGCTGACCCATTGATAAAGGAGAATATCGAAACGCCAAAGTCTGGGTAATAGTAGAGAGTGCCAGCACCTTCTCTGATTGCTGTAACTGTTACATGCTGCTGTACCAAAAGTACTTACTCTTAAAGTAAGATAATTCTCTATGGACATTATCTTGGATCACACTATTGAAAGCCTTGTGTGCTTAGGAGATGATTACTTTATGCCACTCGTCATTTCAGTTAGCGGAAAATGACACTTTGTGAAAAAAAACAATTAAAATCAATTTCCGCTAACTTGTGACAAAAAATAAAATCTTCTATGAACTCACCATACTGCTAACGGAATACCTTGGGGTGTCTTCTTTCTAAAATGGGGTCATTAGTGGGGTTCCTATACTGCCCTGGCATTTTAGGGGCCCTAAACCGTGAGGAGTAGTCTTGAAACAAAAATGACCTGTGAAATCCTAAAGGTACTCATTGGACTTTGGGCCCCTTAGCGCAGTTAGGGTGCAAAAAAGTGCCACACATGTGCTATCGCCCTACTCAGGAGAAGTAGTATAATGCGTTTTAGGGTGTATTTTTACACATACCCATACTGAGTGGGAGAAATATCTCTGTAAATGGACAATTGTGTGTAAAAAAAATCAAACAATCGTCCATTTACAGAGATATTTCTCCCACCCAGCATGGGTATGTGTAAAAATACACCCCAAAACACATTATACTACTTCTCCTGAGTACGGCAATACCACATGTGTGGCACTTTTTTACAGCCTAACTGCGCTAAGGGGCCCAAAGTCCAATGAGCACCTTTAGGATTAACGGGGGTGCTTATAATTAGGCACCCCCCAAAATGCCAGGACAGTAAACACACCCCACAAATTACCCCATTTTGGAAAGTAGACACTTCAAGGTATTCAGAGAGGAGCATAGTGAGTCCGTGGCAGATTTCATTTTTTTTTTGTCGCAAGTAAGCAGAAATGGAAACTTTTTTCTTTCTTTTTTGTCACAAAGTGTCATTTTACGCTAACTTGTGACAAAAAATAAAATCTTCTATGAACTCACCATGCCTTTCAGTGAATACTTTGGGATGTCTTCTTTCCAAAATGGGGTCATTTGGGGGGTATTTATACTATCCTGGAATTCTAGCCCCTCATGAAACATGACAGGTGCTCAGAAAAGTCATAGATGCTTCAAAATGGGAAAAATCACTTTTTGCACCATAGTTTGTAAACGCTATAACTTTTACCCAAACCAATCAATATAGGCTGAATGGGTTTTTTTTTATTAAAAACATGTTTGTCCACATTTTTCGTGCTGCATGTATGCAGAAATTTTACTTTATTTGAAAAATGTCAGCACAGAAAGTAAAAAAATCATTTTTTTGACAAAATTCATGTCTTTTTTGATGAATATAATAAAAAGTAAAAATCGCAGCAGCAATCAAATAGCACCAAAAGAAAGCTTTATTAGTGACAAGAAAAGGAGCCAAAATTCATTTAGGTGGTAGGTTGTATGAGCGAGCAATAAACCGTGAAAGCTGCAGTGGTCTGAATGGAAAAAAAGTGCCTGGTCCTTAAGGGGGGTAAAGCCCACGGTCCTCAAGTGGTTAACGTTCACTTCAGGATAGGATCATATATGGTAGAAGGTACCTTATGAAACAGCACATTTGGGATAGAAAGGCAAGTAGCTTTGGCGGTATTTGGATAGATGAACGGGTAAGATAAGCTCTGTGAAGAACATAGAGGCTAAGCAGTCTGTCTGGGACGTGGGAAGGTGGGGGAGGTTATGTGTAGCGTAGGCTCTATGTGTAGCCTCCACAACGTGGATTACACTATGGCTAGAGGAGGACCCAGTCACCAGACTAAGTATATCTGAGTCAGCAAGGTTAACAGGGACTCAGATCCCAATTAACAGGGTTAATTAGAATCTGAAGGCATGGCATAACTGTACAGTTAATTGCCATAGAAGCTGGTAGGTGAAAGTTGGCAGATAATTGGTCAAAGGGGATAATGGCTCCAGAATCCAGGACCTGGTAGAGAGGATCCATCTGCTGATCCACAGGTGAGCATTAGTAAGGTTATGTAGTTCAGGAAGACCTAGGTTCTCCCAGAGAGGAGTAAATTTGAGTGGGGAGTGGCGTGACCCAGACTTAAAGGGTCTCACAAAGTGTTGTAGGGAAGGAGTTAAGGTGATAAGACTGTTTGGCTCCAGTAGTTATGTCACTAAGGAGGTCAATCTGCCTAAAGGTAGCCATACACTGGTCGATTTGCCATCATATTCGACCAACAGATAGATCCCTCTCTGATCGAATCTGATCAGAGAGGGATCGTATGGCTACCTTTACTGCAAACAGATTGTGAACCGATTTCAGCCTGAAACCGTTCACAATCTGTGGTGGTGCTGCCGCTCCCCCCCCCCCCCATACATTACCTGCTCCGCCGGCGCGACTGCCCCTGGTCACCGCTGCTTCGTCTCTGCTCTGGTCTCCGGCATGCTTCACTTCTTCCTTGCTGGCAGGAAGTTTAAACAGTAGAGCGCCCTCTACTGTTTAAACTTCCTGCCGGGCAGGAAGAAGTGAAGCATGCCGGAGACCAGAGCGGAGACTAAGCAGCAGTGACCGGGGGCAGTCGCGCCGGCGGAGCAGGTAATGTATTGCTGCTCTACTGCGTCGGGCACTCGAACGCCGCTAGCGACGCGCTCCCTACCCGCGGGCGATCGACGGTAATTTTACGCACGGAGCGATTGACGGGATCGGACGAAATAGATCGAAATTCGGCGTGTAGCGGGAACGATGTGACAGCAGATTCGATCCCAGTGATCGAATCTGCTGTCGATCTGACGGGAACCGGCCTAGTGTATGGCCAGCTTTAGAGATGGAATGTCTGACAAATTACATAACCTGTCTATGTTTATTGTGAGACAAAAGGCCTGCCCGCTGAAACATTGTGCTGTCTTTTACTGTCACTATGATGCAATAAATTTGGCTATAATTACCAAAATCTAGGTAAAGACCCGATCAATTCCTTCATGCCGGTTTATTGTAAAATCATGGAATATGTGGGAGAATTGTGAAGCTAAGTAGTAGATGTGGTAGATGGGGACCATTATTCCCAAGATCTTTGGGACTTTGAAGGGTCTGGAGGGAAAGGCAATGCCTGCCTGTGTTCCATATGAACAGCGTAAGGTGCTAAATGGGAGGTAAATAATGGTATTCCAAGAGATATACAGGTCTTAAGGGAGTAAAATCATCGTGAAGAGGTTAGCCCAACCTGCCACATTGACTAGAAGTTTAAACCAAGATTGGAAGTTGGCAGTGAAATGTTGCAACAAAGGCGCTTAAGTTCAGTGGGCCAAAGGGCCCTATGGAGACTCTAGACCCTTATCCCTAGGCATGAAATCTCTGATGCTCACTGTGAAGAAGAAGAGGAAAGATATCACTTTGCAGTATAAAGGACTTGGTCCAGTTAATCCGCAGGTCAGCAAATTGGTCAAAGGTGTCCATAAGGTACAGGGATTGTTGAAGAGAGGGGCCAGGATCAGCTAAATACAGGAGCATGTCACTAGCGGAAAAAAGCTTATGTTGTCAACACCTATTGCCTTTTTCAGACCATCAATCTGCAGGTCGAATCTGATCAAGGCAGCAAGGAGTTCTATTGCAAGAGCAAACAGAAGAGAGGACAAGGGACAGAGATCCAACCATTTATTCAAATACAAGCATGAGGGTTAGTGTATAATAGCTTCACCAAGGCTTTAAATCGTGGTCCAATATAAAATCGGCATAGTACAGCAAATAAATAATCCCATTCAATGGTGTTGAACGCCTTGGTGGTGTCCAAAGAAATGATGACCCTAGTCCCGACACTCTCATGGTCCATCTGCATGGAACGGAATAATCTCCTGATATTAAGGGCAGTGGATCTACTAGAAATAAAACCTAACTGGTCAGCATGGCATGAAAATGTCATTAGATGTAGTTTTACTATGTGGCCACACGATGGCCTCAATAATTTTTCTTTATATATGTCCTGTAAGCACAACATGTACGCTTACAGGAAGTGCAGAGGGGACGTAGAACTTAAAATGATTGCGGCTTCTCATAGAAGCCGTCGGTCTTTCTAACAGGGACTTAGATCAATGAATGGGAACTGCAAGTCAAAAAAGACAAAGGAGCACGTGAGGTCTGAGCAGGGGAAGCCATCATATACAATAAACAACAGCATTGCAATGAAACAGAACATTGGTTGCCTGGCGGGCCAGGAACAGCGCAAGAAAAAGCCCCATTGTGGCTGGAGAAAAAGTAGGAGGTAGGTACCTGGAGTGTCTGCAGCAGGTTTGAAGACCACAGTGGTGGCAGATTGAAGTAGGATGATAGTGCAATGGGTCGACATACGGAGGAGCTTAAAGATGTGAGACCACTCACATCCTCATTCCGGCAACACCCCCCCCCCCAGAGGTGGGTTTTAATAAACATACAGTTATGGGAGAGAATGGTGAGAACACATACATATATCACGGAGGTGAAATTGATGACTGGATTGTAGTTCAAACGTCTATACATGATATGTTTCTCATCAAATGAATAGCCAATAACAATACAAGATTAGCACTGTTTGTAATATATTACCAAATGTGGTGCTCACACTGTGCTGTACTGTTTGCATTTGGAAGGAGAGGGCTTCCTGAGTGCACGGGAAAAGATTCAGACTGTAGGAGATATATGCAGGCATCTTGTGCCACCTTCACTAAGGCAGAAGTGATCATTAAAGAGAACCCGAGATGGGTTTGAAGAATATTATCTGCATACAGAGGCTGGATCTGCCTATACAGCCCAGCCTCTGTTGCTATCCCAAACCCCCTAAGGTCCCCCTGCACTCTGCAATTCCTCATAAATCACAGCCACGCTGCTGACAAACAGCTTATCAGAGCTGGCTGTGTTTATCTCTATAGTGTCAGTCTGCTGCTCTCCCCGCCTCCTGCAGAACTCCAGTCCCCGCCTGCATCCATTCCCTCCATGCCGATTGGAGGGAAGGGACGGGGGCAGGGACCGGAGCTATGCAGGAGGCGGGGGAGCAGCTGAGACTGACACTACAGATGTAAACACAGCCTCACAGCACGGCTGTGATTTATGAGGGATTGCAGAGTGCATGGGGACCTTAGTGGGGTTTGGGATAGCAACAGAGGCTGGGCTGTATAGGCAGATCCAGCCTCTGTATGCAGATAACATTCTTTAAACACACCTCGGGTTCTCTTTAAACCCCCAGGCGGTATAATTCCCGCGGGAGGTTTTCACTTTTTTTTTTTTAGCATGTAGCTAGCCTAGCGCTAGCTACATGCTTCCCCCCCCTCCCCGCGGCGTCCGCCCGTCCCCTCCGATCGCCGCCGGCGCCGCTTGCCCATAAGGAAATCCCGTTCTGAACGGGATTTCCTTGAGGGCTTCCCCCGTCGCCATGGCCCCGTCGCCATGGTCATCGACGTCACAGGGAGTCCCGATCCACCCCATAGCGCAGCCTGGCGGCGATTGGCCAGGCTGCGCAAGGGGTATGCGGGGGGGGCAATGTTTCCGCGGCGGGTAGTGGCGCATCGGCGGCGGCGATCAGACCAAACAAGCAGCTAGCAAAGTGCTAGCTGCGTGTTTGAAAAAAATTATATGTAAATCGGCCCAGCAGGGCCTGAGCGGCACCCTCCGGCGGCTTACCGTGTCACACACGGGGTTACCGCCAAGGAGGTTAAGGAATGTAAGAAATGCTGACAAGTTAACTTACAGCATTATAACTTAGCTAAGCTCCAATCATTACACTTCATCATCATGTGCATACACTTTTGAAGAAAAGTGGTTTGTGTATACTGTGGTTGAATTTATTCAGGAATATGTACATAAATTATATAACGAATTATGCTTTAAACTATATAGGACTACATATCATATATATTATACATGTGATCAGCCGCCGACAGATGAAATGAGTAACAAATCTGTAGCAAAAAGTAGACGATCGTGTGTCTCGTAATAACCCAATGTTTATGGGGATCTGTACCCCCTTTTTGAGGCTCTACCTTGAGAAAGGGGGAATAGATCCCCCAAAATATCGGGTCATTACAAGCCTCAGGAACATCTATTTGTGCTTTTGTTATGATGTTGTCCCAGCAGCAAAACCTCTCAATGCCAGAGCGGCAGATGCCGCCTCGCCGAATTGTCTGTGCAGCCATTCCACCTCTTGTTCATTCAAGTCGTTTCTTAAATTTATTTTCTTGAGTTTCATTTCTTTAACAGCACTGATACTTAGCTGCATGCAATCAGGGCCGCCATCAGAAATTTTGGGGCCCCTCACAAATCATCAGTCCGGGCCCCCCCCCCCAAACTGAGAAATGTGCGTAGCCATTACATGTTGGCAGAGCTAGTTGGAGGCTTGCTGTCCACAAATTAATCACGAATAACCACGGTGGATACTCGTGATTCAAGTTAGCTCTAATTGCCACAGCTGAGCGGCTAGATGCGGCGGGGTTAATTACCCAGAACGCCGCTTTCCGCCCAGCGTTTCAACGAGGTGCAAGTGTCCGAATGGACGCGTTGCAAGCCTCGATATCGAGCACTTCCTCCTTCAAGCCGGAAGGAGGAAGTGCTCCATCATTTTTTTAGAACCTCCCAGTTTTATTTTCTGTTTAAAAAAGCTAAAAAAAGTAGGTTTAATGCTATTGTCTCATATGGTAATGATTCAGCTTTTCCCATAGTCTCGCAGTTAGCAATCATGTGACCCCCAACAAGGCAAATTCAGCAATCATGAGGCCCCCAACAAGACAACTTCAGCAATCATGAGGCCCCCAACCAGACAAATTCAGCAATCATGAGGCCCCCAAAAAGACAAATTCAGCAATCGTGAGACCCCCAACAAGACAAATTCAGCAATCATGAGGCCCCAACAAATCATGAGGCCCCCAACAAATCATGAGGCCCCCAACAAGACAAATTCAGCAATCTTGAGGCTCCCAACAAATCATGAGGCCCTCAACAAGTAAAAATTCAATCATTAGGCCCCCAACAAGACAAATTCGGCAGTCATGAGGCACATAAATGGACAGCATTTCACATAAATAGGCAGAATGCCCCCTTATTATGGTAGACACCTCTCACCTGGATTCTGACAGGGACCCCCAGGTTAGGTAGTGAGTGACATGGAGCCCTTTTAGGTAGTGAGTGAGTGACAGGGAGCCCCTTTAGGTAGTGAGTGAGTGACAGGGAGCCCCTTTAGGGAGTGAGTGAGTGAGTGACAGGGAGCCCCTTTAGGGAGTGAGTGAGTGAGTGACAGGGAGCCCCTTTAGGGAGTGAGTGAGTGAGTGACAGGGAGCCCCTTTAGGGAGTGAGTGAGTGAGTGACAGGGAGCCCCTTTAGGGAGTGAGTGAGTGAGTGAGTGACAGGGAGCCCCTTTAGGGAGTGAGTGAGTGACAGGGAGCCCCTTTAGGGAGTGAGTGAGTGACAGGGAGCCCCTTTAGGGAGTGAGTGAGTGAGTGAGTGACAGGGAGCCCCTTTAGCTAGTGAGTGAGTGACAGGGAGCCCCTTTAGGGAGTGAGTGAGTGACAAGGAGCCCCTTTAGGGAGTGAGTGAGTGAGTGACAGGGAGCCCCTTTAGAGAGTGAGTGAGTGACAGGGAGCCGCTTTAGCTAGTGAGTGAGTGACAGGGAGCCCCTTTAGCTAGTGAGTGAGTGACAGGGAGCCCCTTTAGGGAGTGAGTGACAGGGAGCCCCTTTAGGGAGTGAGTGAGTGACAGGGAGCCCCTTTAGCTAGTGAGTAGATGACAGGGAGCCCCTTTAGGGAGTGAGTGAGTGACAGGGAGCCCCTTTAGGGAGTGAGTGAGTGACAGGGAGCCCCTTTAGGGAGTGAGTGAGTGACAGGGAGCCGCTTTAGCTAGTGAGTGACAGGGAGCCCCTTTAGCTAGTGAGTGAGTGACAGGGAGGCCCTTTAGCTAGTGAGTGAGTGACAGGGAGGCCCCCCCCAGCCGCCGCTTCTTCTACCTTGCCAGCAGCGTCAGACCTCAAGATCAGCGGCGACCCGACCAGTAAGAGCGGGCGCTGGACGCACCCACTCTATATGCGGAAGTGACGTCACTTCCGCATATCAGTGCGGGCGCTGGGTCCTAGCGTCCGCACTATTGTCGCCGCCTGATCGGGGTCTGACGCGGCGGCGGAGGCGGCGGCTAGAGGGATGGAGGGAGCAGCGACCAGGGGAGGTTGAGCGGCGGCCGGGCGGCACCCGCTAGGGCCGCGGCGGGGATGGGGCCCCCCTGCAGGCCCGGGCCCGTGACGGGAGTCACGGATGTCCCCCCCTGATGGCGGGCCTGCATGCAATTGTTAGACAAACTAATACAGGTGTCTTTTACATGTGCTTTAAAGCACATTTGTACTCTGCTAATACAAACAACCTTTCATTGCATTGAAGAATTTGTGTCCCATTCTCTAATTCCTATATAGGTCTGGATAGTTTGCTTGATATAGTTCATGAATTGATAGAACCTCATCCTGAGAAGCATGCTGCTGCTTGTTGTCTTCAGGGTCCCTCCCATTCCCGCCCTCTTCTTCTTCAGCTGGCTCCCCGTGTGGAGGAACCTCTCCGATTTTTCCCTCAGTGGTGATGAACGATTAAAGCAGTTTAAAACTCTGACATAATATTCAATAAAACCATGTTTACCTACTTTTGATATGGCATACGGTTATCATATTTGCATTTGTGCATAAGTATTAATATTCATTTAGAAGTTATAGGTTTCCAAAAGTACAGTTTTTTGCTTTGTGAGCTGACTTTACATTTTATTAATAACTGGTTTTATTCGTTGCCGTTTTGCAGGCAGACATCCTTTCAGTGTCTCTGTCTCCAGCAGCTCCTGCACAGTCAGAGAATGTGTCACATTCCTCACTTGATACATTTAAGTAAACACAAAATAACATTATCTAAAGTTCGGATGCGTCTGCAATTCACTGCACTCAACTTTCAAGCTGTGTGTAGCCCTTCGAAGGCTGGTCTAGTAAAAGAAAAAAAAAATGCTAGTTGCATATAATATGCTGTAAATGTTTTAGAGCAAAGATGAAATGCAGGGTTATATTCTACTTTAAGAAGTGTGCATGCACAGCAAAAGGAAGGGCTAGTCCACAAGTGCTTTCTTTCACTGCACAAGTACAGTTCCAAACTTGCATATGCGCAGTTCAGAATCCCTCATTGCCGATTAGGGAAGCTTCCAGGAGGCCAAGGACCAGGAACATGATGGACCCCGAGGACAATGAGCAGAATCAGGTTTCTCAAGATGTAGTAATCTAGCCCTCCATGAGTTTAAAGAGAATGTGAGGTAATACCTAAGGAGAGGATTCTCCAGGGGCTTCTCACGCTGTCCTCCAGTCCCCTTCTTCACTTCTGGGTCGCGTTCCTCGTCTGGCACGAACATGGCTGCGCCCAGGCAGTACTAGTACAGGACCACTCTTGCACGAGTAGCTACTGCAGTACAGCCATGCTGATTACAGTGATGATATTGAAAATAAGCTATTGCTCTTTACTATCTAATCAGTAGGTTGGCTATGGAATGGTCAGGTTGCCGATAGAGATGGCAATGCTTATGAGGAATCATGGAGAAGCATGCAATCAGTTTGATCAACTGATATATTTGTAAGGTTCTGATTTGCTGTGGTGACTTCCTGGATAAGGGATCATCATGACAAGAAAATCAGAGCCTTACAAATCTATCAGCTGAACAAACTGATCATGCGAGTTATCCTTAGCATTGCCATTATTATTATTATTATTTAGTAGTTATATAGCGCCGACATATTACGCAGAGCTGTACAGTGTATATATATATATATATATATATATATTGTCTTGTCACTAACTGTCTCTCAAAGGAGCTCACAATCTAATCCCTACCCTTGCCATATGTCTATATTATGTAGCGTAAGTACTGTAGTCTAGGGCCAATTTTAGAGGGAGCCAATTAACTTATCCGTATGTTTTTTGCCATCCCTAGATGCTGTGTTAAATAGATGGACTGTCTATTGTACAGTGTAACAAAGTCCATTCCTTGAGGGCCATATCCATGCCAGTATTTAGGATAGACAGAAAAATTGAGACGTGTGTTCTACTTGATGAACCCCAACCTTTTCTGATTCAGTCCAATCAATTAATATGAGCTGCACCAAAAATGTGTGAGGACTTTAGACCTTTAAGACTGGAGTTTAACATTCCTGGGCTACAGACATTTGATTTTCAAGAGTCAGACGGATATGAGTGGGTTCAGGACAGTGATATTTTGTTCCACGATTCAAGTTGATGGCCGGACTTTTTTTCGACTGAACAAACTATGCAACTATATGAATAGCTGATGAAAATTCTAAAAGATCAACAACATACATCTGAGTATTTTGTTGTCTGCCTACAATTAGGGCCTGGAGACACTAGCGCACTTCTGTCAGCTTCCGCCCACTTTTCAGCAACGTTTATCAGTCTGTAATACTGATATATTGCTGAAAAGTGTACAGAAGCGTACAAATGTGTTTAGGCCCTAGGACAGAGTTCACACTTGACAGGACTGCATGTGGTTTTCCACAATGCGAACTTGCATTAGAACTGACAGTCCATGGAAATCAAATGGGCTCATTCACATTTAATGTGAATTTTTGTATGCATGGAAAAAGTTGACCTCCTGTTATGAATTTTGTACACCACAAGCGTTTACTCCAATTGTTACATAAGCTTCTTTGGAAAAACACCAACAATTTTCAGTACATGAACATGTGTGGTATTCTAAGAAACAAGTGGAAATGCACAGGATTTTCATGCATACTAGTGTGAACTAGGCCATAGGTTATAAATAGCAAGTGTTTGGAGCAGTAACTTCCCTACCTGTATTGTTGGACTAAGAGGAGTAGATTTCTGTTGTCAGAATGTGTTCTCTGAGGAAACAATTAATTGTTTAATCAAGCACTCTATCCATATTGCAATTAAGCTAGAACAATGAAACAATAAAGAAAACACACATACACCAGAAAACATTAATAATAATATATTTTAATGAAAAATCTTAGCATCATCATGTTTCTATCCAAAGACACTCAAAACTAACTTTTTTTTAACCTTAATTTGACCTATGACAGAACCAGTGAGAACTCATCTTCTCTGCATTTCAAACAAGTTTTTTTTTCTTTTTTTTCCAAGATTAAACAACCAGGCTAGCAAAATGTACCCAATACATACTTTTCTTATATCAAATATCAAACAAGCTAGTTATTCCATACAATGTCGCTATACAGAGTATATACATTACACAAGAAGGCGGAGTCAGACTTGCTTGCGGATGGATGATTTTGAGAAAAGGAGGTATGTACCAGTAGCAGGATGATGACACTCAGTCTAACACAAGTCAAATGTTTTACCTTTAAATCATCTGTTTCCTATACGAAACAATCATCCTAATTTTGTAGGTGGGTCTACGTCACTATGAACTGCAGGTTAACTTTAAAGGTAAGAAGTGAAGCTTTTGTGCTAAAATTGGATTGCGTTAGCCACCAGGTCCTTATATTTTAAACTCTGTAAAGTAAGTTTAAGGTTTTTGGGAAGATTAAATTGTGACTGATTTTTTAACCAAGAGAGCATCACATAACCGGATCTAATGCTGGGTACACACTATGAGATTTTCTGGCCGATTTATTGTCAGATCGATTATTTCCAACATGTTCGATTTGCTTTCCGATCGATTTCTGAGCATTTACCGATCGATTTCCGTTCAATTTAATAGGAAGTCGATCGGAAAATGCTTGGAAATCGATCGGAAAGCAAATCGAACATGTTGGAAATAATCGATCTGAGAGTAAATCGGCCAGAAAATCTCATAGTGTGTACCTAGCATAAGGCATGTGAATCTCCCAGTTCACGAATCACAATTTGAAGGATTTGCTGATTATGCGATTATCCTCTGGCTAGAATGGGCACAGTTACATTCACAAGAATGGAAGAATGTTGTGATTCATCTGACCCACCTACAACCAGGAACTCATAGATTAAGGCCTCGATTCATCATTGTCTTTGCGATAGCTTTTTCCAGTTCGTTAAATTACCGAATTCAAAGTTTATCGATTTGTAGTTGTATTCATCAAGGTTTTTCCTTGATAACAAATGCGGTAACCATTCGGTAACGTGTCGATATTTTACATTTTACAGCGGTAATTTAACACAAGACCATAAGATTCCCGTGGAATTTTGGGTAAAAAGGCAGTCCTTTGAACATCACATATAGCAACATTCTGAATAGGGCTTAACACCTGGACCAGGATTCTGGAAGTGGCTTAGGACAATCCACAATTTCGCCAGCTGCGGCTTGATAGGAGCCTTTTCTGAAAAAATGTAGTGCAGCTAGCAATTTAGTTAACCCTGGCACTGCCTGTGTTCTTTTACAAGAGGATTCAAGAGAAATGCAGATGTCCTAGTATAGCAAATAAATCCATTCTCTTGCAAATTGATATGGTTCTAGACCTTGTTCTTGCCCTTCTGCGCCTTTGAATCACTCTCAGCTAATACATAACCACTTCAAATGGCTCCATCATCTCTGTCAGCAATGATCTGACAGGAATAACGACAGAGCAGTGAAGTAAATAACTAATCCTAAATTTAACGTTAAACCACGCCCACTTTCATTTTCATGAATTGCACTTTCTTCCGTTTTACCGCATCATTACTGAATGATTACCGAATCGCTAACAGCTGTAGATAACTTTGATGAATCCTGAAATCAACTTATCGAGTTCGGTATTTTACCAAGCTGTCGGTAATTGATTCGATAAGTCTTGATGAATCGAGGCCTAAGTCTCTAATATCTTAGGAAACCATACTTGTCAATGGTTGTAGGTACAGTCTTAATGACCAAATCTCAATCTCCAGCTGCAGGCAGAAATGTCTTGTAACTCCTCCGTACGCACACAGTAGAAGAGTCGTATTTGTGTAAGCTCCTTCAATAATCCATTTCAAATAATTTACTTTTAAAAGGCCAATTACAGCCCTGAGTTGGACTAGCAGTGACTAGTTCCCCACTGGAGGGAGGATGAGGCCTGATTTTCATCTTGCAGCTTACCCGTTGCAGCCAGGACATGTAACCTCTCGTGTTTCCAATACCTCTTCCTGCAGTCCTGCCTAACCACAGCCTTACAGTTGGTTGGTCATGTATCTTAATGTATCACCTTAAGTTAGTCTGTAGCAGCTAGGTCCACAGCAAAAGACATTGGAAACCAAAGAAGTCCTCAGATATTCCAAATTAATGGAGGATTATGCAAATGTATGCAGCTTGAAAATGGATACTGCCATACCTAGTCGTAAACTGCAGGAGAAAACGACATTAGTGGACTGATGATCACATCTCACCCTCCCTATTTATGGAAACATGGTGCTGTGGACATAAGCCTTATAAGGGAGTGCAAAACTAGTCTGAACTAATCCAACCCAGTATTTTTTTTTTTTAAATAAAGGTATTGTGTGGGCTTGTTAACATATTTGTTCAGGAGCATTCTTCACCCACCAATTCCTGCAGTATAGACTGCAACCTTCTCTGACTGCCTACTCTTTACTTCATTCTTATGAAAACTTAACAGCATAATAGTGGATCTACTGAGATACTGTGCGTGGAGTGGGGTTTAAAAAAATAATGAAGACAAGGCAATGAAATTACTGCTTAAAGGCTATTTTTTTTCTTACTCTAAACCTGCAAAAGTTTAATCAGGTAAAGTTTGCTACTATCCTGTTCAGCTATGTCTCAAATGTAAGATCCATGTTCATCGCAGTGTCTGAGCACGCTGTCTCCTAATCTCATCCAAAAAGAGGAAGAGAGGAATCATTTTTTTTAAATTAGTCTAATGCACAAATCTCTCCAATAAATGTGTAAGGATAAGCAAGTGAAACTTTTAATCTCAGTAAGTCACTCTCCAGAATTCCTTTGCTCCATCACAAAGGCCAAGTGTGACTCCGCCCCTTTCAGACATTTGAAAAACATCAAAAGCTTACAGCTACGGGCTCAAAAAACAGAGATCCGAAAATAAAGGACAACAAAATTAGCAACTGTGACTCTCACATTGGTTACAAGAACTGTAGAAATAATCTTAAACGTTTCCAAAACGGCACTTGTTTTCCAAAAATGGGCACAAAAATAGATATTGTCGCCACCAAGAACAATGGGGTACTATAAAATGTTAAAAGCCAGATACAAGTATATAAAATGTGTCATTTTTTGTTTTAAACATTGTATACATTTAAACAAAAGAAAGCTATTTTTCCTCAACAGATTAATATACATGCTCCGTGTTTAAGAAGAATTCAGAAATGACAGCTAGTGCCACTTCTGAACCCTGTTATGTACTATTTATTAGTTCAACAAGAGAGACACAGGGGAGAAGAAGGGTAGATATAAACACAGGAAACCAGATAGAAGCTCCCTGTTACTAGGTCCTAGCACCCCAATCATTTTACTCCAAGGTGCTGTGTGCAAACAGCTAAAAGGCAAAAAAAATCTCAGCATCTTATAAAACTGATGAAGTGGATCAGCCTGTATAGAGAGATGTAGAACTTGTGCTGGGTACTTAGATTTGATGTAAATTACATTTACCTGCATACAAGTACAGTGTGTCATAGAACTATGGTATGCACACCACTCCCAACCCTAGGACCACTGCAACAGCAATACTAATAACACAGTGGAAACCCTGTGGGTGCTGATACTCAAAGACAAAAGACCCAAAACAAAAAAACCCTTCCTGAACAGATACTACCTCTCAAAAGCAACTATGGAACTAATTTGCTTAGAATTTCTGGTTGGATACTATTAGGCAGAGTAAGTAATGCTACAATCCTACAATCTGTTGCAACTTAATTGCTGTGAGGTGACAAACCGTGCAATTGAAATGTTGGCCATACTGGTAAATGCCAAACAATGGTAAAAGGTTAGCAGCAGCTATGTGTATACATCATTGAACACGCCCACAGATGATGAAATAAGCAATAGTATCTATCCTACTCCTGGAAATTGCCCTTTTTTGTAGAATCCTAGAGTTCTATATTCTTTTCAAACGCTTAACCTCCCTGGCGTTCTATTAAGATCGCCAGGGCGGCTGCGGGAGGGTTTTTTTTTTATAAAAAAAAATAAACTATTACATGCAGCTAACTGAAAGTTGGCTGCATGAAAGCCCACTAGAGGGCGCTCCTAATGCGTAACAAGGAAGGCCGCAATGAGCAGCCTTCTTTGTTTCGCTTTCCTCGAGCGGAGTGACGTCATCCGACGTCCTGACGTCTGCCGCCTCCGATCCAGCCCTTAGCGCTGGCCGGAACTGTTTGTTCCGGCTGCGCTGGGCTCGGGCGGCTGTGGGGACCCTCTTTCGCCAATGTACGCGGCAAATCGCCGCGATCAGGTAGCACACGGGCTGGCAAAGTGCCGGCTGCGTGTGCTCCTTTTTATTTGACACAAATCGGCCCAGCAGGGCCTGAGCGGCACCCTCCGGCGGTAATGGACGAGCTGAGCTCGTCCAGACCGCTAAGGAGGTTAATAAGTAGGTTTAATGTTGTATTGTCTCATGAAAGATACCACCACAGTGTCCCAGAGCTAAAATATATGAACCGTATGCACAAACCGTTCTCTGCCAGCCAAGAGTTTTATGGCTGTAATTCCTTTTCAGTGAGGATTACTAGTCAGTCTAGGTTGTGACTGGGGAGAAACTGTCACTTGCATACCTGAATCATAAACTCTTTCAGGCAGAAAAGGAACAAAGCCTAGGTACTTTTATGCTTGGCACTGTACATATGTCTACCCCATCAGGTAACATGCCACCTCTGGTACACTTTAAGCAGAAAAATCTCACAATTGGAAAAACTAAGACAGAAGGTGGTGCTGGAATCCACAAAGCACTGAAACATCAGTAGGCAGATAAGGCAGTTATTTGACAGTCATGAAATAATTAACATGTTTGTGCTCTCTTATGGGATATCTGGATTATAAACTGAGATTGTATAAAAACATACTGCAACACATTTACATGAATATGTAATTTAAGAGTAAACATAATGGGAAGTACATTAGTAATTATGGCACATCCATTCTATAAAAGGAATAAGGTGGAATGGTCCATATTTCCAGTGTGCTCCAAAAGAATTGCCACACCATTATAAATTCTAAAACAAGCTTTTGTTAAGTGTCCTTAAATTTATGGTCATTTTCTCGTAGAGCCCATTTCCACTGCATGTGTTTCAATCTGATTTTCTGAATGCATATCTTTGGCTAATGATTCTAGAGCAGCTATGGGCAAACTTGGCCCTCCAGCTGTTAAGGAACTACAAGTCCCACAATGCATTTGCCTTTATGAGTCATGACTGTGGCTGTCAGACTCCTGCAATGCATTGTGGGGCTTGTAGTTTAACAGCTGGAGGGCCAAGTTTGCCCATCCCTGTTCTAGAGCAAAATTCACTGTAGCCTGATGTGAAAATTAGCGTTTTTGGGTGCAGAGAGGGGTAATTAAACTTGGTCACTGCCTCTGCCAGCAAAGCTCCACGCACCTCTTCACCTTTACAGCTTGAAGGAAGACTGATCGCGAGGCTGTAGAGGGGGCATGGAGCGCTGCAGTTGAAGGTGGCAACCAGGGCTGAGTTAACCCTACCCCCTGCTGCGCCCAAAAACACTGTTTCACCTCAGGCTAAACTGAATTTTGCTTTGACTCAGTCGTCCTTAGTGACCAGGAGCAGAATTGTTATTTTCACAAAGATGACATTACTATAGGTCAGGTAAGAATAAGGCGCGAGGAGGCCGATTTTTAATGGTTTGCTGGGCCATACTGTAATTCTGCTATAGGGTGATAGAACTTAGTAGTGTGTGAACCCCTCATTGTTACAACCAGATAGTACAAAACATTCTAAATACATATCATAGGGAGTTGCACAACGTGCCTTCACATCCCCCAAAAAAAGGAATTATTTGATTATTCCATGAGAGAGTTTGAGATTTGGGATATTCCTTGGAAAAAGAAAGTGATTTGGAGTATAACAGACGCACAAGCAGATATCTTGTAGTGATCTTTTACAAATGCACCAGAACCATGACCGTTTTTCTTAAACAGTACCTATAATGTAGTACAGGTTTAAAGGACACCTTAAGTGAGAGGTACAGTATATGGAGGCTGCCATATTTATTTCCTCTTAAATACCAGTTGCCTAACAGTTTTGCTGATGATCTATTTGGCTGCAGTAGTAGCTGTATAACACCAGATACAAGGTCGCAGCTAATCTTGTCAGATCCAACAATAATGTCAGAAACACCTTAGCTGCATATGCTTGTTCAGGGTCTAGGGCTAAAAGTATTAGAGGCAGAGGATCAGCTGGATAGCCAGGCAACTAATATTGCTCAAAAGGAAATAAATATGGCAACTTTCATATCCCTCTCAATTCAGGTGTCCTAATCTTCCTAAAAACCAACAACAAAAGACAGACAATAAGGAGAAAGAGAGATTTCCGGGGGATAATGGGCTTGAGAACAACACAGTTAAAAGCCAATCACTTGACAATTTTAAACAGAATATCTATAAAATAGGGAGTAGCTCTGTAAAATGCCTGGCTTCCTGCAACACTAAAGGCATAGTGCATGATGGTGATGCACCAGCAGCGCTCGCTAGCACCAGCTTTGTGCAATTATTGTGCTGCTGTCTATTATTCTCCTGAAGCTGCAATAATTATTGTGCTTATTTCAATGCAATCTCTAGATAATGAATTAGAAAAATCCCATTTATAAAGTCCAGCCAAATAATTATACTAAGGTTAGAAAGCTGTAATATAAAAATTAAATGTTCAGATAACATTGGGGAGAATTACTTAAACCATAAAAATTGTGACAATTTTTTAATTATTGAAAATGCCAATAATTAATCCAGATCTGTATAAAAGGTTAAGTGCAACATAAACGAGCATGCATGTGGCTTTGTCAAAATGCCACAAGGACAAGTCATTTATGTAATTTTCCTTCAAAGGAAACCCGAGGTGAAAGGGATATGGGGGCTGTCTCATCGGATTTCATTTAAATAATGCACATAGGCCTGGATGTCCTGCTGATCCTCTGTCTCTAAATGTGCGTACACACGCATTACTAAAGAGGATGGGTCCGTCAGACCCTCCCGCTGGGCGGTCGTTCTCCCGACAGTAGTGTGTGTGTACAGTCTATCTGCAGACTGATAAGGCTGTTTCTGAACGATCCGCTGAGCGCCCGCACCAGCGGGAGGGTCTGACGGACCAGTCGTTCTTTTTAGTAGTGCGTGTGTACGCACCTTAATGCTTTAAGCCACAGACCTGATCAAGCATATGCAGATCATAGGTCTATGACAAATCTGACAAGATTAGCTGCATGTTTGTTTCAAGTGTGCAAT
Source organism: Hyperolius riggenbachi (assembly GCF_040937935.1). NCBI lineage: Eukaryota > Metazoa > Chordata > Amphibia > Anura > Hyperoliidae > Hyperolius > Hyperolius riggenbachi. The sequence continues at coordinate 212,839,095 of NC_090651.1, read as the reverse complement.
TAAGACCCTACTGACCAGAAAGTTCAGCAGGACTGCCAGGCAACTCTGATATAGTAAAACTCTGGTTATAGTAAACTCAGTCCTGAGGTTCCAGCAAATACGTCTGTATAAATATACAATGTATGACAAATTCTGATATAGTAAACTACTTTTCCTAGTCCCTTGGAGTTTACAATAAAGGGATTCTACTTTAACAGGAAATAAATATGGCAGCTTCCATAGGTCTTGCACCTTGGGTTCCTTTTAAGGAAGCTCAGTGGGTTGTTCATTGGATGTTCCTTAATACAACATCAACTGTTTGAAAGGGAATAGTGCATCTGAGTATCTGCAGAACACGATGTGAAAAAGGCAGAGGATTTTTACAAGTGAAAACCAAAGAAAAAGACGTCCATTCAAATAAATAAGATTTCTTCTGAATTTGGTTCCTTTGACCCACTTATCTCTACTACAAAAGAACTAACTTGCCTTTAGCTGTGTGCCTCTACATAATGTAATTGGCCTTAAGTACTGATGTGTTTGAGAGTTCTGTCTATATAAGTTGTCAATGACCACCACTCAGCATTTTTCCTGTCATCCCATACTACAGGAAAAAAAGTAATGATCTTTAGAAAAAAATCACCAGGACACACAGGAACAAAATTAACATCTATCGATATCTGAACTTGAACCATGATAACAAATATAATATCAGGAGCTTTAGATAAAGTAGTTATGGAAGCCAATGGATATAGGCCATATACAATATAAATAGTACAGATGAATTGAAAAAGTGCTTTCATGCCTTTAGAACTGTAAAATTTTATATTTAAGTCTAGCTATAGAATGTTGAGCACTGTGAAATAAAGCGGCTCATCAAGCCAGTGCAGCATCATTGGCTGGACTCCCTATTACATTAATGTGTTGACTAAAATACTGCATGGATGTTAAAGGTATGAATGCAAACATATTAATAGTTTACACATTATCTCCACTAAAAACATTGAACCTGACAAAAATCTTTTAAAGAGACGATCTCTTGACCTACATCCTGACCAATTCAAGAAAGGTCATTCTTTATCTAATTCAGCAGCTAGGAGGGAGAGGATGGGAGCACTACCTTATCAATGGCTGTCTTAGCACTGTACATTTTAAAGGTAGCATCAGTGTTAACTATATGAGATCAGATCTATCAAAAGATGCAAGGTGGCAAGCTAATAATTGATCAATATCAGAGAGATCTTGATTGTTACCTGACCTGTTGGCAGTAATCCTGAGCCTGGCTTGGGGTTACTGCTGGGCAGTATATACAGAGCATGTGCACAGCGGGCATTTTGTAACTCACCTCTCTCGGGATCCAGACGCCGGAAGACAGTCTTCTTCCAGTCCTCGGAGGCTCTTGATACCTTGTGCGAGATTGCCTTTTGTCACATGATGACAGACGGCAATCTCACCATATGGGTAGAATGCCATCCAGAGGGCAGGAAGAAGAATTGCAGCGCTGGATCCCAGGTAGGTAAGTAATATGCAGGGGCTGCCGCAGATCTATCTGCGGTTTTTTTTCCTGAATTTAGGGTCTAAAAGCACATTAAAAGTTTATACCGCTTTTAGACACTAAAAATCAAGAAGTAATCATGTCACCGGGGAGGATAACACCAGTTTTATAAAGGCATCTGTTGGGTTTACATACCAATATACAGCAAGACATAGATATAAGTAGCGTTTCGGATGCTGAAACCAGGATAATGAAGGTAAAAATGTATGTTCTAACATGAGTCATGATGGTTACTCTTTACGCAAGTCAAATTAGCTCTAAAATTTATTGCAGTGTCATTGCTGCTAGCTCTGCACTGCCCAATGGTCAACCCATAAAGAGATTGCTCACTCAAAAGAGGGTCTTCATTTTTAATTGATTTTTGTGAGTTCAATGTTTTTATCAAAACTATTAAACCATGTTGTATAGTGTATGGACATCTTTAGAGTAGTCTGGTTTATGTAGTGTAACACTGTGATCAGATATACCAGACTGCTGGGTGGCAGTGAGGTAAATATGGAGGAAGAATTATATGCAGAGTCAAAACTTGTAAGTCGCACCCATCTAAACAGTTCTGGACAAATCTGAACAAACCACCCACGATGCTTATTAAAATTAGTCAGTTAGGTGCAGAAGTATCCCCAGGGGCACCTGTCTGCCAAATCCTCTCACTTCCTCCACTCCCACCCACTGACATTTTACTTTGAATAGCAGTCCATAAATACTTCTCTATCTGATGAGCCACAGGCCAAAACAGAGTGGACAAATAAAACAAGCTACTAACCATGATCTAAAACCATAACTGTATTGCCACAATGTAACTGCAAAGTGCCCTGTCCTCCATTTGGCCTATTCACACCTATATTTACACATCATATATTCTCAATAGCAACATATTACAAGATGATGTGTCCTGCTATATAGTTTGGCCAACAAACAAGCACTAATAGAAAATGCAGGTAAGATCTGCGTTCACTATGAATTCACATTTATCTCACCAACCATAAATAGCACAATAAAATGGCCAAATGCAAAGCTAGATTTTTTTCTAATTTAAAATTCAACTAAATTATCTGTACAGTGCTGATATAAAGTGAAACACCAATTTTGCTCAGGAAGACTTGGTGCACGTAGTCCAGCTTTGTATATTTACTGGCAAACAATATCTCAGTTTCTTAACTTTTGTTTTTTAATATGCACACAATGCACAATCATTCAACAGTACTGACAGACACTGATAGGGGTGTCAATGTTTGCTGCCAGTCGATGCATTGGGCCAGGTGTTTAAAAGAAGTAACAAAAAGGCTCTTGGCATGTGCAGTTAACTACACATGTAGCAAAGTAACAGTTTCTGGATAGCTTCATGGTAACAAACAAACCGAATACTGTTGCCAAGGTTACAAAAGAGTAAATTAAGCTTACCGACAGTTTTGAAAATTCTTAGTTGGACGCAGATTAAAATTGAAATATAATTGGTTGTGGTATTAAACTGCAAAACAGCTTCTGAAAGTCGCATCTATGTTTATGGTAACGTTATAACGTAATTCTAATTTGCCAGCATGTGTTTATGCAGCAGTAGCAGTGTATTAGCCTGCAAGTATACAGTTGTGAACAGGCTCTACCCACAATACTCCTAAACCACTACCATTGCTATCCATGTCTAAATATCCAATCATTGCTGGGAAGAAGAAATGTCACTTCCCACTGAATGCTGTTGATAAATACTATCTAACTTTTACATCTTTTGAAGTGAAGTGGGCAATTTTCTTTAGCAATGCATGTTCTTACTTCAGTGACTGATTAAATGATTTAAAAGAATACCTGAGAGTAAATGGTAACTGGGAGTGCCTGCATACAATTGGGCCAGGCTAGGGAAACATTCATTTATAACTGTCATTTACAGTAGACAGTAAATATCTGACAGGTTTTAGACTAGTCCATCTCCTCATGGGGGATTCTCAGGAATTTCCTTATGTTCAAAAGCACTAGATGGCAGTGGCACAGTCCAGGAGACAGGCAAGCCAGCATCTTTGTATACAGTGGGACTGCTTTTGTAAAGAAAAAAGGAAATACAGATAATACTACTACTGTCAACGACAGCTAAGTAATTTATAGTGGATTTACTGTGGGACAAAAGTATATTTTGTATGTGTGCAAACAGGTGTTTTTAATTATTTTCCCCGTGACAGTGGTCCTTTAAGTGGATACTTGAAAATTCACATCCTTCTCCTGGTACATCTTGGCTGCAGCAAAATGAGAATATTGTACAAAATGCAGTAAATCACATTTTCGTTTTCATTAAATCAGAGCAATCAAAAGTAGACAATGCATTTTGGTGACAGCGGCTTGCAGAAATTTCCTTCCTAAATAGTTAAAGAGAAACCTTGGCTCTTCTGCTAACAAATCAGAAAATCAATTTGTGCAACAATGCATGAAAAGCTGTATACATTTTTGGTCTAATTTATGCAGGGCAGGAACGATGGACTGTTAGAATAAAGGACGTTTATGACCAGTTAGCTTATATAAAAAGCCTCAGATCAAGTGTTTTTGGTTTCTTTTTGCAAAAGGGAAAATAACAGCCACATTGATTTATCGGCTACATTTCGGCTCCTTTCACACTAGGTCCACTGATGCACAACGGACAATATAATCGCATCCAATCGCAATGCAAATGTATTTCAATGGGGCCTTTCACATCGTTTGTTTTGCGGTGTGATGAGTCCTGATGGTACAACGCACTGCCCGCCGTAAGTTACTCAGGAAACGTGCGGTTCAGGGTGTGGTGCAAGCATAAGCCTATATAGACTGTGTGCTGCACTATTATGTGCTGCATCGCATTAAAAAATGTAATGCAACTTTTCATAACCACTGTGGTACAATTCTATTTCTGTGGCTGTGCACTGCCCAAATCAAGTGTGAAAGGAGCCTTATAAATGACCATCAGTCAGTGGGAAGGCATGGCTTCACTAGACAGGGTAGTTGCACCCATCTACCTGCTACGTGGACCACATCACTAAGATGCTCACATGACTGAAGGGGGTCTAGGTGATGATTGACAATGAAAAGCAATAGGCAATCACCTGTACACTGCGGATTGCAAATTAATGGTGCAGCTTGTCTCCTCTTTTGATTTTATTACTTTATCTTTTCTATGCATTTGTACATGCATTCTATGTGTAATGTAGTGTAGTGTGTATACATGGTAAAATACTAAAAGAAATGTCTTCTTTTTGATGCAATTCAAAGCAGTCCTGAACTCAGAACTTTCTCTCTGCTCTTAAAGATAATCAACAGCATTACAACCTTTACAGTAAAACATTTCCTTGTTACAGATTATATAACTCCAAATGAGAAACTGCAGAGTGGTTACTCCCTGTTAAAGGGAACCTAAACTGAGATGGATATGGATGCTTCGTTTTAAAAAATACCAGTACCAATACTTGCAGCAGTGGCTGAATCACACAGATGAAACAAGCATGCAGTTAATCCAGTCTGACTTCAGTCAGAGCACCTGATCTGCATGCTTGTTGAGGGGCTGTTGTTAAAAGTATTAGAGACACAGGATCAGCAGGAGAGTCAGGCAACTGGTGTTATTTTAAAAGGAAAAATCCATATCCTTCTCAGTTTAGGTTACCCTTAACACAAAAAGGGTTAACCTCCTGTGTTTACATACAGTAGTTCAGAAATCAGCAGTGTCAGCAGACAGCTCAAATTACACTGGCTCATTACTTGCTGAGAAGGAAGAATTAAACAGGCTGTTATCTATAAACACACACAGTGTGGATTTATCTGTGTTTTCCTCGTCTCCTGTGCAAGAATTCAGTTCCAGTTAAAAAAAACTGTCCCTGAACTGAAATTTGTTGATGTAAACATATTTTCAATTCAACTAACTGCATGGCTACACCAAGGTATAGGTTGTTATGTTTAAGTGTAGCACTGTTGAAAAAAGCTCAACTGCACTTTCACATTTCAAAACTTGCATTTTTTGATAACAGAGCAGGTCCTCACACAAGATCAGGTTGTTGTAACAATGTAAGGACTACTCCCATAGTACTCCTAGCTTCACCTGCCAGTTATAATAAGACGGGCCCCTAAGTGAACAGCCTGGCACTAACAAACTGTCTGGCATCAAAGCATTCTAAAATGGAGAGTAAAGACAGGTCTTGCAAAGCATCTGTCAAGGTATCCATCTATACACTTCTATACCCCCGTTTCTAAAAATTAGTGGAATTTTAAAGATCTAATGACGTGTGTGTGTTCCTTTTCAGGTGCTTTTACTAGGACACAACAAGTCACCACCCAATTAGGCAGGAAGCATTTTAAATATATACATTGGTGTCTTACTATAATTTATTGTGGTCTTAAAAATGTAATGCCGCTTTTTCTGGAAAGTGCACCGTTAATGTCCTAAAAAAGCAAAAAAGCCTACTTGTAACCTCCAGTCATATTTCTGTATACATCATACTCAGTCGCCCATGCTGTTCTTCCAGCGGTGGTGTGGGTGGGCATGTACGTACATAAACCACTCTTTAAGGCCAGAAGGACTTGTCTCCAGGGGAAGAGGAGTACTGACGTACCACAATATATCCAGTACAGGTACTGTAGCCAGAACAAAGCAGCTAGATGGGTGTCCAGACAGTAGGTAGGCCATGTGAAAGAATTCGTAAGAAAAATTTAAAAAAAACCCTGGCCCTGGGTCCATTAAATGTTTCTCATAAGTTATCTCACCATTTTTTCCCCCTAGCTTTACTATATGATACTTTTTCTGTAAATGCCAAATTGTGGAACTCTAAGAAGAAGCTGTTTTAGTTTAAAGGACACCAGAGGTGAAAAACTAATGAAATAAACAATTGTATCTATCCTCCTTCTCCTAAAAATGACTTAAGATATTCTAGTTTTATTTTATATTTAAATCTACTTTTTAAGTTTTTATTGTTTTTGATCAATCACACCATCATTGAAGTATGCCAGAGCTAAAATCTATGAACTATTGGCCCTTTTTATCCCTTTCCTGCTCTCAGAAGCCACTTTCTGCTAGGAAAGTGTTTTACAGTTGTAATTTCTTATCAGTGAGGGTCACACTGTAGTCTGACCCAGTCCTGACTCAGACTGGAACTGCCACTTACATACCTGATGTTTAAGGCAGAGAAAATAAAATGGTACAGAGCATAGTTATTTGTGTGCTAGGCAGTGTACCTACCCGTCTATCTATCATGTTACAGGTCACCTTGGGTATCCTTTAAATGATAATTCCAGTGTTACTGGATTGAGGAAAAAAAAAAAAGGAATAAAATTTGTAGCTTAAACCTATAAAAAAAATAAATGTATTAGTTTTACTTCAAAAGTTGTTAGCAAGTTGTAAATAGTGTTCAGACATTGTCTGTAGTTAAAAAAATCAAAAAAAAATCCTATTAATGTCCAAATCAGTCACAAGAAGAGAGAACGATAGGTTGACTTAGGCCCAGTAGTTTTCACTTGTGCCGGCATCGGTCTCTGAGACAGATGCCAGCACTTTTGCTAATGAGAGTATGCTGAAAAATCCATTGGCATTACATGCCCCTCCCCCCAATATTCGGAAGCAGCCTATTAATTTCAGTGATTTCCTGGTCCAAATTCACGTTCTGTGAGATGCAGCGAATCCCTCAAAGTGGAAGTGAGCCTTTACAGATAATACACCTTGAGGAACAATAGTCTCTTACAGGGCAAAAAAGCTTGCTTGTCTTTGTTAGCAGAGTAAGAGGTACATAGACACTTATGGCAGATCATATAAACTGAGCATGATACACTAACTTTTAGGAGCCGACATAAAAAAAGTGATATTTTTGCAGCTGGTTATGAAAGAGGGAAAAATACTTTTTGCAAACCTATGGCATTAACGGATATAACTTGGTGAATACTTTTAACCAATGCATTTTGGAATTCTTTTAAGTAAAGTTTGATTATTCGTTTCTAACTCCATTTTTTAGCACCAGGCTCCTTTCACACTGTATCCATGGCATTCCGTTGCAACATGCAATATAATTGCATCACAATACAATTATATTGTAATGGTACGTTCACACCGGTGCATCACTGGTGCCACAATTTCCATCTGAATAACACGCAGCACGCTAAGCAGTTACCGGACAAGGAACATTTGCAGTAGCAGTGAAGCATACTTTCGTTGTACTGTATACTTCACTGCATCACACTTCTAATGCGCAATGCGATTTTTCATTGGCATTGCGTTGCGAACGTACTGCAATGCTATGAATATAATGAGAAATCTGCATTATGCTAACTGGATGCTGTAGTGTATATAAAACAGTATATACAGAAAACATGTTTTGTGGGCCAAACATGCTTTGAATACAGTATAACTTGGTTTTATTACTCTGTGAATTTGGTCAGGTCAATCAAGTGTGACTATGTGACAAGCAAAGTAGGAAGAACAGTAGAGGACTGACTGCATTTCCTATAATCACAGCATTACAGTAGAAACCACATGTCAACAGGAGGAGGGGGAATCTTGTAGTTCACGGGAAGTACATGTGATCAGCTCAACTCTTCTAACAGGAAATAACAGTCTGTATGGAGAGATGCACTGATGCAGCAAGCACAGCTACACAAAGTTTATTTTCAAAACAAATGGTTATAAGTTTAATTAATCAACATGATTTCTATCTGACTTTTTCTCATTCCATTTTGGGCTTAGTTGGGCTACCTCCTTTACCTTATTGTTTATGGCGGAGTGTTGTAATGGTATATAGAAAGGGTAGGAAAGAAAACTCATGAGAAAATATTACTAAATAAGCGACTAGTACTCCTAGTTTCTAGAAGCAGCCCTACATTTTAAACAAATTTTACCTTTTACTATGAAGAGATTAGACATTATTTGTGATTTATTTTCAGTTGCTGCTCTGACCTGCACAGAGAAATTATTAATACTTGCAGGCTGCAATGAGGTGGTATGGCAGGGTGAAGGGACAAGTGTATCCCATCCCTACCTGTAGGCAACCAAACAGGGTATACTCACCTTTGCCATTGCTATGTTAAGCTACATACAAACAGTATAACTTTGTCACTCACAATAATCATTTGGATAACAGTTTGTTTTATGCAGGTGTTTTCCTACCAAGACCCCTTATTAAGCATTCCAACGAGATAAAAAAAAAATATTGACTACCTATTGCAAGTGGGATACTTTCAGCTCCCTCTCTCCCCCATTCCATGCACAGCACAGCACGTGTAGCTTGGTGGAGTACGTCTGTACACACATTGCTTAAAGAAAAAACCCAAAGTAATCACAAAGGATGGTTTCGGGTGACAAATGTCACAAGTGTGCATGTAGCTTTAAAGTACAGCTTCCAGGAGCTATGGAAGATGCTATCCTAAAAATTCTAGTTTCTGGCTATAGTGTTGATCCTCTGGCTAGAACACTGACTTTTCTGGTCTCCATACGTGTTGCCAAGAGAGATTCAGAAGGTATCTTAGCAAGAAGGTTAGCAAGGAAATCAGTATATTTTGAAAGGAAGTCAAGATGGCAACTTCTATAGATCACAAATGACTGGTGTGGTTTAACTGGCAGGCATTTTGATGTCCCTGCCACTGACAGCTGGTGTACGCCTGTATAAAGACTGTTATAACATCCAGTTCTAGCCAACTTACCATTCATTTTAATGCACAGAACAGCAGTCAGAGGGAACTGTAGTGCAGTCTCTAAGACAGGACAAAGCAGCTGTCTGCAAACTAGGTCAAATGGATTAAAAGATGAGTATACACTCCACTAAGGTTTTAGTTTTTAACTGTTGATAAACTGAAGATACTTTTGAGACTGTGGCCTTAGACCATAGTACATGCAAGAGTGCCTCTTCTCCCCACTCTCAGACTGATTACTTTCTGATACTATTGATTTTCAAGCCCACAGCTGTCAGCAGAAACTAACACAACATGGCTCGAGACAGCCAGAAATACACCTCTCCCATTTCGCATCAAAGCAATTTCCATACCTGGTATTCAGGTAAGGTTTACAAAATAAAACAAAAATAATATTAAACTTCTTATACAGTAGGAAAATTAGCACTTTCATATATTATAAAAAGGTTAGTAAATAAAAAGAAAAAAAACACAGGTAATAATATCAATATATATAGCAACAGCAGCTGAACTATCAGTAAAATATTAACCAATGAAAATGTAGCTTAGTGTGTCTCACCTAGGGACAACCATTTGTGCTTCTTGAATAAGCAGGTTAGATGAGCTACAGACTAGGGTGTCTCATGGGATGTGGTTACTTTAGGCTAACTTATATCTGTTCAGAGATGATCTGTACATTTCCGTTTGCTGGTGAATACATTTGGTCAAATCATTTCTAAAAACAAGAAAAATAATATACCACACAAGAAAGTAAAAGAGGTCCAGATAAAACCTCCGTACCAGAGCAGTCCCAGTGAGACGATTACAGGTCACTCTTCAAATAAAATAAAAAAAAAAAACACACTCCAATCATGTAACACGAATACAATGAAAGTTTCAAAATTCCTATGGTGAGCAGAAAGTTGACAAGTTCTGATTGAGCAGCAAAACAAGGAAGAAAGCATTCCATCTGCAGGATACTCGGAAGGTGAAAACCAACATGGTTGCCTCCAGTAGCTATCCCTGCATGTGATCTGTGACTCAGTACCAAAAAGCAGTTACTTCACGATCCTCGGGCTAAAGAACTAGGCAAGGCAAAGTGATGTAGTAATGACCTCTGTAGGATGAAGAGGAGGAAAACCAGTGATTGGAGTGCAGATTCCGTATAGCAGGGAATGAAATTGTATGTGTTATTTGGAGCTTTAATTACGTTCCTCAGAAAAGAGTGTAAACTAGAAATGACCGATCATAGGTGTGTCCCAAAGAAGGATAAAAGGTTAAAAAAAAATATCTCATTAGGTGCTGGGCAGGTTTATCCAGAAATCAGCTACTCCACAGCAATGGAGGACACCTCCGCTTTGGTGGTGTCATCTCTGCTGCTTTCATCCATGGGACTGGCTTTGACAGGCTCACCCATTTCCTCCTCTTCGCCTTCTTCTTTCTCAGCCAGACTGCCCAGGGAGCCCAAAGGGAAGGTGGTCTCACAGTTCTGTGTGGAGGAGACCTGGGAGATGACCGGCATTTGGACAGAGGAGTTGTTTTCAAAGCCATGTTCAGCCAACTCGTACTGCCCAAGGGCCTCTTCCTGCTCTTGGTTCAAGTAATCCGGCACTAGGAAATCGCTAGAAAGAGAAACAGAAACTGGCATTAGTGATATACATGTGTTAATACGAACATCAAATTAATAAGACAACTTTTTTGCCTTGCTAAAATGGGTATTTCAAATACAGCAGGAAATGCATACAACAAAATTGTTGAAAGGGGATCTCCAGTCAAACCTCTAAATGTTTGATGAAATATATGTATGTTAAATGTTAACCTTTCAAATATTTGTAGCCCTGCCACACTTCCCAATCAAGAATGCAGTTAGGAATGCAATTTTTCAAAGCAAACAGCTGTGTAGCATCGTGTCTCTACCCCACTCTAACCACTGAACTACACATGAGAAGAATGTTAATTCTCTGGTCCCACCATCTTCCATGAAGTGCTAGTGCACCTGCCCCTCGGGCTTCTTGTGTCTGTAAATATGGTAAACTGACAGAAATGTGCAGAGCAATAAGTCTCACAGAACCTCCAAATTTGTCCATCTGCTGTATAGGGGATTATCAGAGGATAGCATAAAGACAGACTGCAGGCACTTGAGATTTTTAATGAACACAGAATCTGGCTGAAGTGAATGTCTGTGTTTCCTAGAGTTCTGCTTTCACTGTCCTGACATTCCAACTGTTACCTTGTGTTTACTCCTTTAAAGAGGAACTGTCGCAAAAAATCTTAAAATTTAAAACACATACAAATAAGAAGTACATTTCTTCCAGAGTAAAATGAGCCATAAATTACTTTTCTCCTCTGGTGCTGTCACTTACAGTAGGTAGTAGAAATCTTTTGATTTATACTACCACCTGTTGAGTTGATTAAAACAGCTGTTCCCAATTATTCAGGGTAATTAGGATGCTTTAGAACAGCTTGGACTATTTGGAATGGGTATAGAACTTTTGATTTTCCCACAGACTGACAGTTTGTGACGGGTATGAATAATTTTGGACTGGACACTTTTTGTTCAAATATAAATAATAGCTGAGAAATGTTTTTTTTCCCACAATAATGCCTCTTGTACATCATCTTATTATCTTTTGGGAGATGCCTATGTCATGTCCCATCAAAAAATTACTTGCTGGTTGAATAAAAGTAACAAGTCAAAATTTGCTGGGGTATGAATAATTATGGGCAGCACTGTAGCATTACATCACAGAAAGCAAAATTTGGGTAGGCTACCATTTTAAAAAAATCACCACGCTAAGCTCAACCTTTCTTGAGATAACATTTACAATGGAACCATTGTAGTTAAAGTGTAACAAAAATGACAAAATACTTTTTAACTGTACTCAAAGCAAAAATATTGCATTGCTGACATGGTTTCTGAAATTGAATTGTGAATCACCATACATTGTTTACATGCAGCATGCGATTTGTTCTACTGGCATCTTGAAATGCTTATATTGTTCCTGTTACCCTTAGCAACCTTCAACCAATCTGCTCAGTGCTATCAGTTCAGCACTACATCTTTGATACACCTATCACAGTAAAGGGGCCCATACACTCAGCCGATTTTTGGCCGATCGATTGGACGATTGCAAATCGATTGACCAATCGACCGATTTACAGCCAATTTCGATCGATTTCAATCGATCTGGCAGGCTGGAAAATCTAGGTCGATCTGTTGAGATTGCTTATCATTTTGCATTGGCCCTAATAGAAATCTGATGGCAAAAAAATGCCATCAGATCGATTTTCAATAGATTTCAAACTGAAATCTATTGAAAATCTGTTCCTTGTAAAAAATGTTCCTAAACACATCAGATAGATCAGAAATCTATTTGATGATCTATCTGCTGCTAATCTAACAAGTGTATGGCCTCCTTAACAGATAGCCATAAACTAGTTCTGAGCAGAAAACTAAAAACCAATAAGAATGGGATTTTAAACACATCTGATCATAGCAGATACAGTATAAAGTTTTATCATCAAGTGGCTCTCCATCTACTAGGCCACAGCCTAGTAGATGGAGCCTGAGTCAGGTGCTCCAAGCCATAAAATACTTGCCCTACAGGTGGCCAGCCAATTAGACACTATTTACGACCTGAGGAAGCAGGTTGACTCCCATGAAACACGTTAACTGGCTTTTTTTTTTAATGTATACAAACTACCTCTTTTTCACCCTCAACTGTGTCATCCTGAGGCAAGTTCTTCTTACATTTGTAACTGTTTCTAAGTGTATTATAATTTATTTTATAGACACGATTAAAGCGGAACTGTAAATACAATTTAAGCACACTGTTTCACTTACCTGGGGCTTCTGCAAGCCCCCAGCATCCGTCCTGTCCCGCGTCGGTCCTGCCCGAGCCGCCGTTCTCCCGCCGCCAGCTAGTTTTGGTTTCGCCACCGGGCCACTGTGCCTGCGCGACTCTGGCCACGCGTATCCTTTCTTCGCGTCCCCTGCTATTGCAGAGGGGAACGCGAAGAAAGGATACGCTTGGCAGGGCTACGCTGGCGTCGACTTTGAAAGTCTAGGAACGGAGCTGGCGGCGGGAGAACGACTGCTGGGGGCTTGCAGAAGCCCCAGGTAAGTGGAACACTGTGCTTAAATTGTATTTACAGTTCCCCTTTAAGTTTCCTGCAGCTAGAAGTCGCAAGATGGGCAAACTTATAAAGCAGCCTTTTTACTCCACTCTAAATAGGCCCTATAGATATCCAACGCTTATCTAATATTTACAGTTCTTCTAGTTGCATGTTGTTAGATGAATAGTGGACATTATACATTAACATTCAGCCAGATTAAAGTCATAATGTGGCTTCAAATAAGACCTTCGCTTTACAAATGAAATGACTGAAAGCATTGAATGAATTCCTAGCTGCTGAAAGAGCTATTGATGGAAAATCATTACCATGCACCAGATAAAAGGTTTTGTACTACATCCATCAGAGTGGTTTTCTTTGATTTCAATTAAGGAGTTCAGATTATAATTTCAGGGCTGTGGAGTCGGTACAAAAATTTTCCGACTCCGACTCCGGGTGCCCAAAATTGCACCGACTCCTTCTCCAACTCCACAGCCCTGTATAATTTCCAGCAGGGGTGTAGCAATAGGGGTTGCAGAGGTTGCGGTCGCGTCGGGGCCCTTGGGCCAGAGGGGCACCGAAAGGCCCTCCCTCAACTACAGTATTAGCTCTCTATTGGTCCTGTGCTCATAATAATGACTTCTATAGATACTTTGAATAGTAGTAATCATTAACAAACTGTTCCTCATTCCCTTCTTGCACCTCTGACACTGTAGTTGCCATTGGCAGGTTTTGGTGCGCTGTATCAATTGTTAAGTATAGAGTGCTTAGGGGGCCCCAATGTAAAACTTGCATCGGGGCTCACAGCTCTTTAGCTACGCTAGCTATTTCCAGTTGTAATGTGGTGCGTCACCTGGCATTTGCCAAACAGTATTTCATTTGTGAAGTTTCAAGCCTAAGTGTAACTGAACCTTGTGTGTTCAGAATTAAGCTACATACATACACTAGATTAAACTCTAGCAATAACATCCACCGCCTCTGAGACTCTAGCCTGTGTATAGCACACCCCGATTCCACTCAGCACAGCAGTAAGCAATCCACCAGGGGCAATCTTCTCCCTACTCACTGTGACCCCTCTTTTCCATAGCAACAAATCAGAGATCTCAGCCCTGAATGATTTTCCAAGGAATAAAGTCTCAATCCCTGCCAGGCGACAGTCCTTGTACAAATGTACAAGACTTTAGAGTCCTAAGCATCAATAATTCAGTATCCCCCTAATTAGCAAGTTGCCACCCCTTCCCGTGGAAAAACAAATATCACTGCCTAGATAACACACCTTTACATTTCCACTTCGGCAAACTAAAGACCTGTAGATGTGCCAAACCAAGCCTGCACACCTGACCACACACGGTTATCTAAATAAATAATAATAAATGATATTCACATGCAGTTCAATGAAAGAAAGAAGACTATTTGGACAGAACTCTTCTGAAACCAGGCCAGTTGAAAACAAAATCGGGAGTGGCAGAATATATTATTCAAATAATTGAGCAAGAGCCATTTTATTGCAACCAGTAGCATAAGACCAGAGCATTTTTTAAAATCAAATTTAAGCTAAAATGTTGTTGAAATCTGAGGCTGCAGTGTAATGCATTTCCCATCCTGGATGTATGAACTGTAGGGCTGCATTTACACTATAGCCCGTATAGATCCTTTTTACAGAACAGACCACAACAGAGGAATAGACATGCAGACGGATCCTTTGTTAAACATAGACAGACATGTTCCGATTTGTCTCTTCCAGCAACGGAATGTAAAGTCCAAACATGCATAATTTTTATGACCCTGAACGGAAGTCAGACAATGGCCTCAATTCACTAAGCTTATCTCCTGTCTTTAATAACTCTTCTAGAGTTGTTACCATAGTGATAAGGCATGTAGTATTCAGGAAACATTTTACCTCAGGCAAACCTAAAGTTAACTCTTCTGTCTTTAAGTTAACGCTTTAATTCTTAAAATAACTCCAGAGTTAAAGACAGGCTGTTCATTAACTGCATGTGAAAATAACTACAGAGGAGGTAACGTAAGGAATGAAGAGATAAGATAACTCTCTTACTGTGTGGAGGTAAGTTTTCTCTTGCCTTCTTATCTCCAGCATGATCTTAGTGAATTGAGGCCAATGTTAGTGTGACATGTCCAATACAACAGACAGATCAGACCAAGGATCTGTGCTGTGGCTTTCTGAATCCAAAAATATAAGCCACATAATGTGGTTTACAAGAGGAACTTTGTTTATTCCTAATTCCCTATAAACATCATCTTCTACAGTGATGTAAATGTGGTGTTGGAACCATGGCTTCAGGACACTGTGGGTACAACCATTTTGCTGCCATTGAGTAAAAGGTATCGGTAGAAATACACTGAACGGTTAAGGGATGGACAGAGGGTAAGCAGGAGGTGCCCTGATGCAGTGACTACAAAGAAAAGTCCAATAGTGTTTGGCATTAGCCATCTTAATGTGACAAACCACTATCATCATCATCATACAAGTCACAGGACACCTGTAATCACACAGTTTTTTTTCCCAGGCAATCGCAAGTTATCATTTTACACAATTAAAGTCTTCTACCTCTACTTAGAAACTGTCTGAAATCTTTTTCTGTTTTCCAGAACAGCAAGTGTTCGTAAAAAGTAAATAGATGCCAAAACAGTTTTATCTGAGTGAGAAAAGGCTTGCTGTAAAGTTTAAAGGGTCATTAATTCTGATTGTTAATTCAGATTTGTCATGACCGCTGTTTAAAATTCAGTCTTAACTGTCAGGAACCGGCCCGCGGCACGCCTGCATATACGGTTCCCGACTGCGGGTTTGACCAGATCAAGCGGGGAGCAGCCTTATTCGAGCTAAAACAAGGCTGGAACCCCTCAGAACACCTCTCACTGCCACCACTAGCGGTTCGCTAGACACTTCCACTCTGCTGTCGAGTCCTCAGCGCGCAATCCGCGTTTCGTATTCGGGTCAGCTTTGCGCTTAGGCCGAATAGGGAACGCCACGCACCCACACAGTTTCAATCTTACACTGTAGTGAAGCAAAACCACTAACAGTCGTTCCGAACGATACTGTTAGCCACTCAGCTGTTGAGCTACTCGCACTGGCGTTTTCGTACGTTGGGTCAGCTGCGCACTTTAGGCCAACGTATGACAAACGCCCCACACACAATGCAATTACAATCTTATACGGTAGTGTCGCCCAATCATACAATCAGGCACGGACTTAAACACACTTCAATCTCTTCTAGGCTATGAGTGTTAGTTTAGTACAGCAGAAGTCAAGCTTATTAAATAATAATTTAATATTCCAGGAAAAATGGAAGTGGAACAATGCAGAACAGAATATATACAAAAGATTACAAAAAATAAAATAAAAAAAGTTACAAAGATAAAAGTTACAAAAATACACACACGGATATTTGCGTAAAAATAAACGGGGGAAAAAAGAACGTTACCAGCTTAGGTTAGAACGTTGTTTGACGGGAGGACGCCGTTTCGACCAGGAGTCGTGATCATCCCTAGCTAAAGCGCTACCTCCAAGAGAAGATTCTTTCTAGGCATCTGGCTCTGCTTTTTATACTGTGAGATACGCCTGGAGGCTGCAACTTCCTTGGGGAGGGGAGGAACTAGTTTTAATTAAATCTCAGACATAATTCCATTTCCACAGGTCTAGTCCATACATAACGTGCGTCATATCCTTTACTGTGATATGCCACTTCAAACCTTTCCTGTCTCAGTTTTCAGATCATCAAAAAGGTCTTTTACCCACTCCAGGTGACAATTGATTAAGGCTTCCTCCACATCCCAGCAGACCTGTCAGATGTAAATTCTAGAGTTTTTTGTTAGCCTTTGAAGTTCCCTGACTCTGTCCTGATTTGTATAATGGGACAATGGAGCTTCTAATTAGCTCCCTGCCCCCAGAGGAACTGAGGGTAATTGTATTCCACACTGTCATACAGAAAAGTACAGCTTCCCCAAAGACAGATGACCACCCATACATACGCATCTGAAGTACATAGCAGACAGGAAAATGAAAATATTATCCTTACATCATAAGCACCCCAATATATTCCTGACATTAACCACTTCCGGACCACAGGTTTTTTTCCCCTTCAGGACCAGAGCAATTTTCACTCCTCCCATTCATTTGCCAATAACTTTATTGCTACTTATCACATTGAAATGATCTATATATTATTTGTTTGCGGGACAAACTAGGTTTTCTTTGGGGAGTACTTTTTGCTAAGAATTATTTTATTTATATGAATTTTGAAAGGAAAAAATGAACAAAAAAAAATCACCATTTCTCAGCATTCAGCCATTGTAGTTTAAAAATAAAATGTGCCATTGATGATGAAACAGATATTTGCTCATTTGTCCCGGTTATTACAACATTTAAATTGTGTCCCTAGTACAATGTATGGCAATAATATTTTATTTGGAAATAAAGGGGTCCGTTTAGTTTTTTTTTTATATTTTAATACTAATTCTAAGCCTTTATTTACTAAAGCCACAGTAATATACACTCATGACATACATATCTAAAAATTCCCTAAGGTAACTATTTATATATTATTATTTTTTAAATGGTAATTTTTTTGTATTGTTTTTGTGTTTTATTTTGGTAATTATGGGGTAGGGGAGGAAGGGGTTAAAAAATAATAAAAACATTATTTAATGTTCCTATGAATTAGTGTATTAGAGTGCATTTGGGTGTATTTTTACTTTTTGGCCACAAGATGGTGCTACACTGAGTTCCGTGTTGAGTAATTATAATAGGGAATCAAGTGTTTACATTTGTTTGTCTGAATTTCTTTAATCAGAGCTGCTGGAAGCTCTGAGTGATTGCAGACCCAGAGATCGGGGATGGAAACAGCTGTTATCCATTCCCCGATCACGGAAGGACAGGATTGCTGTGAATGCGGACGGGAGACAAGCGGCGATCGTGAGCGGCATCGCTAAGTAAACAGTACGCATATCTACTCCCCTGAGCCTGAAGTGAAGTTTACAGGGGCATAGATATGCATATTAAGGAAGCTAAAGTGTTTAAAATAAAAGAACTAAATCTCATACTTTTATTTTCAGTTTATGTTCTAGTTACCTTTAACAAAACACATACAATTTAATCATCCCATAAGTTTATTTTCACTTCAGGTCTGCTTTAAGCTTTCAGCTGGAGACAGGCTTCAAGGAGAGTGCAGATGACACAAATGTGCAGCAATGCTCTAGTTAAAACTCTTCCTGATTCCGGCCTGTTCCAGCGAGTTTATTTACACAATTGTAGAGCTGTAGAAGGGAAAAACAAGGTTACACATCTCAAATTTTCTGCCAGCAAATAACTTGGCCTGGAGAAGAGATGTTTAAAAGAGTGTGACGCACAGCAGAAGAAATCAAACTTCCTACTAGCAGGAAGATTGCAGGGACAGAATGAGAGGAATGCAGAGGAGGAGAGGGTCATTGTATTACAATGAAGTCATGATACCAAAAGAGTCATCCACAATGCATCCACAAATTCACAAACATTCTCCTTCCAGTCAATCCACTGGGTGGATTGGAATCCACAGCCAAGGAAATGGCATAGAATACACAGCCAAGGAGATGGCATGGAGCACAGTGTTTTACCATCTATTAACGATGCACTGTAGAGACAGTAGATAGCAGTAAATTATTCAGGATCCCCACTTTTATGCTAATTATCTTAGATTCAGTATCAGAAACACTTCCTATATTTATATATTTCTGTATATTGGTTTGTAACATGTCCTCTCAGTCCTGGGAGACCAGAGATTTCTTCCACTGGCTTTAGAACAGTGACTAAATAAACATTACTCAGAGATCACCTGAAAGCACCAAAGACAAATTTCACAATGTAAATCAGGGGGAGGAAAGATTTTACAACGGGCAACCATTGACTAAAAGATTTATACAGTAATAGTGTAAAAAATAAGCAATTATATTAATTAAGTTATATTCAGTACAGTTCCTAGAGCCCCTCCTGCCGGCCTGCCCCTCCATTCTCTGCTGCCTACCTTCCCTTTTTTAATAGATGACAGGAAAATGGTGAAATCCATTCAGCCATTGTTGCGTGATGGAGTAACAAACAGCCACAACTTTTGCATTTATAATATTAGTGAGATTTTATATACATGTAATAATAAAAATATACATACATATGTATACACATATACACTCACTGGCCACTTCATTAGATGCCTCTGAGCAATTGCTTGTTAACACAAATAGCCAACAGCAGAGCAGCTACTCAATGGATCTCGACATCTACATGTGGTAAAGTGGCTGGAGAGCAAACATGAAAACAGAATGCATTAGAAAGGGAATTTAAGTGGCTTTGAATATGGCCTGGTCTGAATATTTTAGAGACTGCTGAGTGACAGTTGAGAGGCTGACATCTGGCACGTGTGCTGCGGAGGGACAATGAGCGGCCTGTGATGTAACACGGTGGAGTGGCGCGAACAATGGGATCAGCGTCGCTGGGGGTAAGTAGATCCACGGATCACTCGCAGGTTGAGGGTCGCGGACTGCCATGTATATGCCTGATTATCGGCTGAGTTATCAGCCGCCTCAGGCGACTTTAAGGGACACTTAAGCCAAATTAAAAAAATTAGTTTTACTCACCTGGGGCTTCTACCAGCCCCCTGAAGCTGTCCGGTGCCTACGTAGACTCGTCCGATGCTCCTGGCTCCGCCGGCAGCCACTTCCAGCGACAGGAGCCGACAGGCCGGGAATGCCGGCGTTCCTGGCCGTAATAGCGCCCTCTATGCTGTTATGATATATGTTACAACAGCATAGAGGGCGCTATTACGGCCAGGAACGCGAAGAATCACTCGTGTTCCCGCCTGTCGGCTCCTGTCGCCGAAACCGGAAGTGGCTCCCGGCGGGGCCAGGAGCATCGGAGCGAGTCTACGTGGGCACCGGACAGCTTCAGGGGGCTGGTAGAAGCCCCAGGTGAGTAAAACTCCTTTTTTTTATTTGGCTTAAGTGACCATTTAAGTCAAGTGGGTGTACAAGGCATACGTTTCGCAATGTGTATTTATATTCTTCAATACTCTTGACTATTTACAATGGTATTATTCATGTTTTTTTATCACTGTGTTTCCTCCTCCCAGCACAGAGCAGCTTGGAAGTTACATGGCATGCTGCAAAGAATAGTAACATCACAAGCCAGTCAGGAGTGGAGTGCATATACGTCTCATTGTCTGCTAGTTACATTACAGCAACAGGCTACCTGTTATAGAATAGCTTGTCTTCCTCCTCTTCAGACTCTCATGCATGCTGTGAGGAGAACACAGTGAATTGTGAGGTCATCTGGAGTCAGGACTATACATTAAACTTTGCTCCAAATCTTGATTCCTTTTCCACACCAGTAAAAATGTCTGAAAAATGGTTATTAGGGCATAAAATGAGAAGTTGATAGCAACTTCCCCGAGCTCCTAGGAAATGGTTCAGTCACACTGATAAAGGGGTATGCCTTTGTGAGTTGTGTGAGAAGTGAAAGATTATTTAAAAGCAGAGAGCTAAGAAATAAATTGCTTCTAGTACTAGTGGTAAGAGAAGGTCAATTAGATGCAAACAAATCCAAGTTGAAGCAGGATGATGCAAACTGTATATGCAAGTTATGCAGCTAGAAAATGGACCAACTGAATTCCCTCAAGGTGGAAATAAATTGGTCCATGCTGCATTAACTTGGAATTATTTGCATTTCATTGGTATCATAACAATCAATGCCTTAAAGTGTACCCAAGATCAATTAAACACAAGAATATATACTTAGCTGGAGCTTCTTCCAGCCTACTGTAGTCTGGGGCACCCTTGGTGTCCATCCGTTCTCCCACAATCGGCTCCAATAAAGTCCCCGACTGTGGTAGTCGGGAACTACTGTGCATGCACTGACTTTGCTGAGCGCCTTTTTGGTAGTGCTTCTGTAGCTGGGAGTGATCTGCGCCTGCGCAGTTACAAGCCTTCACTAACTGCACAGATGCAGAATGCTCCCGGCCACAGTGCAGACTACTTAGGCTGACTGCGGGAGACCAGACAGGAGAGGGTGCACAGCGAGGGAGGGCAGAGAC
This sequence comes from Hyperolius riggenbachi, assembly GCF_040937935.1. Classification (NCBI taxonomy): domain Eukaryota; kingdom Metazoa; phylum Chordata; class Amphibia; order Anura; family Hyperoliidae; genus Hyperolius; species Hyperolius riggenbachi. The sequence continues at coordinate 212,817,783 of NC_090651.1, read as the reverse complement.
TACAGGGAGCTAGAGGAGGCCCCAAATACGTAAATCCTTGTGTTTCATTTATCTCAGGTTTTCTTTAAATTGCATGAGTTTGTAATGAATTCTTCTTCTGGCTGAGACATCAGGGCCCATATGCAATTAACTTTTACCCCTGAGTTATCTTCTAAGAGATCATTTTCATCTCCTCTTTAAAACACCTTTTCAGCATGTTACGACTGAAAAAGTACCCAAATGTTGGTGAAAAAGTCAAAATTATTTTAATTATTTTCTTGCTCAGTGGTGGTTTAAAAGGGATATTATGACAAGGTATGAATATACCACATAGGAGAAAACTCAGGAAAAAAAAGTGAATAGCATATGTGCCCAGGGCCTCTATGCAATTAACCTTTTCGCCTGAGAATCTTTCATCTTCTTGTAACGATTGTGGAACTTTCTCCGTGATCAGCGCACAACACGTGCGCTGATACGGCGGAAATCCTCCACAAGCGTATATTTGCAATCACCCAGCAAAAGGTGCTACGCACCCGTAGAGGGAAAATTCCTGTCGGCAGATGGCGCTGGGGAGTGCAGAGGAACCAATCCTCTGTACCTCCACAAATGCCAGACAGGAATTGTACAAAGCGCAGAACGCAATCGCAAGAGAGGCGATTGCAAATGAGAACGAGCAAAGGGACAGGTTGTATGTGTGTGCGCCAACCTAGTCACCACCCCGCGACAGTGCACACACAACAGCAGATATGAAACAGGAACGCGATCGCGAGAGGTGCGATCGCCAGACGTGACACAAGGCAGATCAGAATAGAATACGAGGGTAGCAAAGGCACAGCAAATAATACAATGAGAAGATGCGGAAAATAACAAACACTAGCTAACAGCGAACACCGCACTCATTCGCAACAGTGCACGCGGTTATGCGCGGTCTCCACGTGATAAGCACAATAAAGACAAGCACGCCTAACTAACCATCGACAGACAAACATGAAACAGAGGACGCGAACGCTTGCTTAACGATTACCTCACCGAGCCTCCAGCAAGCGGTCGTAGCAGACAAGACAGACACACGAAAACAGGGACAAGCGAGAGATAGGATCCACAGCACTAGCGAAAAGTGGCTAGCGCGATCCCAGGAGACAGAACAGAAGGATCCCCAGCGCTAGCGAAAAGTAGCTAGCGCGATCCCAGAAGACAGGACAGAAGGATCCCCAGCGCTAGCGAAAAGTAGCTAGCGCGATCCCAGAAGACAGAACAGAAGGATCCCCAGCGCTAGCAAAAAGTAGCTAGCGCGATCCCAGGAGACAGAACAGAAGAGGTAGCTGGTAGCAACCGCTGCACCAGCTATACTCCAAGAACAGAGATCAGAACCATTTCCTGTCGACCACCGTTGGGACAGGACAATGGCAACAGGCAAGACAAGACAGAACAGGCAATACAGATAATACAACCTGACTGGGCTAGAAGGGGAGCCTAAAGCAACCCCCAGGAATTAACTGTACTAGATAGCAATGGCTGACACTCCAGCAGTGTCCATCAGGAACAGACCATGGAAAGGAAATGACCAGCAAAGCCTTCTGGGAAACATAAAGCTCTTATAGTGCCAGTCATCAAAGAAGGCAGGTAGGGGATTTGCATAACGAATGTATGCAAATTCCCCAGCAAGAGAACAGACCAGAACTTGCAATGGAAAGACAGGTCTCTGTTCCAGAGTCCTGCAGCATGCAAACCTAAACAATGGTCAAAAGGCTGCCTGCCTGCGCAGGCAGCTGAGCGGATTCTCACACTTCTATTTAAAGTACCTTTTCAGTACTTTGCAATTTTAAAAAAATTGGACCAAAAAGTAGGTACTATAAAAACGAAAGCATTTTCTTGTTTGTTAGTAATGTAAACGTAATTTCATTGAGAAGTTTAAGAATATCACTTCGGAGAAAACTCTCCTAGGTGATATTTCACAATTTGACCATAAAATAACCTTTAAACCACCAGCAAGAAAAAAAAAATACACTAATTCTGCTAGCACTTTTTCACATACTTTTTGGCACTTTTGCAATTGAAGAGTGCTGAAGTTATTTATTATTAGTAATTGTACCATTTCAAGTAAAACTTTAGCTAGCTCTATTTCCTGTTAATATCTAAACAAATTCTGAAAACTTGAATTGATTATTGCTTTCTCTTCAGTGTATCAGACCAGCACAAACTTTGACGTGTTCCCCCTTCTTATAGTCATTTAAATCTTCTTACATAACCTGGCTGTAATAGTATAATGACTAATGCAGGCTGATCTCTACTCTGATGGACCCTTCCACAGTTAATAACAGAACTATTTAAGGATATCTGGCAGTAGATGGTTTATACCCGGTTAGTTTAGTTGGCTAGTATACCTAGCCTTTATCCACAATTTTTTTGACTGCAGCTCAGAGGAAGTTCTGATCCTCTTAGAAAGTCTAATTAAAATACAAGAAATATCTTTGCAATAGACTGATATCCTCTCATTTTGAGGTGCATGTTAATACTATATACCGAATTTTTCGGACTACAAGCCGCTCCAGACCATAAGACGCACCTAGATTTAGAGGACAAAAATAAGGGAAAATATATATATATAACCCTGGTGCATCTATGGTACAGGGGCGTCTTGTGGAGCTTCTCCCAAATTCCATAAGTTTACATCATTTTCCAGTTACAGTGATGCCTTCCCCAGTTACAGTAATCCCCTAATTGAGGCAAATACTGAAGGTGTTGCAATAGAACTGAAATATCTGTAGCAGCTTTTACTTGTCTGCTTGCTGCCTATCTATTGCTGACACACTAGGTCAAGAGTGAGTGAGTGAGTGAGTGAGTGAGTGAGTGAGTGAGTGTAGTCTGTGTATATGTATTTGTCTGTGTGGTGTGTGTGTGTGTGTGTAATGTGTGTCTGTATCTGTGTGTTGTGTATGTATGTATGTATGTCTCTGTGTAGTGTATAAGCTGGGCTCTGTAGGAGGACAAAGTGTGTGTGTACTTTACATGTGTCTGTATGTGTTTGTGTTTGTATGTGCTGGATTTTCTACCTCCTCTGCAAGTCTCAAAACAAAGTTGATAATGGGCACATTGACCTCTCCCTCCTATCCACAATGTACACAATTCTCAAAGCCTCAGGTAAAAAAGTGTGTGTAGATTTAGATCAGTAGATTTACTTGCTGTACATCAGGTGAGGGGAGAGAGAGCACTGAGTAATGTAGAAGGGTGCACGGAGAGGCTGTCAGCTGTCTGCAGGTAGATTTAGCAGCTTTTACCAGCCTGTCCGCTGCCTATGTCACGCTGTAATGTCAGGTGAAGGTAGAAGGAGAGTGGAGGAATGTAGCAGCTTGAATTGAGAGGTTGTGTGAGCTGTTTGAGGGAAGATTTACCAGCTTTTACTTGCCTGTCAGCTGCCGATGTAACGCTGTAATATCGGGTGAGAAGAGAGAGCTGAGGAATGTGGCTGGTGCACGGAGAGAATGTGAGCTCAGTCTGCAAGAAGATCTAGCAGTTCATCTGCCTGCTGCCTATCTAAAGTCGACATGCCGGGTGAAGTGAGAAAGCTGAGCAGCAAGTGTAGCAGCGTGTGTGCAATGCTCACAAGCTGCTACACTCGCCACTCAGCTCTCTCACTTCACCTGGCATGTCGGCTTTAGTTAGGCAGCAGGCAGACAGGTAAAAGCTGCTAGATCTTCTTTCAGCAGTCAGAGCTCACAGCCTTCGGTGCACGCAGCTACATTAGCCCACTCAGCTCCTCCTCTCTAGTCAACCTACATTACATTAGGCAGCGGGCAGGCAAATAAAAGCTGCAGGATCTCCTCCCTGCAGACGGAGCTCTCAGCCTTTAATCTAATGCTGGGCATACACGGAGCCTTTGTCCCTTATCAATCGAGCCACTGATGGCTCGATTGATAATATCCGACAGTTCCGATTACCCGCCGGATAGATTCCCCGCTCGATCCTCGCAGGCAGATAATAGCGGGGAATCAAGTGGAAGATAAGGAGCGCCCGCGGGGACGAGCGGGGATCGATCCAGGCGCCGGCGGGGACGAGCGGAGATGCGCCGGGATCGAGCCAGCGGCTTGATTCGGCGCATAATCTATTCCGTGTATGCCCAGCCTTCAGGTATATTCCGTGTATGCCCTAACCATTCAGGTTATTCATTTAGGATTCTCCTTTACTGTACATGACTTACAGGTAATTTTTCATTTCAGTCGCTAGACTAAGACAATGGGCTCTATTCACAATCACACATGCGGTAAGAGATTTTTTACCGCTATATTATTACCGCCAGTGATAATTTCTGAATTTTTTCCACATTCACTAAAAATGTTCCGCATATTTCCCACATGCGGGAACAATGCATAAAAAATTTGGGAAACATGCGCAATTACATAGTAAACATGCAGAAACCATGCGGAAAAAAAGTGGCATAAAAAAACTTGCCCCCCCCAAAAAATTAAAGTTCAGCAAACACAGCACTCAAGGCTCCAGAAGCCATTTAAGTCAATGGGAAGCGAAATATATCACCAAGTACTAGTAGGTGATAAAAAAATCGGAAGTCAGAAATAAGGCGCCCCTTTTTTTTGGTGAATTTTGTTTTTTTCGCGGGAACTACCGGCTTTTGCGGACTTACACCACATTTTTTACGCATGCGGTAAATGGTCATGCGTGCAATTTTGTGAATGTCAAGATGGTCTCATTTCAGTCTGGAATTTACCGCAAGTGCATTTCCGCATGCGGAAAATGATTGTGAATAGAGCCCAAAGTGGCATTGTTCATTTCACTTTTTCTCTGAAGTTTTCATGGTCTGTTTAAAATAACTATTCAGCAATCTTCAATTGAAAAAGCACCAAAAGGTAGGTGAAAAGTACTTTCAAAATTATTTTTATTTTCTTGTTTGCTGGTGGTTTAAAAAGGCATTTTATTAATAAGGTGGGAAAATATTACCTAGGGAAAATTTTGGAGAAAAAGGGAATTGAATAAGGGCCAGTTTCAAAACGGTCAATAAAAACGCCTTTTAAAGAGAATATGTACGGTCTGATTGGTACAATAAAAAACATACCAATCGAGTCACTGTGATCTCCTGGGTCCTCTTTGCCGTTTCCGGCGCTCCCCGCCGCGATCCTGGCTTGTAATCACCAGTCTTAGGCAGTGTTTACAAAACAAAAAACATGGCCGCTAACCAGGAAGTGATGTATGTGTAAATATATATAGATTTATATATATATATATATATATATATATATATACACACACGCACACACTAGTGTGTGTGTATATATAACATACGCTCACCTAAAGTATTATTAGGAACACCTGTTCAATTTCTCATTAATGCAATTATCTAATCAACCAATCACATTGCAGTTGATTCAATGTGAGGTCCTGGTCAAGTCAATCTCCTGAACTCCAAACTGAATGACAGAGTGGGAAAGAAAGGTGATTTAAGCAATTTTGACGCTGGCATGGTTGTTGGTGCCAGATGGGCCGGTCTGAGTATTTCACAATCTGCTCAGTTACTGTGATTTTCACGCAAACCACTGCTAGGGTTTACAAAGAATGGTGTGAAAAGGGAAAAACATCCAGTATGCGGCAGTCCTGTGCGCGAAAATGCCTTGTTGATGCTAGAGGTCAGAGGGGAATGGTCCGACTGATTCAAGCTGATAAAAGAGCAACTTTGACTGAAATAACCACTCATACAACCCAGGTATGCAGCAAAGCATTATTGAAGCCAAAACAGGTGCAACCTTGAGGCAGATAGGCTACAACAGCAGAAGACCCCACCAGGTACCACTAATCTCCACTACAAATAGGGAAAAAAAGGATACAATTTGCATGAGCTCACCAAAATTGGACAGTTGAAGACTGGAAAAATGTTGCCTAGTCTGAGGAGTTTCGATAGAGTCAGAATGTGGCGTAAACAGAATGAGAACATCATGCCTTGTTACCAAACAGAATGAGAACATCATGCCTTGTTACCACTGTGCAGGCTGGTGGTGTAATGGTGTGGGGGATGTTTTCTTGGCACAGTTTAGGCCCCTTAGTGCCAATTTGGCATCATTTAAATGCCATGGGCTACCTGAGCAATCTTTCTGACCATGTCCATCTCTTCATGACCAGCATGTACCCATCCTCTGATGGCTACTTGCACCATGTCACAAAGCTTGAATAATTTAAATTGGTTTCTTGAACAGGACAATGAGTTCACTGTACTAACATGGCCTCCACAGTCACCAGATCTCAACTCAATTGAGCATCCTTGGGGTGTGATGGAACGGGAGCTTCGTGCCCTGGATGTGCATCCCACAAATCTCTATCAACTGCAAGATGCTATTCTATCAATATTGGCCAACATTTCTAAAGAATGGTTTCAGCACCTTGTTGAATCAATGCCATGTAGAATTAAGGAAGTTCTGAAGGCGAAAGGGGGTCAAACACTGTATTACCGTGTTTCCCTGAAAGTAAAACCTACCCTTAAAGTAAGCCCTAGCAGATATTGGGCAGCATGCCCGAAATAAAAGCCCTCCCTGAAAATAAGCCCTAGTGGCAGTCCCGCTCCCCCGCCCCCCTGAGCCCCCCTTCCGGCCCCGTAATACCTCCTGCCGGCCCCGCATTCAGAAAGTCGCATCCCCGTGCTCAGTCAGACGGCAATTATTCAAACCACAGATCAGCTGTGATCTGTGGTGAAGGCAGCTGCAGATTCAGTGTAACAGCGCCTCCGTATACAGGAAGTGGCATCTCTGTTTACTTCCTGCATACGAAGTACTGTTACACTGAAGCTCTGACTTCACCGATGATGTGCGGTTTGAATTATGCTGCCGGGGGTCTGTCTATGAGCATGCGGATCCGACATTCTGAAGAAGGGGGCAGTCATGAGGTAAAGTGGCCATGGGGGAATGCAGTGGTGGGAGGGGGACTTATGCGATCTGGCTGTGCGGGGAGGGGTGGTTATCTGGCTATTAAGGGGGAGTATGGCCATAAACGGAGGGGGGGTTTACCTATACATTGGGGGGTCTGGTTATCTGGCTATTAACGGGGAGTATGGCCATAAACGGAGGGGGGGTTTACCTATACATTGGGGGGTCTGGTTATACACTAAGGGGATGGGGATCTGGCAATAAACAAGGGGGGGGGGGGGAATCTGGCTGTACATTAGGTTGGTCTGGTCTTTCTATAGTTAAGGGGGAATCTGGCCATAGACTAGGGGAATCTGGCTATACACAAGGGGGTTTTCGCTACCCCCACAAAATAGAAGACCTCCCCATGTTACAGTATACTGCACGTTTCTGAACTCTAGTCTGGGATTAGTCACAGTTTCTCAGCATGTGACAGGCAGCTCCCTCCCCCTCAGCCTCACAAACTGCATCACAGACAAGCTGAAAATTGAGAGCAGGGATGCTGTCTGTGAGGAGTAAAAGCACACAGAGCCTGGAGGGTGCGTGCATAACTTGTCCATATTACAACAGAGGCAGCCCATTCCTCCCTAGGTCGACAAAGCTTGACAAGCAAACGAAGATTAGATCTATTACAGAGACAGTGTAACTAAAAAAGGCTGCAATAATCCAGACCACATTAGAACAGATATAGGAACTTATAGGATAGAAGAAATAGGGCTGAACATTTTGTTACAGAGTCTCTTTAAACGACCAGCAAGCAAGAAAATACGCCAAATAAATTTGAAAGTACTTTTCACCTACTTTTTCAGTTGCTAAGTGCTAAGACGTTATTTTAAAGAGAAGTTGAAAATGTATCTCCTAGGAGAAAACTTAGGAGAAAAAGTGAATGGTCCCAGATCTAGAGCTAACATATGGTAGGGGTTGAATACTTTGGAATCTGTAGCTCTCCATTTGATAGAAAGGACAGATTCATATTTGTACTTTCAGGATGATATGGTTTAAGTACCAAAAAGTGTAAAAGATAACTAGTATATTTCACTAGAACTCCTATCAGTAAAAAAAAAAAAGTAAGATTTGCAGCAGATTTGACCATTAGATAGATTTCTGTCAGATGTCTGTCAAGTCAAATCTGACAGGAATCTATCTGATGTGTGCCACACACTAGGAACATATTTCCAATAGATTTCCGAATGAAATCTATTGGAAATCTATCTAAATGCATTATTGGACCATTAGATGCAATGCAACTCAGTGGGCCATGGATCTGCTACCAGCAGCAGATCGACCTAGGTCTTCCATTGATACGTCAAATCCATCGAAATCGGCCACAAATCAATTGATAGATTTGAAAGAATCTATAGAATCGATCGATCGAATGATGGCTGGAATCGACCAGTGTATTGGCCCCTTATAAGTGTATGGCCACTTTAACTCAACATGCCAGAGACAAATGAAATCAGTCTGGAATGCAGAAAGATAGTAGATGCTCATAAGGGTAAGGTTACACTTTCATTTCCAAACGATTCACAAGTGTCTAGAATTGCTGTAGGTTGCATCATTGCCAGGTAAAGGGACACAAATTCTGTAACAAACCGGGCCATGGCCGTAAGCGCAAGATGTCTAGAACTCTGAAGATAAAAATGGTCAGAGATCTCAGCAGAGAGTCCCGGATATCTGCCAAGATGATTGTTGCTGACCTAGCAACTCCTTCTGGAGTTGATGTTTCAAGGAACACAGTTGTGAGGGCTCTTCATCGTGGTGAGCTTCAGGGCCTTTGTCCTAGAAGAACCCCTTTACTCAAAGAGCGGCACATCATAGCCTGACTGAATATTGCCCGTGAACATTTGAACGGTAAAGATGAGTTTTCAAAGTCTGTGCTTTGGTCTGATGAGACTAAACTGGAACAGTTTCAGCACAGGGATGTTACTTATGTTTGGCAAAGAAAGGGAAAGGCCTTCAACCCTAGAAACACAGTTCTCACAGTTTAATGTGGTAGTGGGAGCATCATGCTGTGGGGCAATTTTGCAGCCTCAAGCATAAGGAACCTTGTTTGGATGCATGGCATCATGAAAAAAAAATGACATTTAGAGTGAGCATATGCATAAATCTGCTCATAGTCAAGGCTTAGGTCGTTACTGAGTTTTCAAAGACAATGACCCAAAGCATGCATCGAAATTAGTCCAACAGTTCCTAAAGGATACCAAAACCAAGATCATGGAGTGGCTCAATCTGTGGCAGGTGCTCAAAGTGAATATCCATGCTCAGAAATAATGCAATTTGAACCAGCTAGGGCCAAAATCCCTCAAGCAACCTGTGCCAGTAAAGAACTACTCTAATTGTTTGTTGTCATATGTGGCTGAGAAAGGGTACACTATTGACCATTAATGGCCAGGGGTCTAATAATTTTGGATATCTCATGTTTGCCCTTTCTTGTTTTAACTCCACGTATCAATAAAATATCCCAATAAACTAAGTAGATATTGTTTTTTATGTTTTTTCTTGTATTGGTTTCCAAAATAAACACTTGCTGTTAAAGGTCATGCAGAAAACCAAAGGGCTGTCTAATTCCACGGAGAGTGGGGGGAGCGGTGGCTAATAATTTTGGCCTCAACTGAATGTTTCATGCAGGTCTGTTTGGAATCCACAGAGACTCCTGTGCTCATTGAATGCATAAGTGCTGTCTATTGCCTGCAAGCACAGTTCAAATAGTGCATAATGAATGTGTAACAGCGGAATGGTTAAAAAGAATCTCTCCTGTAGATTTAGACCTCTTTCAGCCAGAATACTTAATTGCCAATAGTCAGGCAGTTCGACATGCCATCTGCCGCCCACCAGTGCAAGTCGGGTGCAATTTAAATGCAGGTGAAAGGCAGCATTTGTAGCACTGACATGTGGAGACATGTCGACTCTATACGGAGCGCTAACAAGTAACTGGCCAGTGCAGGAGTAGCTGCCCATCTGAAAGAGGCCTTAGATTGACTGCACACCATTCTCAGACGTACCTGCAGTTGGATGACCCAAGGCAACTTAAAAACCTGCTCACCTGTTTAGGGCCCGGTGGATGGTCAAGGGGCAAACGTATAAGGCTCTGAGTGATGCTGATAGATAGAATGTTAGTAATGGTCTGTTGCCAATATTTTAGTATTGGCTTTCAGAAAGTTTTGTCAGGTCTTACAGGGCCTATTTCTGTACAAACAAGTCGCAAGCCTGCAGGCCATTGACACATACTGCTGCTGTGAAGGGAGAGAAGATCTGACAGTGTGGTGCATAAATTAGCAGCATGGAGTGAGCGGGGTGACTAGGAGAACAATGCCCTTGGCATGTTCTACAGCAGAGACAATCCACTAGGCTGATTGTGACGCATTGAGGGGTATTGGGTCCGCTGTATATACGTTAGATTCTCTGCAGAGGCGGCTCAAACTGAGAACTATCTAGCATGTGTACAAGGCTTAAACCTAGGGCTGGTTTCACACCAGACCAATGGTGTGCCATAGAAGGTCACAGCAGAACTGATGTACAATCTGCTGTGTTCATCCATTTTGGTATCCATTGGTGTCAGCTGTAATGAAGATTAACAGAGATCTTTGGTGCTATGCTGGGTTCTCGGCATTCAGAGCCACTCTCACTGAGGACAGAGCAATTGCCTTTGGGCAACTCAGCAGCAGCTGTAGCAGGCGGCTGATGTTATCTTCGGACTCAGAGACATCAGCAGTACATAGCAGGTCTTACAGGATTAAAGTGAAGTGGGGCTGGTACCCCAGCCAATACAGTGCTGCCCTCACTATGCCTGTTCCGGGCATAGCCCTTTGCTCACTCTATAACCACCAACAATGTGACTGAGCCAGATGATCTGAACAGCCCATCTGATCCACAGAGGAGCCCTGACTATGCCTGTGGTATGTCTACAGTGTTCTCTCCAGAAATTTTTTTCCAGACGGGTGGCATGAAAAAGTAGCTGGGTGGGGTGCGACAGGAAAATGTATGGGGTATTTACTACCCTGTCTCATCCTCAAACCAACCCCACCCATATATTGCTTACCTACTCATTGGTGGTGAGTGCCCTTTATTATTACTACTTTAGTATTTATATAGCGCAGACAAATTCTGCAGCGCTGTACAGCGTATATTGTCTTGTCACCTAACTGTCCCTCAAAGTGGCTGACAATCTAATCTCTACCATAGTCATATGTGTGTATTGTGTAGTGTATGTACTGTAGTCTATGGCTAATTTAGGGGGAAGCCAGTTAACTTATGTGTATGTTTTTGGGATTTGGGAGGAAACCGGAGTGCCCAGCAGAAACCCATGCAGAGACGGGAGAACATAGACTCCATGCAGATAGTGCACTTCAGATTATCTCCCTGCAGCAGTACTGGTAAAAGCAGGGACATGTGAGCCCTTTGCATCATCTGAAAGGCGAATAAATACTGTAAGCCCACCCAGAGCTGTGTATCAGCGTTGGTTATAAAATGAAGCCACGCTGGTACACAGCCCTGTGCAGGTTTACAGCGCACGGCTGCCTGTCAGATGACACAGAAAATACTGTTATTTACCTAAAAAAAATAGAAAAATGCTGGGCAGAGGTGGCAGGATGGGGGCAGGCAATGGATGCAGACTGCAGTTCGTTCAGAAAAAAACCTTTTCTTTTAGCAGTAAAAGAACTGGCCCTCACCTCTCGCACAGACAGTGCACTAGGAATTGAGGAAACTAAAATGGCTAGGCCTCTCCTGCTGTATACAGGCTTGAATGAACTCTATGTGACCTGGTCAGTGGTCACAGGCAGCCAGACCAGAGCGAGCCCCGATGGAATGTGAGAAGTGAGGGACAGCATTTACTGAGAGGGCTGCCGTGCTCCATTAACTGGCCACACGCTGTGAGGTCTGGAGAGTGTGGCTTACTTGCTTCTAGCGTGCCCATGCTGCCCCTGCTGTCAGAAGAATACGGAGGAGAGCAGCAGCTAGGGGCGGAGCTTAGCATGCTGGAGGACGCTTGCAGAGAGACGGGACCTGGCTGTGAGGAGTAGGCAGAGGGAGAAGCTGTGGTATTTGGCAACTCTGAATGCATCAATAAAATCCCCGGTCTGCCAAACCATGTGCGTGTACCTCATACAAGATCGAGTGTCCCTGCTATGTGAACTCCGGAAACTGTGGCAAGTAGACAGCCCTTTTTAACACGCCCCCCACATTCTGTAGGCTAGCGCAAGATGGTCCCACCTCTCACCATGCGCAGAGCCAAGGAATGTAGGAGCCTGCCAGGAAGCGCAAGATTTTGTACGCAGACAAGCAGAGTAGATTCAGGACAGCGCTGGGTTTTGCTATTTTGCAAGAGAGCCCAGTGCGTCTTGATAGATCACGTGAAAACAGCCAGGCGGTGCTTAGCTTCAGGTGGCCGGCCGGCCGGCCCACCTATTTGATTCTGGGGAGAACACTGGTCTATGTTTTTTTTTGAAAGCACTAGTGAAAACAAATGCAATTAATTTCTATTCTGCCTCATTATGTCTGTCAGCGTAGTGTGCAGTGTCCAGAAAAGATGAGCAAAACAAGACTTGTTAGACTGCAAAAAATGGACATGTATGCGCAAATTCTATACACGAATCCTATACTTTACCGTGAACCTGAGACAAGAGGAAACATAGCAGCCTCCAGCCCTCTCCATGCAGATCGTTTCCTCGCTGCGGTCCAAAGCCTCTTAGATCTCCTGGTAGCAGCCCCGTTCTTTGTACTGCAAATGCGCGGCCCCGCACACGACGCTCCCGTCGCGTATTGCGTAGAACGCCCCCAGCGATGGGAGCTTGCTTGGCCACACTGCACTGATTGGTCCCAACGGACTGCGGAGAATGTTGGTGCTACCAAGAGATCTAGGAGACTTTGGACCGTGGCGAGGGAGCGATCTGCGTGAAGGGGGCTGGAGGAAGCCCCAGGGATGTATAAAACATTTCTTTCCCCTTGTCTCAGGGAGATCCCTACACTTTAGGCATCACCATCACAAAAAATTGAAATGCATGTATATACATATATTTATACATTATACAAGTACATATCTCCCAAATCTACTCATGGGGGTTTCTCAGTATTCCCTTTAATCTTTACAAAACCACTCCCTGGAAGAGATCTGTTCAAAGATGTCGGCCAGCCTGCCGATTAGCACACAATTTTGGCAATTAAAGGGCACTGTGGCAAAAAGTTGTACAATTCTATATATGTTCAAACATATACAAATAAGAAGTATGTTTTTTCCAGAGTAAAATGGGCCATAAATTACTTTTCTCCTATGTTGCTGTCACTTGCAGTAGGTAGTAGAAATCTGACAGAACCGACAGGTTTTGGATTAGTCCATATCTTCATGGGGGATTCTCAGGGATTTATTTATTTTCAAAAGCACTTATTGAATGGCAGTTACTCTGTCCAACTGCCAAACTACTGTGTAGCGAGCAGGGAAGCTGGCCAGCATCATTGTTTAAATCCTTTTTAGGGAATGTCTTTATAAAGAATGAAAGCCTTGCTGAGAATCCCCTATGAAGAGATGGACTAGTCCAAAACCTGTCGCTTCTGTCAGATTTCTACTACCTACTGTAAGTGACAGCAACATAGGAGAAAAGTAATTTATGGCTCATTTTACTCTGGAAAAAAATTCCTTCTTATTTGTCTAGGTTTGCACATATAAATTTAACAATTTTCGCTGTAGTGCCCCTTTAAGACTGCACTTTTGAAAATAGAGTAAACCCTGAGAGTCCCCTATGAGGGTTTGACCGATTCTCCGAGCGGATCAGTCAAAACCAGCCTTATCAGCCTGCCGACAGACTATACACACAGGGAAACCGTCGGCAGAGCGTCCGCCCCGCAGGCGGGTCTGGCGTTTGAAGGAATCAGGCATGTGTACGGGCCTAAAGAGGCCTTAGTAACAGAAAGTCCTCACTCCGCACTTCTTCAAATAAGAGTATCAAGTTTATAGTAGAAAAATTAAAACAGACATAAATGCTGTCAGGCAGGTTACTACGTGACCCTGAAGGTACACCGGATAGCTCTACGAACACTTCCTGTTTTACCTCTAGAAGTGCTGTCCTACCCTTCTACAAAGAGGCTCACTTTCAACACTATGGGCATGATTCACAAAGCTTTTTCACCTGTTTTCACCTTATCTATGTTAAGGGGCTCATACACTGTTTGATTTCAGCCTTCGATCGATTCGATCAAAAAGCGATTGCCGATTGATCGATTTGCGGCCAATTTCGATTGATTTGATCTATCTGACATTAAGGAAGATCTAGGTTGATGGCCCATAGAGTTGCATTAGATCTAATGGTGCAGTAATGCCTTTAGATCAATTTTCAAAATATTTCAGTCAGAAATCTATTGGAAATCTGTTCCTAGTGTGTGGCACACATCAGATAGATTCCTGTCAGATTGGACCTGGCAGTCATCTGACAGAAATCTATCTGATGGTCGAATCTGCTGCAAATCTATTAGTGTATGGCCACCTTTACTTTTTAAGCTCCTAAAGAACAAACATTTAATATAATTAAGGAGAGGAAAGTAATGTAATGTAATAATTAATCAGGAACAACTTACTTTGAGTGATTATTTTGCTTCTAAATGTGCTGAATGGTTATTTTTATCAATTAGGTGATAAATACCGTATTTTTCGCCATATAAGACGCTCCGGCACATAAGACGCACCCAGATTTAGAGGGCAAAAATCAGGAAAAAAAGAAAAAAACTAAACCTAGGTGTGTCTATGATGCAGGGGTGTCTTAAGGACTTTTTACCCCCCCCCCTTTCCAGTTACATTACATACTATTACACCACATAAGGGGACAGTGTTATGATTGGTTGTTCCCATGTTGCCTGCCTATGTTCCTCTATGTGGTCAGTGTAGCGATTGGCTGTTCCTGTGTCCCCCTGTGCCTGCTGTGTCCCCCTGTGCCTGCTGTGTCCCCCTGTGCTGGTCCTGAGCTGTGTCTCACTGTGCCTGCTGTGTCCCCCTGTGCTGTGTCTCCCTGTGCCTGCTGTGTCCCCCTGTTCTGTGTCTCCCTGTGCCTGCTGTGTTCCCCTGTTGTGCCTGCAGCCCCCTGTGTCAGTGTCCCCCTATTGTGGCAGTGTCCCCGTTGTGGCAGTGTCCCCCTGTTGTGCCAGTGTCCCCCTGTGGCAGCGTCCCCCTGTGCCTGTGGCCCCGTTGTCCGTGTGTCCTCCAGTGCCGGTGTCCCCCTGTGCAGGCAGTGTGAGTACACATACATTACCTGCTCCTGCCGCCGCGCTCCTGGCTCCCCGATCCTCTTCTTCCATCTACCGCTGCCCGCTGCTGCCCCCGCCGAACATTGCTGGACGGTCTTAGCCGCAGGGATACACTATCAGCACACCCCGAGCCGGGGTCACGCATGCCGCCGAACAACGCTGGCCGGTCCTAATTAGCCACGCAGGGATACGCTATCAGCGTGCGCCCGGTCACACATGCGTATGCGTGACCCCGGCGCACGTGGTGTGCTGATAGTGTATCCCTGCGCGGCTAATTAGGACCGGCCAGCGTTGTTCGGCGGCATGCGTGACCCCGGCACGTGGTGTGCTGATAGGGTATCCCTGTGGCTCATTAAGACCGGCCAGCGATGTTCGGCGAGGGCAGCAGCGGTAGATGGAAGAAGAGGATCGGGGAGCCAGGATTGGAGCCAGGAGCTCGGCGGCAGGAGCAGGTAATGTATATAATGCTTCCCTGCGCACCTCTGCATCCCGAAATCCGTACCTTCGCCGCATAAGACGCACCCCACTGTTCCCCCAACATTTGGGGGAAGAAAAAGTGCGTCTTATACGGCAAAAAATACCCTAATTTGAGAAGTTTTGTGAATAGAGCCCTATGCAGTTTTTTTTTACATTTAGCTCAAAGACCTCAGCTTAGAAAAGCATTTCTCCTACACAACAGATTATGGCCTCAATTCACTAAGCTTATCTCCTGTCTTTAATAATGTTTCTATAGTTATCACCATGGTGATGAGGCATGTAGTATTCAGGAAACATTTTACTTTAGGCAAACCTAAAGTTTACTCTTCTGTCTTTAAGTTAACTCTTCAATCCTTAAAATAACTCCAGAATTCTAGACAGGCTGTTAATTAACTGCATGTGAAAATAACTAGAGGAGATAACTTAACTACAGAGGAGGTAACTTAAGGAATGAAGAGAGAAGATAACTCTCTCACTGCATGGTGGCAAGTTTTATCTAGCCTTATTATCTCCAGCATGATCTTAGTGAATTGAGGCCATAGGCCTCAATTCACTAAGCTTATCTCCTGTCTTTAATAACGTTTCTAGAGTTGTTACCATGGTGATAAGGCATGTAGTATTCAGGAAACAATTTACCTCAGGCAAACCTAAAGTTAACTCTTCTGTCTTTAAGTTAACTCTCCAAAGTTAAAGACAGGCTGTTAATTAACTGTGTGTGAAAATAACTACAGAGGAGGTAAATTGACTACAGAGGAGGTAACTTAAGGAATGAAGAGATAAGATAACTCTCTCACTGTGTGGAGGTAAGTTTTCTCTTGCCTTATTATCTCCAGCATGATCTTAGTGAATTGAGGCTGGCCTCAATTTACTAAGATCATGCTGGAGATAATAAGGCAAGAGAAAACTTACCTCCACACAGTGAAAGAGTTATCTTATCTGTTCATTCCTTAACCACTTGCCGACCGCACACTCATAACGTGCGTCGGCAAAGTGGCAGCTGCAGGACCAGCGACGCAGTACTGCGTCGCCAGCTGCAGCCTAATTAATCAGGAAGCAGCCGCTCGTACGAGCGGCTGCTTCCTGTCAAATCACGGCGGGGGGCTCCGTGAATAGCCTGCGGGCCGCCGATGGCGGCTCGCAGGCTAGATGTAAACACAAGCGGAAATAATCCGCTTTGTTTACATTTGTACGGCGCTGCTGCGCAGCAGCGCCGTAAGGCAGATTGGCGATCCCCGGCCAATCAGCGGCCGGGGATCGCCGCCATGTGACAGGGGACGTCCTGTCACTGGCTGCACAGGACGGATAGCGTCCTGTGCAGCCCGGATCTCAGGGGGGGGAGCAGGTAGGAGAGGGAGGGGGGAATTTCGCCGCGGAGGGGGGCTTTGAGGTGCCCCCCCCGCCACCCACAGCAGGCAGGAGAGATCAGACCCCCCCAGCACATCATCCCCATAGGGGGGAAAAAAGGGGGGCAATCTGATCTCCCTGCCTGCACCCTGATCTGTGCTGGGGGCTGCAGAGCCCACCCAGCACAGATCAATCAAACCAGCGCTGGTCCTTAAAGGGAAGGTCCAAGCAAAAAAAAAAAATTGAGATTCACTTACCTGGGGCTTCTACCAGCCCCATGCAGCCATCCTGTGCCCTCGTAGTCACTCACTGCTGCTCCAGTCCCCCGCTGGCAGCTTTCTGACCTCGGAGGTCAGGGCCGAATTGCGTACATTTTTACACATTCCCGCTAGTGCTGGAACATTAACACATACATTTTTACGCGTTAGTGGTGAAACGCGTAAAGTTTTGTTCCTGCACTAGCTGGAATGCGTAAAAATGTATGCAATGTGGCCCTGACCTCTGAGGTCAGAAAGCTGCCAGCGGGGGACTGGAGCAGCAGTGAGTGACTACGAGGGCACAGGATGGCTACATGGGGCTGGTAGAAGCCCCAGGTAAGTGAATCTCATTTTTTTTTTTTTTTGCTTGGACCTTCCCTTTAAGGGGGGGTAAAGGGTGGGTCCTCAAGTGGTTAAAGAGAATCTGTACTCTAAAATTCTTCCAATAAAAAGTATACCATTCTAATCATTATGTTCTCCTGGGCCCCTCTCTGCTGCAATCCTGACTTGTAATTGCCATTTTTATGCAGTAGACGTATAGTTGGGAGAACAGTTGATGTTATAAATGCAGAAGGTGGTCAAACCATTTTTTTGTTTATGCACCCTCACTTTATAGGTTGATACATAAAAACCAGTTTACTAGTTTCTAAAGCATTATTTGATTTTACTGCATACTTACATACGCATCATACACAGAGTGAAGAAGATAAAAATATCTACACATGAAACCCATCGCTACCAGAGCCTACTTCACTTTGGGGGGGGGGGGGGGGGGGGTTACCATGCCCTGGTCTGATCTTTCTGGTGTAGGCAGTGGGGATACTACGACTTCTTGTGTAGACATCTACACAAGGACACAAGGAGAGGCATGTCCTGCATCTGTCTCCATTCTCAAGGCTATTAACACAAGGATCAGCTTGCTAACACTTGCGTTTAATGTTCCTGCATCAACTCCACTGTAGACAATCACAAGCTCCGCTGACAAAGGAGACACATAGAAATGAAGAGTTGTCAAGCTGATCTACCTATGCATTGATTGTAGGAAGTGGTGGCTATCGCAGGTACTCTAGTTCATAGTTTCTTAACCTGTGGTACGCGTACCCCAGAGGGTACTTCTGAGGGTTCCAGGGGGTACTCAGGCTTGATATACTTAGCCAAAAATAACAAATTTAGAGTTTTAGAAAATGATAAATCTTATTTAAACACCACCAAATTAGTATTTTAGCTAATTAAAAGCAATAGTAAAAGCTTGGAAATGGTTTAAAACCAATTAAAATGTACTACGATTAAATATATATTTGTCAAGGGGTACTTGTGATAATGTTTACCATGCTAGGGGGTACTTAGTGAGTATATGGTTTTAAAAGGGGTACATACCAATAAAATGTTGAGAAACACTGCTCTAGTTAAGACTCATAACTAGCCTAAGGTATACCTAACCTTGATCCACATACATCGGTGCATTTCCCCGCTCCTTTTTTTTTTTTCTTCTTAGACAGGAAGACGTAGACTTGTTGCAATGTTACATTATTTAGCTTACAAGAAAGAAAAAAAAAGACATCCTTCAAGTTCAACCAGAGGACAACACTACCCAGCACCCCCACATAGCAAACCCAGCCCACCTGTCCCACTCACTCCCCTAAATGGGGCAAAGATGAGGGAATGGGAGGGAACATCGCACTAAGTCTTCCTCTCCCTGTCTGAAAATGTGACTCATGGCAAAAGTCAATTTTTTTCCAGGAGTGATTGTGGATGAAGCATAGACATATGTGGTTCTAGCATGAACATAGCTGGTAGCTTTGTCTTGGATCAGGTATACTTAAAGAGAAACTCCGACCAAAAATTGAACTTTATCCCAATCAGTAGCTGATACCCCCTTTTACATGAGAAATCTATTCCTTTTCACAAACAGACCATCAGGGGGCGCTGTATGACTGATATTGTGGTGAAACCCCTCCCACAAGAAAAGTTCGAACTTTTGTGGGAAATAGCTGTTTACAGCGGTTTCCAACTGCCAAAAACCATACAGCAGCTACATCACCTGCCAACAGTAAAATGTTCACTGGAGTTCCTACTTAAAGTATCTTAGCCTAGTGACAGGTTTGTTCTAAATACCTTAGAATCTTGCTTTATAGCACTTTTTACACAGCACTGACACACAGCACTGACAAGTCAGTCAAATATAATTATAAAACTAAACTATACATATGTACACTCTTGTGCTAAGACAGAAAAAAGAAGTGGAAATGAAAAATAACTTCGGTCAATACTCAAATTAGGCCCCATAGTTGCAATAATGAACAGAAAATGCTAGAGTTTCAATGCTATGAAATTAGCAATAACACACGTCTACTATCTACCCCTAGATGGACGTGTGGATACGGACACACACACAGATGGGTCATCTCTAAACCCTGCAGAGGGCGCTGTGTGGAGGAAGATTTGGTTATTTGGGCCTGTGAGCCCTCTGCCATCTTCTTGCTGGGCACCTCACCTGCTCTGGAAGTAGTTTGCTAGCTCTGACGCTTCATGATTCAGGCTCCTCAGATGCACGATTAAATTTCCAGAGTTGGTGAACATGGCGCCGCATGTTTTGCACTCATATATCCGAGGCTTGCGGATAATGTGCCGGGAAACCCGCATGTGGTGTTTGTATTCCCCGAAGGAAGTGAATGTGGCACTACATATCTGGCACCGGAAACAGCGTTTACCTTCGTGTTTCAGTCGATGCATCTTTAGCGAGTATGCCCGAGTGAATTTTTTCCCACAGCGATCACACTGAAAAGGTTTAATTCCTGAAGGAAAAGAGAGGCACACAGTCAACACAGATAAGGGCCAGAAAATAAAGTCACAAAAAAATACACTGATCAGCAAAAACATTCAAACCCTTAGCCTAATATTGCGCAATACCCTCTTGCGCCACTAAAACATTTCTGACATATCAAGACACTGACTTCACAAGATCTCTGACAGTGTCCTATAGTATCTGGCACAAACACCTTTGCAACAGATCCTTTAAGGGCCCGTTTCCACTATCGCGAATCCGCATGCGTTGCCCGCATGCGGATTCGCACAGTCAGTACAAGTGGATGGGACTGTTTCCACTTGTGCGTTTCCCCGCACGTTTTTCTGTGCAGAAAAAATCTGCATGGTAGGGCCCTCAGAATTCGCCTGCGTGTGGAATGCAGGCGAATCGCACGCAATATATTTAATAGGGAAATCGCATGCGTTATCCCCATGCGTTTTTTGCCGCGATTTCGCATAGGTATTAATGTTAATTTACACAGGCAGTGACATGGTTAAATTCGCATACAGCCTTACCTATGCGAAATCGCATGCGAAATTGCGGCAAAAAACGCATGCGGTGCTTCGCCGGCGATTCCGCAACGCTATAGTGGAAACGGGCCCTAAGTCCTGCAAAGTGGGGCTTGCATGGATTGGACAGTTTTTTCTAGCACATCCCCCAAATCAGATTAAGATCTGAAAAAAAAAACTTGGGCACCCTTTTTCACATGATCAAGGTCTAACACTCACTTACCCACTGAAAGCACTTGTGCCGATAGACAAGGGCAGCAAAGTCACACTGATTGGCCACATAGCCCCATATGCACCAAGCTGCAATGCACTGTTCTGACATTGTTTTTAATGAGCAGTATTAAGTTTTCCAGCAATTTGTACTACAGTAGCTCTCCTCTTGGATTTGATCAGGTAAGCTAGTCCTCCATCTCCATGTGCATTATTAAAGCGTACCCTAGGTGAACCTCAGGTACCAAAACACATACTTACCAAAGAAGAGGGAAGCCTCTGGATTCCATAGAAGCTTTCCACACTGTCCTCTAGTCCTCAGTGGTGCGAGTACAGCTGCACTTGCACAGTGTGCACGAACGACTCCTGGCTAATGTGCAGGTAAGACCGTGCTTGTGTGCCGTGCTGATGTGAGATGTACGGCCCCGATGTGTGTGAGGGTCCCGGCAAACGGAGGAGGACCAGAGGACAGCGTGGGAATCCTCTGGAAGATCCAGAGCCTTCCTTCTCCTTAGGTATTAGCTAAATTTTCAGCTTGGGTTCTCTTTAAGCCTTGGGATACCACAAACCTTTCCTGTCAGTTTATTTAGTTCTTCCTAGTAACACATTTGGTGTGACCTAAGCCCTGCAAAATGGGAACTCTTCAATAGACTGGCCATTTGGAAATGCTCTGTCAGGGCAGTCTAGCTATAGCATTTGCCCTGACCACTGTCACTCAGAAACTTAAACGTTTCCAATTTCTGCTACTTTGATTGTTCACTTGCTGCCTAATAGTGGTGAGCTCTACTGCTCGTAATCAAAATTACAAGTACATTTTGCTGGCAGTAGCAGTAAGGGGGGAGGCTGTTGTGTTTAACTTACCCATGTCAACGCCTACAGCCGATGCAGTTCACTCATGTTTCACGTCACTAATATGCTTCCTTCTTCAAACCCGGAAGGAAGCATAGGAGTGGAAGTGGAACGTAAGTGAACCGCATCGGCTATAAGCGGCGACATGGGTAAGTTAACCCCCTCTCTGCCATGGCCAGCAAGATGTACTTGTAATTTCGATTACGAGCGGCGGAGCTCACCACTACTGCCTAATATATACCATCTTTTCACAAGTGCCACTGTAGCAAGATAAACAATGTTATCAACTTCGTAATGTTGTTGGTGTAAGTCAACAAAGAATCAATAAATAGATTAATTGGTTTTTAATGTTGTTGCTGATTAGGTGTATGTCAGTAAAGAACCAATAAACAGACTAAATGTTATTGATACATTATATCTGTATTAGAAGGAAAACGGAGCATTTACCAAAGCAGCTTAAAGGGAACCATAGATGAACATCAAAAAGATTTTATACATACTTGGGGCTTCCTCCAGCCCCATACGCTCTGATCGATCCCACGACGCCGTCCTCCGCTATGAGAACCGGGACTCCGCTCTTCCGTCAGTCGGAGCCAGTCTAAGCGTAAGGGAAGTGCGCTGTTTGCGTATCTCTGCAGCAGCCGCTGGAGAGATACGTAGAGGGCGCACTTCTCCTGCGTAGGCTGGCTCCAATGACGTCAGTGACGGGACCCGGTTCTCGTAGATGCAGGCAGCGGAGGACGGCAGTGTGGGATCGATCAGAGCGTATGGGGCTGGAGGAAGCCCCAGGCATGTATAAAATCTTTTTCATGTCCTCATCTCTGGTTCCCTTTAACCTTTTTCCGACCGCGTCACGCCCCAGGACCGCCTAACGTCGATTGGCGTAAAGTCCTGGGGCTGTAATTTGCATGAGATCGCACGCACGCTGCCTGCGCATCTCATGCTCGGAGGGTGGAGCTCCTCCCCCTCTTCAGTCGGGAGACTGTTAGACGGCGTTCACGCCGTCTATTTACACTGTGCAGCGCTGCGATCAGCAGCAGCGCTGCACTGGGGACAGCCGTGTGACACAGCTGTCCCCCTGGGGGACAAGAGAGCGATCAGCTCTCATAGGCAGAAGCCTATGACAGCCGATCGCCGTAATTGGCTGGCTGTGGGGAGGGAGGGAGGGAGGGAAGGGTTTTAAAGAAACAGGGATTTTTATTAAAAAAAAAATAAAATAATATTTTTTATAAAACAAACAAACATGGGGGAGCGATCAGATCCCACCAACAGAGATCTCTGTTGGTGGGGAGAAAAAGGGAGGGGGGGGGGAAATCACTTGTGTGCAGTGTTGTGCGGCCCTGCAGCTTGGCCTTAAAGCTACAGTGGCCAATTTTACTAAAAATGGCCTGGTTACTAGGGGTTTTTTTGAAATGTTACAGTCCGAAAAATTGATAGCAATTCTTGAATTGAACATATATTTAAAAAATTGTATGGTGAGTGTATGGTGACCTTTAAGCCCCATCTACACCATACAATTTTTTGTCCGATTCAATTCAATTCATTGATTCGATTCAATCCGACATGTCCGATTAGGATTAGATTCGATTTGCCATTGCAAAACAATCGAATCCTGATCGGATATGTCGGATTGAATCGAATCGAATCAATCAATTGAATCGGACAAAAAATTGTATGGTGTAGATGGGGCTTAACGGTAACAAAAGTAAAGTCATGTAAAGGGGGGGGGGGGAAGAAGAATGACCACATTTTCTTTTTATTGCAGTCATTCGTTTTCAGTCCTGGGAAATGGCAAGGTTCATGACTGATCTACATGGTGGTTCCAAGAAAACGTTTAAGTGGGAAACTCCACCCAGAAAGGGAAAAGACAGAAAATCCAAAACGTGTTTCTACACCCTTTCCACAGCATCTAAAAGAAAAATAAACCTTTTTCTCAGATTGAGATTTCATGTAGCATACTGTGGATCTCTGATTGTTTACAGCTCTCCAGTGCAAAATAAACACATTTTAAAGGCCTTTTTCATATTTAATTCTGGGAGCTGCATCTCATTTATTAAACCCAGAAAGCAGAATTAGCTTCCCAATTACTCAGTTAAAATTTGTCCCAATGAAAGAATGATAAGCACAGCAGAACTCCAGGCATTACATTCTTTTTTTCAACTAAAAGTGGCCAAAAAATTAAATCAAATACTGCTATGTGCTGACAAGTACCAGTGCTCCACTTCAAATGTATATTTATGTTACTCAAGGCTCACGATAACTGACGTGTTTTAACTTTCCATAGCAGTGCATCGCGAAAAAGCTTTCAGTTAAAATGTGTATAATGTGAACTGAGCCATAGGAAAGCATAGACATTACCTTCAAGGGGTTCTGTAGTGGAATATAAAAACAAAAAAGTGCCACTTACCCGGGGCTTCTAGCGGCCCCCTGCAGATATCCTGTCCTGCGCGGTCACTCAAGAATCCTCCATTCCCCGCCACGGGTCACCTTCCAATTATTCGTCTAACTAGACAAATGTCACTGCAGCTACGCAGCCGTGTGCACCCTGGCTCCCACTCGTGTGTTCAGGAGCTTAGTGCACAGTATGAAGTTTTCTCGTACCGCGCCTGCGCAATAAGCTCCCAAACAGATGAGCGGGAGTAAGGACGCGCAGCCGTAGCGACATTCATCTAGGTAGATGAATAATTGGAAGGTGACCCGCGGCTGGGAGCAGAGGATTCTTGAGTGACGGCGCAGGACAGGATATCTGCAGGGGGCCGTTAGAAGCCCTAGGTAAGTGACACTTTTTTGTTTTTATATACCACTGCATAACCACTTTCACATGCACATCAATTGTCTGTTCAGTTTAAACTGACAGCAACAGATGCAGTGTAAAAGGACCCTAGGAGATAAACTCCGTTCTCTGAAAAGCTAACCTCTGCCTCATGCTGTATAGCAGTCCAATGTGATAGCTTCTAAGATTATCCAAGGATTGGATTAAGCTGGCCACACACTTACGCACAAATTGCCAACCGATAAGCCAAAATGCTCAATTCCATTCTGAATGGAATAATTTCAAAAGGGAATAGAGTTTCTTCGCACACTGCACAATGATTTCCAAATTGATTGAACTGCGGTGCTGTATTGTTTGACGCATTGCAATGCTATGCCCCATCGATCTACTGCCACTCCCGCCCCCAATCGACCTTAATCTTCTGTTCTGTCCTATCCATACTTTTAATCCATCTTTGGTCAAAATGACCAACTGGACATTTTGGCGAGATCTATTCCCCGCAGATCGATCAAATCTGCAGCAAATCGAACTGTAAAATTGCTAAATGAACGGGCACCTTTAGTGACTCTAATTGCAGGGTTTAGCTCCAAGATCGGAATAAGCTGAAGCCTCTTTGTGAAAATAAATCCCTTTATCTTCAACACTGCCATTAAGCAATGACCACTCTAGCGGAATTAAACACCACCTATTCTAAAGGCACATATGCAACTATTCCACCCAGCTGTCATCTAAACTTGGTCTGCTGGATGATAGTTGGATGTGTACGCTGGCATAGACAAAACGTGCACCTGATAAAAGGTGATGTGCCCAATCCAAAGGGAGGATCAACCTGTCCAACTAACGTGCCGAATGGCCACGTGTGTACAAGTAGTTTAAACAACGTGTTGTTTTTGAATGCAGACTTGCTGGTAAGCATGCAGTATTTATATGAGTTGGTTGTTTAGCTGATCAGCATGCGTGTACATACTTGTAGTGTAAACAACAAGTTGTGTGGCTGATCGTGTTGTGCAGTTGGTTGTGCATTAAGTTGTACATGTGTATGAGCCATAAAAGGGACACATGCTATAATAATGTTGAGAAACAATGTTCTTGACTACAACTACATTTCTGCTCCAGTAATCCTTGCAATTACCTAGATAGATGCACTCCATTTTATAAAATAAAATAAAACCATAACCACAGAGCTGGATGCTACAGAGAAACAGTGAGACTTGGAATGACGTTCATGAGTGTATGAGGAAGCAAACCTTGGTTGGTGTGTGCAGCCAGCACAAGAGATGGAAGCTGAGAGAGGAGTTGAGAGATGACCACAGACAGGCACTATGGAAGGTTATCCCCGCCCACCCCACCAGACACCCACTACTGACCAGAATGGATCAACATGTGCTGCTTGAGGTTCTGGATCCGAGTGAAGCGCACTCCACAGGTGGGACACTGGAAAGGTCTGTCCGGCCCATTTGGACTAGGCCGCTCTGTGCTGCTTGTGGAAGGTGTCAGGTACAGCTGGTAGGGGTACTGCACATTTTCCAGTCTGAAGAGAGGCAACACAAGAGAACCTGTCATTGTACTACCCCAGCCCCTCAAACACAAATGAGTTCATCAAGAAGGGTGAGAAATTTTCTGACCCATGATGAAAGCAACCATACACTATTAAATGCTTTTTAATTCTTTAGATGTTAGAATCAATAAAAACAGAAAATGCAGGAGCAAGTAAGCACAGTGCTCAAGTTATTTTTTTTCCCTGTAGCTCTTTACTGGAGTAAGCTGTACAAAGCTATCAGGGGCAAAAAACAGATCGATGCTCCAGCATCTGACAGGATATAGGGTACTGCACAGCAGTATCCATAAAAAACTAGCATCAGCCAGGTATCGATTGTTTACATGATCTAAAGCCTATCTAACAGTGTATGGTTGACTTGGTGTAATATTTTCCACTCCAAGCAGTTAACTGGAATCCCTCTTACAAGCTTTAACCTGCAAAAGCAACAAGGAAAAAGCGGTTTTGTGGAATGGTGGCAAAATCACAGTGATTGCGATTCTCATGCAAGTGAATAAGAATTGCTGCATAAATGTTGCATGCAGCACTTGTAAAAGCACAGACGCAGCCAGTGTGGACTAGGCCAAACTATTCAATGGAGAGATACATCATACATGACTTCCTTTAACTTTATATGGCTCTTCAATCTGCACAAATCTGAAGTAAAATAAACTTATGAAGCCACTTTTTCCATTTAAATTTCATTTTGCATCGAAAACTAAGAACTACTACCTACATGGTGTTTGTATGTTCTACTAGTGTTTGCACGGGTTTCCTCTGGGAATTCTGGTTTCTTTCCATAGTTCAAAATCATACTAGTAAGTTAATTTGTTGTGGACTTGAGCTAGGATCACACTTGGCTGTTCAGTATAGTGGACAGTGAAAGCTTAATCTGCGTTACACTGCTGTGCATTCCTGATGGTTTCCATGTTATCACTGGAAACTGAAAGTTAAGGTAGTCCCTCTACAAGGAACATGGTAGTAAAAACATTGGCGGCAGCAAAAACCTGACAGAGGTGCTTCCCCTAACTCAAGGTTTATAAAATGAAGGGGAAAAAAAACTTCTATGCATGCAAACCAAACACAGTATAATCTCGTTAAAGTTAACTCTGAAATAGTAAAACTTTGGGTATAGTAAACTAAATGTCCAGGTCCCAGCCAACCAACATTATAAATATATAGGCTTAACCCCTGGTATAGTAAAGCCAGATAGAATAGAACTTCTGTTATAGTAACCCTGTTTTTTGGACCTTGTGGTATTCTGTATCTGGCTATAGTGGAAAGTGGGTGGGCGCATGCATCATACGTCAGTCAGAGATCCATAAGCCGTGGCTGGTAGGCTGGCAGCCACTAGTAGCCTGCTTGCTATCTGCACACTACTCTGGACCTGCGTAGAGTACCTCAAGAACACCAGCTGGTGGGACCTATGCTTCCTGTGTAAGCTGCTGCCTGATTACTGAGAGATTTGCCCGTTATCTGTGACTTGCTTGTGCATGGCTGCAACACTACAGTATTATCCAGGCTGCACAGAAATGTGGACAGAGGTGCCCACTATCAGTACTATACCTGTATTAAATGGTGAGACCTATGTTACCGGTGCAAGCTGTTGCGTGAATAATACATGCAAATCCCTTTATATTGAATACTGAGCCGTTCCCGCCGCGCACCCAATTGAGCAATTTGGCCCAAAATCTTGCAGCATGCGTGATCGAGAATGCAAACAATTTTCGTCCCCGAGTAGGACCGGCACCACTCCAAAAGGATAGTGTTTAAAGCTCTTTTATTCAATCAAAAGCATGGCTTAGCAATAACAGACGCTGTTGCAATTTGAGAAAGGGCATTGCCCGAAACAGTGCCTGTTATTGCTAAGCCATGCTTTGATTGAATAAAAGAGCTTTACTATCCTTTAGGAGTGGTGCCGGTCCTACTTGTGGATGCATTGCTGTGGGTCTCTATGGGCACTGAGACCTTGACCGAGGCACACTCAAAATCTGCTGATCTTTGGTGCTTCTCCTGAAACATTGCTTGCTGAACCAATTTTCGTCCCGAAATTGGTCGGGCATGTACTTGGCGACACAGATTTTCATCCAATTCTATTACAATAAACGAATCGAATGGTCGATCGGCCGCCAAGTCACCTGATGTATGGCCACCTTTAGGCACAACAATAGACAATCACAATATCAAAGGTTTACTACAGTAGCAAGGAAAAGTATGTAAACCCTTTGGAATTATATGGATTTCTGCACAAATTTATCATAAAATGTGATCTGAACTTCATCTAAGTCACAACAATAGACAATCACAGTCTGCTTAAACTAATACCACACAAATATTTAAATGTTTCCGTGTTTTTATTGAACACCCCATGTAAGCATTCACAGTGCAGGTGGAAAAAGTATGTGAACCCCTAAACCAAGAGCCAATTGGAGTGAGGTGTCAGCCAGCTGGAGTCCAATCACTGAGATGAGATTGGAGGTGTCTGTTACAGCTGCCCGGCCCTATAAAAAAACATACACACCAGTTTTAAATTTGTTTTTCCCAATTCCTAATGTGAATGATGCCTCGCACAAAAGAGCTCTCAGAAGACCTACGATTAAGAATTACTGACTTGCATAAAGCTGGAAAGCGTTAAAAAATTATCTCCAAAAGCCTTACAGTTCATCAGTCCACAGTAAGACAAATTGTCTATAAATGGAGAAAGTTCAGCACTGCTGCTACTCTCCTTAGGAGTGGCCGTCCTGTAAAGATGACCGCAAGAGAGCAGCTCAATGAGGTGAAGAAGATTCCTAGGATGCCAGCTAAAGACTTACAAAAATATTGGCACATGCTAACATCCATGTTAGCAATTCTACAATACCTAAAACACTAAACAAAAATGTAGTTCATGGGAGGATACCACAGAGGAAGCCACTGTTGTCCAAAAAAAACCCCATTGCTGCACGTTTAAAACGACTAACAATAAAAACGTCCCCTGGGGCATACTCACCTCGGGAGGAGGAAGCCTCTGGATCCTAATGAGGCTTCCCCTGTCCTCCTCTGTCCCACGGGGGTCTCACTGCAGCCCTCTGAACAGCAGCCCGACAGACCTGACATCCTGTTCAATATTTACCTTTCCAGGCTCCAACGGGGGCGCTGTTGCGGCTCTTCTGACGGAGATAGGCGGAAATAGCCGATCTCCGTCGGGTCCACTCTACTGCGCAGGAGACTTGCTCCTGCGCAGTGGAGCGGCCCAACGGAGATCGGCTATTTCAGCCCATCTCCGTGGGAAGGAGCGGATACTGCGCCTGCGCTGTAGCCAAAAGGTAAATATTTACATCGCCGCCGCTCCGGGAAGATTTTCGCCGCCACCGTGGGACCGAGGAGGACGGGGGAAGCCTCAATAGGATCCGGAGGCTTCCCCCATCTGAGGTAAGTACCCCCTAGGGGATTTTTATTTTGTTACAGATTTTCTTTAAAGTTTGCAAAAGAGCACCTGGAAGTTCCAAAGCAGCTGGCAAAATATTCCGTGGACAGATTAAAACAAAGTTGAGTTGTTTGAAAGAAACACAACACTATGTGTTGAGAAAAAGAGGCACAGCACACAGACATCAAAACCTTATTCCAATTGTGAAGTCTGGTGGTGGGGGCATCATGGTTTGGGGCTGCTTTGCTGTGTCAGGGCCTGGACGGATTGCTATAATCGAAGGAAAAATGAATTCCAAAGTTTATCAAGACATTTTGCAGGAGAACTTAAGGCCATCTGTTCACCAGCTTAAGCACAGCAGAAGATGGGTGTTGCAACAGGAAACGACTCAAATCATAGAAGTCTATCAACAACAGAATGGCTTAACCTTTTCGGGACCGGCCACCTACCCCCCCTTAAGGACCAGGCATTTTGCGCGGGAAGGGGGTGCGCGCGTTTGGGGGGGTCAGGCAGCCGGATCCCGTGTGTGACTGCCTGGAATTGTGTCCCCCCTTGGTGGCCTGGGCCCCCCCTTCTGCCAGCAGCCTTCACTTACCTTCCAGGCTCCAGCGATGAGCCGCACGGGACCCTCTTCTCCGGCCGGCATCTCCGTTCTGTCTGACGATCAGTTCCGGGTCGCGGCTTGATGACGTCATCAAGCCGGGACCCGGCGCTAACGTCAGATGGAGCAGAGATGCCGGCCAGAGCGGAGCACTGATCGTCGCTGGAACGGCAGGGAGGTGAGTGGATCCTCTTCTT
This sequence comes from Hyperolius riggenbachi, assembly GCF_040937935.1. NCBI lineage: Eukaryota > Metazoa > Chordata > Amphibia > Anura > Hyperoliidae > Hyperolius > Hyperolius riggenbachi. The sequence continues at coordinate 212,787,707 of NC_090651.1, read as the reverse complement.
TCCCCCCTGCCGCCGCAGCTGTCAAAGTGATCACTACGATCCGACGGCGATCGTAGTGATCATGTAATCAGCAGCCATACGCGATGGCTGCTGATCACTCGGGGGAGATGTCGACTGTCATATGACAGCTTAATCTCCCCCTCCGGGTGCGCACGATCGCGTCGGGAGCGGAAATTGCGGGCCGGCGTAGATTCTACGCCGCATCAGGCTAGAACACCCACAAGTGCGGCGTAGGATCTAATGCACGTGGTCCCGAAAAGGTTAAAGGGAACCTTAACTCAAAAACAAACCATGAGTTTCACTTACCTGGGGCATCTACCAGCCCCCTGCAGCCATCCTGTTCCCTACAGTCACTCATGGCTCCTCTGGTCCCACGCTGCCAGCTAGTTTCGTTTTTAACCGACTCAGAGTCGGCCAGCATTCCCGCTGGTGCAGAAAGCTATCGCGGATATTAACAAGTACATTTTTATGTGTTACAGGTTCAATGCGTACATTTTTACATCGTTAATGTCCGTGATAGCTTCCTTCACCAGCGGGAATGCGTAAAAAGATACGCATGGTGGCTGGCCAACTCCGAGTCGGCAAAAACGACCCTAGCTGGCAGCGGGGAACCGGAGGAGCCATGAGTGACTGCGAGGGCACAGGATGGCTGCAGGAGGGTGGTAAATGCCCCAGGTAAGTGAAACTCATGGGGTTTTTTTGAGTTACGGATACCTTTAAACATAAGAAAATACGCCTTTTGGTTAGGCCAAGTCAGAGTCCTGACCTCAACCTGATTGAGATGCTGTGGCATGACCTCAAGAAAGTAATTTACACCAGACAGACATCCCAAGAATATTACTTAACTGAAACGCTTGTACTCATTGCTGTGATGCAGACTGAGGCCTGACATATGCTTCTTTTCATATGCTTGACCTGAATGAATAAGCGGTCTTTGCCGGAACGAAATTGAACCGCCAATGGGTGGTTCTCTTCTCCACTAAAGATTAGTGATTCTAAGTGGGAGGTCTGATTGTGAGCGCTTTGCAACAATTCATTTAGCAATGGATATATTGGAGCAATAAGGCCTAACATCGACTATACCAGTGTTTATGAGCATTATTACATATATGGGGAGAAGCGAGAGTCTGGGATGTGATTGGAGTTGTGTGTGAGCGGTGGGATGATGTGATCCACTACACTAGGCTTTTTAAGATTTTTTCACTTTTGTATGATATAATCAATAAAGTTATGATATTTTAATAGATAAACTGTGTTTTTTGGGTGATATTTCTGGGATATACGCCCTCTTTTTCGTTCCTCTAAGGTTTATGATACTTAACTGAAATAGTTCCATAAAGAGGAATGGTCAATAATTACTCTTGACCATTGTGCGCATCTGATCTGCAACTACAGGAAACGTTTGGTTGAAGTTATTGCTGCCAAAGGCGGTTCATCCAGTTATTAAATCCATGGGTTCACATACTCTTTACACCTGCACTTTGAATGTTTACATGGTGTGTTCAGTAAAAACATGGAAACATTTAATTATTTGTGTGGTATTACATTAAGCAGACTGTGATTGTCTATTGTTGTGACTTAGATGAAGATCAGATCACATTTTATGATCAATTTGTGCAGAAATCCATATAATTCCAAAGGGTTTACATACTTTTTCTTGCTACTGTAGTAAATCTCTGATATTGTAAACCACTTTGCCTGGTCCCTTGGAGTTTACTACAGTATAAAGGGATTACTACTGCAACACTAGCTGGCCTTGAGTTGGAAAAATATATCTGTTCCAATAGTAATGTAAACCATGGATATCAGTGCTGAAGTGGGGAAATGAAAAGGAACATTGTACGATAAATACCTACCTGTCATCGTCGTCAGCATGGACATTTGTGCTTGCCGTTCCCTGGAGATTAGCCAATCCCTCCCCAACGCCCTCATCAATGGAGCCTGGTACACAAGAAAAACAGATGATTAAGGTCATACAAAAATAATGTGTTATTTAAATTGTACCAGAGATCATACAGTACAAAGAACCAAAACTTATCTGGGGCTTTATCCAGCCCCATGAACACGCAAGTCCCTCACTGTCCTCCCGCAGTCTGCCTTTCAGCTGCGATCAGCCCTGGTATTTGCTTCAATCGGCTCCAGTCTGGGTCTTCTGTGCATGCGCGGACCTCCCGCTCATGCGCAGAAGACACAGACCGACACGACTGAAGCAATTACCGGGGGCTGATCGCAGCTGAATGGCAGACCGCGGGAGGACAGCAAGGAACTCATGTGTTTATGGGGCTGGAGGAAGCCCGGGTAAGTATCGATTCTGTGTACCTTATGATTTCTGGTTTCCTTTAAAGAAAACCTGTAACATCAACAAGTTCCCCTGGAGGTTACTCACCTCGGGAGGGGGGAGCCTAAGGGTCCCAATGAGGCTTCCCACGCCGACCTCCGTCCCTCGGGGGTCTCGCTGCAGCCCTCCGAACAGCGGCAATGTAAATATTTAGCTTCCTGGCTCCTGCACAGGCGCTGTGGCGGCTCTCGGCTCTGAAATAGGCCGAAATACCCGATCGCTGTTGGGACTACTCTACTGCGCAGGCGCAAGTTTGCAGTGCCTGCGCAGTAGAGCGGACCCGACTGAGATCGGGTATTTCCGTCTACTTCGGAGCCGAAAGCCGCAACAGCGCCCCCGCTGGAGCCTGGAAAGGTAAATATTGAACAAGCTGTCGGATCTGTCAGGCCGCTGTTCGGAGGGCTGCAGCGAGACCCCCGTGGGACAGAGGACGGCGTGGGAAGCCTCATTGGGACCCTGAGGCTTCCCCCTCCCGAGGTGAGTACCCCCCAGGGGAACTTTTTAATGTTACAGTGTCTCTTTAAGGATTGGGTACATGGACTGTTCTTGTGCATTTTATCTGGGGTTCTGTACCACTCTGAACTTAAGATAAACACATAGTTTGATTTTCGAAGATCACATGGATCAGTATTCACCTGCCTTTCAAAATCTCTTAGATATTTGTATGCTTTAGGTTTGCATTTTCTATTTTCCTGCATTTGAAACCCTTTTGTGAATAATTTCAACTCAATGAGTAGCTGTGAGGCTGAGAGGAAAGGTTACTGAATGGCAAATGAAGAGTCTATTTGAATGCAAATAAAACTCTTTACAAATGCAAATAAAATGCAAACAGAAAGATATATGGGGATATTGCTGGCCATGTTAGTGGCTGCTGTAGTCTGACACAAACTTCTAAGCATTGCTAGTAAAGTTATCAAATGCACCTGCTAATATTTGGCTCACTAGGTGCTAGTGCAGACACACAGTAATTGCTGAACAGAACAAGCTTTGTGAGAAGAACACAAGCAGGAGATATTAAACAGCATTCTTGTTTGTTGTTTAGCAATTCTGTATGGTGGATCACTTGTTTCAGTTGCAGTGAGCTTTAGTTGCTGCTAATGTTGCTATAGCCTAGACACATTAGAACACGTCCTTTAGCAGTGTGCCGAGATACTAGAATTTTCTTGCCCAATACAGCACAGCCCCCTGTATCCGGTGATATTTTTGGACGGTTTCTCAAGCAACCAGCAAGCACACGTATCTGGCATCAGGCAATCCCCACCTGTGCCGGATACAGGGGGCTGTGCTGCATTGGGCAAGAAAATTCTAGTATCCCGGCACATTGCTAAAGAACGGACGTGTTCTAATATGCCTAGGCTATTAGCAACATTAGCAGAAACTGTTTAGCTTGCAGAAGACATTAAAGGGAAGGTTCGGGGAGGGCTGTAAAAAAATAAAAATCAAAATCCACTTACCTGGGGCTTCCTCCAGCCCGTGGCAGGCAGGAGGTGCCCTCGCCGCCGCTCCGCAGGCTCCCGGTGGCCTCCGGTGGCCGACCCGACCTGGCCAGGCCGGCTGCCAGGTCGGGCTCTTCTGCGCTCCAAATGCCGGCACTTCTGCGTCCCACGCGGACGTCATCGGACGTCCGCCGGGCTGTACTGCGCAGGCACAGAACTACTGCGCCTGCGCAGTACAGCCCGGCGGACGTCCGATGACGTCAGCGCGTCCACGTGGGACGCAGAAGTGCCGGCATTTGGAGCGCAGAAGAGCCCGACCTGGCAGCCGGCCTGGCCAGGTCGGGTCGGCCACCGGGAGCCTGCGGAGCGGCGGCGAGGGCACCTCCTGCCTGCCACGGGCTGGAGGAAGCCCCAGGTAAGTGGATTTTGATTTTGATTTTTTTACAGCCCTCCCCGAACCTTCCCTTTAAGTCTCTGACATGACCAGTGTTCCCCCCCAGGCTCTTTTAGCTGGGTGCTCCACCCAGCTAGTTTTGGTGAGCACCCGGTTGTCTTGACCCACTTCCCCTTCTGCTGTAAGCAGAGAAGTGCCGGCCCTGCATTCCCTCATCTCACCCCACCTGGCTACTTTTTCATGCCACCCGGCTGGAAAAAATGTCTGGGGAGAACACTGATGATTATAAATTATACACTGCTTACAATAAATCTTTTACTGTCAATCATTCAAAAATATGTTTTTTTGAAATAGAAAAGGGCTTGTTTACACGTGGGTGCTTTTGGGGAGCACTTTAGCGCTTTGCTGATCACTGGCATTCAGCAAAGTGATGCAACTAATGTATCCCTATGGGATCATTATCACAGCAGCGTTTGCGATTTGCACAAATTGCAAACTCGTCACACGCAGCATTTTGATGGCGACTGGAATGTGATTCTCGTTCTCTTGAACAAGAATCCCCAATTGCAGGAAAATTGCCAAATTCTCATGACACGCAATCACAACTGCTCGGTTAACCAGCCCTAATGCTGGAAATACACAGTTCGTTTTTGAGCCAGTTAGATGGCTCAATAGATAATTTCCGACATATACGATGTCCCGCTCGATCGTTTCGCTGCTGGATTTGTGATAGAAGTCAATGGAAAAAGATAAGAAAAACGAGCGGAAGATAAGAGAATCGACTGCTGTATCGAACGGCGAAATGATCTGATGACGTGATCAGTACAAGACTCGGATGTCTGCAATACCCAGGCACAGGGACTAAAGTAAGCTTGTACACTACGGGGGAGGCAGCGGAGACGCAAGGTGGGGGGGGGGGTTGCTGTTACACACTGGGAGGGAGCTAGGCACAGAGGGGACTCAGATGTCTGCAGTCCAAGGGGGAACAAGACAAATAAGGCACCAGAGACACATGAGAGACCGAGTGGGACACAGTAGGACACATAAGAGGATAGAGGAGGACACAAAGTGACACATGAAAAACACAAGTGACACTGGAGGACACATAAGGGACCCCAGAGGACACATAAGGGACACAGGACGACACCATTTGGGGAGAACATATACAAGACGCTCCTGAAACATGAACGCACTAGGTTTAGTATACAGCAGTGTTCTCCCCAGGCTCTTTTAGCCGGGTGCTCCACCCGGCTAGATTTGGTGACCACCCGGCTGTCATCGGCTCACCTCCTCCCCTCCTCCTATGTTGTAAGCAGAGTTGCCCTGCATTTTCATCTCGACCCACCCGCCTACTTTTTCCTGCCACCCGGCTACTATTTCATGCCACCCGGCTGGAAAAAAATTCTGGGGAGAACACTGTACAGTATACATTTTTTTTAACCTGCATTTTGCTCTCTAAACCTGGGTGCGTCTTACATTCCAGAGCGTCTTATACGGCGGAAAATATGGGTAGTTGTGGTAAGTCAAGTCAAATGATGACTGTTTGCAGTAGGACAAAAAAAAAATGTACGGTTTGCAGTAAGATCAACAATCTTTTATAAGAGCATGCATTATGGAATAGAGATCAACAATCATTTATAAGAGCATGCATTATGGAATAGAGATCAACAATCATTTATAAGAGCATGCATTATGGAATAGAGATCAACAATCTTTTATAAGAGCATGCATTATGGAATAGAGATCAACAATCTTTTATAAGAGCATGCATTATGGAATAGAGATTAACACTCTTTTATAAGAGCATGCATTATGGAATAGAGATCAAGAATCTTGATTGTACAGTTCTGCCTGATTATACAGGACTGCCTTGCATGTTTTTCAGGACGTGGGAGCAGCTAACCATCCCTGAATTCTGTGGCACAGCTCATCAGTGGGAGCAGCTAACCATCCCTGAACTCTGTGGCACAGCTCATCAGTTTTTAAACATAAAATACAGCACAGTGTTATTTCTGCCCATTTTTGACAGTACCAGGTGCAGCGTCATCAACCTAAAAACTGCCATTAAAAGAAAAACAAAAAGTTAATTTCTTATCTGATTCTTTGGAAATCATTACAGACTGGCCCCAGTTGATCATACTGCAAGCAGTAGTCCTTTGACTTGGCATAATAAAACATTTCACAATAGGCTGCCTGCACTTGTGATTGCAGAACAGCACAGATGACACAAGGAAAATGGCACTGATCCTGCAATGTTTGCATTTCTGCCCTATGCTTGTAGTAATTTATAACTGACAATCCATGTGATCAGATGAGGCAGACGAGAGGTATTCAATTACTTCACAGAAACATCCAAAGGTCATCTGGAAACATTAAATACAACATTTTATTTCTTGGTAGGAAAACAAATCTAGTGATGTGAAGCATTCCTGAATCATTGAATATTATCTTCACTCTTGGCTGCGATCCTTGCATGCCAATACTCAGAGGCCTGAATAGTAGCAAGGCCTATGGAGCATGAATTTAATTGGTCCATAAATAAATAAAAAAAAACAACTTACATGCTAAAAATAACATGCAATATTGAGACCAAAATAATTATGGCTATACTGTCTACTGATTAGTCATCTACCTTGGTATATTTTGTTGATATATTAAAAAAGCGGTACTTTACTTAACTTACACCTTATACACACTTCAAAGCTTTGGAGCACAAGCCTTTCAAACACATTGTTCAGCTTCTGGACAAGTAGTGTCCACTATTTTATGCAGGAAGGTGTAGGCATCAGTAAAAAGAGATGGAGCGATTTCCAGCTAGTCACAGCAATAAAATTATGTACACACAATTAGCGGTGCTGGTCAGGATAGAGCTCAATCCTGTGGGTGTCAATGAGGAATATACCTAACAGTACTGTCTCTATGGAGATGAGAAGATGAACCACTGCATAGCGCATAACAGAGTGGCTTCCAGGAGGCAGGATAAGCATGGCACATTCACTTGGCAGAGATCCAGTGTGCTGAATCAGTACTATTAAGTAGTAAGCTATTGCTATAGAAAGTTTTTCAGAAGTCATGCATCACAGACTGGGTTTGATTCACTAAACCGTGATAACTCATATCACGGCTGCGCTAGCGGCTTGGAGCAAAATTGCAAAATTCTGTGCGAAAATATTTGCGATTGCGCACAAAACCGCTAGCGCAGCCGTGATAGGAGTTATCACGGTTTAGTGAATCAAGCCCCCTGTGTGAAAAAAATTGCCTTGTTCACCAACTCTTTGTAACAGTTTGTGTCGTCATCGTGCTAGAGACTAGTGCTATACCATGTAGCTTGGTTCCACTCTGTCACTATTCACTGAGGAATGATATACTGTTTGTTTCTGCCCTGCTTACACACACTCACTGCTTTTTTACAGATCATAGGAGAACAGCTGAGGGGTTTTTAGATACAGAGAAGGATCTGAAGAGGAGGAACTGTACTTTTTCCTTTGGATGACTGCACAACTAATTACTGGCTGGCAGACAGTGCAGTACATGCAGGAGTTGCTAGGATGCACACAGAATTGGTAAGCACCACTCATGTGAACAGAAAGCAGAACTTTGCAAGCCCAAGGTCTGTAGCCAAATGTGACGTGTCCGCATGCTGCAGAATTGCATCCGGCTCTTTGAATCTGGTGAGCATTGCTGCCGGTTACCACTTACTGAGAAAACAGGACTGAGTAATGCTTTGCGACTGTTAGACTCACTACAGATGCCCTGCATTATATATTCTGTTGTATGAGGCCTTAATGCCACCATCCTCTAAGAGGTATGTGTATAAAGAAGTTGCAATGGGATACCAGATCATCACTTTCCTAATCACTGAGGGATCTATTCCTGGCAAACACTACACATAGATTTTTAATAGATTTCAGCCTGAAATCTATAATAATATAAAAATAAAAATTGTATGGAACCATCGCTACCACCACAGACGGCACTATCTCCCCAAGAGCTGACTGAAGGGCCTCCAGGTTTCCCCACAAGTTAACAGTGCTCCCATGGGGCCCCTGCAGACTCGCCGCTCACCTGTCCAGCTGACACACTCCCCCCAGTGTATGTCCTCCTATCTCCATCACGTGCCGCCGGGTCACAGAGAATGGGCACCAGAGAGGATGAATACACAGAAGAGGAGGCGCACACAAAGCGGACAGGTGAGTTTCCACCGCTGTCACAAGTACTTTGCAGGGACTACTATTAGCCGG